>NC_086445.1:746921380-747275755 GCF_028390025.1 Pseudophryne corroboree
AAAGGGTTTAGGCTCCTCACAGTCAACAGTACATTGTAGAGATAAACAGGAGATTACCCCAAATTTTACAGGCAATGGGATTAGCTTGGAAAAAGAACACCATATTGACAACTGTTCTTCTGGATCAGGACAAGGCCGAGTGTCAAAACCTTTGACTGAGTCAACTCTACTTGTATCAAACAAACATAGGACTCTTATGGGATCTCCTTTTTCGGATGAAATTCAACAGTCCTGCGAGAGAACATTTGAGATGCCTTCTGCAATCTTGTCCTCCAAAGACCTGAACGTCACTCTGCTATCCAACTTTTCTTTCTTCTGTAAAGAGACAAGAAAACCCCTTACCCCCAATGTCACGATTTCGTCTATAAATTCTCCACATAGGTCTTTTTGTATTACCAGGGCAGATGGGCTTTCCATATTGCCCTTCATGAAACGAAAGAAATTTAACTCCAGACACTTTTATAATCAAGTTGAGAGATATTTGGGAAACTGCGTTCAAAGAATGAGCCATGGTAAGGTTCTTTTAAAACCATTTGTGTGTAAGTTTAAAACCATTGTAAGAAAAAGCCTCAAGTGCTGCAGGAACAATGGTGTTTACAAAATGTTTGACTCTAAAACGTAACTTCCAAGAAAATAGAATCTGATGTGTTGTTTCCAATCAGTGTACAAGTCTCTGGTACAAAGTAATATAAATGTAATGCATGAATGCATAAATAACGCCAATAATTAGTAAAAAAAAAACAAAAAACTGCAAAAATGACACAAGCCAGCATTCAATATATTAAGCCTGGAGAAATGATAAAGCAATGATAAATGGAAGGTGATAACACACCAGCCAATTTGAAGAATGACAGGAGCTAATTGGCTAGTGCGTTATCACATTCCACTTATTATTGCTTTATCACTTCTCCAGGCTTAATACATCTGCCTCACTGTCTCGTAAAATGCACTTATTTATTAAAGTTCTGGGTATTAAAATAAATAATAATAATAATGAACTAATTTTATAATAAAGTTTTTTTTACCCGTTCTTCGCATGGGAGTTTCTGATTTTCACTAGTCTCAAATTTACATCTCTATAGATTTACCGTCTTAATGCAAGTAAATATTAATCCATGGTTCTTGGCGTTACCCGAGGAGCACCCGTAGCAGATACGGTAAAAAGTGACAGGACCATTTTTGTAGTTTATTACATTCTACCCACTGGAGGTGCAGTCCAAATTTTGATCCGATCTTGTCTGTTTGGGTGTTATCGTTCACGCAACCCAAGCCCTGCATCAGTAATGACGTCATTATGTCAACTCCTTTTCATCCCCTTAGGGTAGATTTATTAAAATGCTAATTACGTAGTTGTCCTATTTCCCACCTGAAGAATACCTACAGTATGTTACATTTCAGCTTCCTAACATATCTGACATATATGACTATTTTCATTGCACCCATCTTCAAGTATAAGTTCACTACCCAACCCCTAAGAATTAGCGTGAAGATCCATATATGTTAACGGACAGCCTAAGGAACATATCAGTGTTCAAAATGCGATATGCTTAGCGACACTGAAAACTATGGATTTGACACGAATGCCGGTCATTTTGGACATTTTATTTTTCACCCCTCCCCCATACTGATAGGGGCTGAACTTGGACTTAAACGGCATCAGGTGTGTCACTATTCATCTCAGCGACCTCAAACTATGGATTTTTACATGTCACCCCCTTCCTACACCCACCACTAGGGGATGTCTTATCCCCACAGTATTTTTTTTTCCAGATTGTAAGTCATATGTGTACCAAGTTTGGTGTAAATTGCTCCAGGCATTCCAGAGTTATGCTGGAACAGACATACATACAGACATACAGACATACATACATTTCCAACACTGTCTATAGCAAACAGCCTCCACCAATATTGGAACTTGCTGGAATCTTTCATCATAAACTTGTGTTTGTTATTAAAAAAAAGTTATTTTTAATACCGACAGCTTTATTAAGAAGTGCATTTTAAGAGACCGTGAATGCTGGTTTGTGTTGTCCTAGAAAATGATCGACAGATCTGATTAGTTTCTATGGCCAGCATCACTATTTTTTTCATTTTAGAAGCTTTAGTAAATAACTCCTATGAGTTCGTTTGTGCACCCTATGTATATAGAACTTGCAGCCACAGCAGCTTGTCAAGGGAACTCGGACACAAGCTGAAGAAGTGATATTTTGATATTGCAGTTCCTGCAGCTTCATAGCCCTCCTGTCTTGGTCACCTCCGGTACCCAGTGATCTAGAAACTCATTCTTCAAACCTAACTTTGCTAGCAGGGGGAAAAGATAACTGACCAATACAAATAACAATACTTTCCCACAAGGCCATATTCACTGCTTCCATCTGAACATTGGAGCAGATGGAAGCTGTGGAACATTCTCAAGGCTCGAGTTTCACTAGACACCTGCCAGGCTCCTACAGGAGCAAATTATTCCATATCGTGTTGCAACTTTTACTCCATCTTGTCTTAACCTGCTGCCACAGCCGTGCTTGGTTCCTAGAAAACTGATTATCAGGAATGTCGGGGGAGATTTATATGGAGAACTCAAAGTGCTTTTCCTACAAAAGAGTAGAATATAAGCACTGATGTTCTTTTTATTAAGCGTTGTAGAAAGCTATTTAATAATATTTCTCATACGTCCTAGAGGATGCTGGGGTCCATTTCATGACCATGGGGTATAGACGGTTCCGCAGGAGCCATGGGCACTCTTAAGACTTTTCAATGGGTGTGAACTGGCTCCTCCCTCTATGCCCCTCCTCCAGACCTCAGTTTTAGAATTGTGCCCAGGCAGACTGGATGCACTCCAGGGGAGCTCTACTGAGTTTCTCTGAAAAGACTTGTTAGGTTTTTTATTTTCAGGGAGAACTGCTGGCAAGAGTCTCCCTGCTTCGTGGGACTGAGGGGCCAGAAGTAGGAACCAACTTCCTGAAATGTTTCATGGCTCTGCTTCTGGCTGACAGGACACCATTAGCTCCTGAAGGGAACTGAACGCTAGCCGTGTCTAGATGCTCACTCCCACAGCACGCTGTCACCCCCCTCGCAGAGCCATAAGTCAGAAGACAGGTGAGTGTAAGAAGACAGATCTTCAATCAAGTAAAGTGACGGCTGAGGTACCGGGGGGGGGGGGGCAGCAAATAACCTCGTAAACTGGAAAAAAGGGGGCATAAGATGCCAAGGCACAGCCCTACCCCGGCCAGTATAAATATTATGTGAAAAATCTCGGAGGAGAAACGTGCCATTGTGGGGGCGGAGCTTCCTCCTCAATCAGCCAGCACACTGTTCAGCGCCATTTTCTCTCATTCACAGAGTGCAGAGAAGAAGCTGGTCCTCCTACACTTCTGAACAAGTATCAGGGTGAAAAAAGGGAGGGCCTGAGTACTAAAACATATTATTCATAATATAATAGCGCTTAAAGGTTTCTGTGTACGGAGTACGTGACACTGGGATTTTGTCTCTGTGTACAAAGTACGCGGCACAGGGATTTTTTCTTTGGTGCCGTGTTGTGAACTGGCTGCTCCTAAACTGACAGATTATACTGTGGGTCTGTACCCTATAAATCCCAGTGTGTCTGTGAGTGTGTGTTGTACACGTGTGTAAGACAAGTTTGTTAGCAATTGGGCAAAACCATGTGCACTGCAGGGGGAGCAGATATAGCATGTGCAGAGAGAGTTAGATTTGGGTGGGTTATATTGTTTCTGTGCAGGGTAAATACTGGCTGCTTTATTTTTACACTGCAATTTAGATTTCAGTTTGAACACACCCCACCCAAATCTAACTCTCTGCACATGTTATATCTGCCTCCCCTGCAGTGCACATGGTTTTGCCCAACTGCTAACAAAGTTCCTGCTGCGATCAACTCAGAATTAGGCCCCATTTGCGAATATTGTGAATACTGATACCGATACGGACACTGATTCTTGTGTCGACGATAGTGACTCCAGGGAAATAGATCATAAATTGGCAAAAAATATACAATATATGATTGTAGCTATAAGGGAAGTTCTGGAAGTCACGGAAGCCACTCCTGTACCTCAAATGAAGGCTTATTTCTATAAAGAAAAGAAATCCAAGGTCACTTTCCCTCCTTCCCACGAGCTTAATACTCTCTTTGAAGGGATGTGGGTGAATCCCGAAAATACATTTCGGATTCCCAAGAGAATTTAGATAGCTTATCCTTTCCCGGTGGAGGACAGGAAAAAATGGGAGTCACCCCCTGTGTTAGACAGTGCTCTGTCCAGGGTGACAAAGAAGGCAATTCTTCCTGCACCTGGCACGGCTTCACTAAAGGAGCCAGCAGACCTCAAAATGGAGCCTACATTGAAATCCATTTATGTTGCCAATGGTACGCTGCTCAGGCCCACAATTGCTTGCGCGTGGGTGAGTCGCGCTATTAAAAAATGGTCAGAAAGCGTGTCATCAGAAATTGACACAATTGATAAAGATGAGATACTCCTTAAGTTAGGGAATATCAAAGATGCTGCCGCATACATGCTAGAAGCGATGAAAGCTATTGGACTCTTGAGTTCACAAGCCGCTACCATGGCAGTATCTGCTCGGCGGGCGTTGTGGGTTTGCCAGTGGATCGCGGATGCAGATTCCAAAAGAAATATGGAGGCTCTCCCATATAAAGGTGATGCTACCGCAGGTAAGTCGACATTTTTGCCCTCTGTGCCTGCACAGGCAAAAAAGACATATCACCCGCACATGCAGTCCTTTCAGCCCAATAAATACAAAAAAGCGAGAGGTTCCCACTTCTTTGCAGGTAGGTGAAAGGGAAATAAGTCCACAGTGGCTTCAGGTTCCCAGGAGCAGAAGTCTACCCGTACTTCTGCCAAATCTTCAGCATGACACTGGGGCTCCTTTGCGGGAGGCCGCTCGGGTGGGGGGCACGTCTCAAACTGTTCAGCCAAGGTTGGATTCTGTATGGCCTGGACCCCTGGGTTTTTCAGATAGTATCAAGTACAAGCTGGAGTTTCAAGACGTTCCCCCATGCCGATTTTTCAAATCGACCTTGCCAGCTTCTCTTCCGGAAAGGGAATCCGTAACAGCGGCAATCCAAAAATTGTCAGGGTCAGATCATAGTCCTGGTACCTTTGTCACAACAAGGGGATGGGTTTTATTCAAGCCTTTTTGTGGTTCCGAAGCCGGACGTCTCGGTCAGACCGATCCTAAACCTAAAAAATCTGAATCTCTACTTGAAATAATTCAAGTTCAAAATGGAATGACTGAGGGCATAGATTTCCAGTCTGGAGGAGGGGGGGGGCTACATGGTGTCTGTAGACATAAAGGATGCTTACCTGCATGTTCCCATTTATCCTCCTCACCAGGCTTATTTGAGATTTGCGGTTCAGGATGGCCATTACCAATTCCAGATGTTACCTTTCGGTCTCTCCACGGCGCTGAGGGTATTCACCAAGGTGATGGCGGAGATGATGGTCCTCCGTCAGAAAGGAGTCAATATAATTCCTTATCTGGACGATCTCCTGATAAAGGCGAGATCCAGGGAGCAGTTGTTACAAAACATATCACTCTCCCTGTCAATATTCCAACAACACGGTTGGATCATAAATTATCCAAAGTCACAATTGGGACCGACGACAAGATTGTCTTTTCTCTGGATGATTCTGGACACAGAAGTTCAGAGAGTATTTCTTCCGCTGGAAATGGCTCTGGAAATCCAGAAAATGGTAAAACAGATATTGAAACCATCAAGTGTGTCAATCCATCAGTGCATTCGATTGTTGGGGAAGATGGTGGCGGCCTACGAGGCCATACAGTTTGGCAGGTTCCATGCCAGAGTTTTCCAGTGGAACCTGTTGGACAAGTGGTCGGGATCCCACCTACACATGCACCGGAAGATAATCCTGTCGTCAAAAGCCAGGATTTCGCTCCTGTGGTGGCTACACAGTTCTCACCTACTAGAGGGACGCAGGTTCGGGATTCAGGAATGGTTCCTGGTAACCACGGATGCAAGTCTCCGAGGCTGGGGAGCTGTCACTCAGGGGGAAAGCTTCCAAGGAAAATGGTAAAGCCAGGAAGCCTGCCTTCACATAAACGTGCTGTAATTGAGAGCCATTTACAACGGCCTTCAACAAGCGGTACATCTTCTTCAAGATCATCCCGTGCAGATCCAGTCAGACAATGTAACAGCAGTCGCGTACATAAACAGGCAGGGCGGAATGAAAAGCAGAGCGGCAATGGCAGAGGTGACGAAGATCCTCCTCTGGGCAGAAAGACATGTAAAGGCTCTGTCGGCAATTTTCATTCCGGGAGTAGACAACTGGGAAGCAGACTTCCTCAGCAGACCCGATCTCCATCCAGGAGAGTGGGGCCTCCACCAAGAAGTCTTCGCAGAGGTGACAAGTCTTTGGGGAGTTCCTCAAGTAGACATGATGGCATCTTGTCTCAACAAGAAGCTTCAGAAATATTGTTCCAGGTCGAGAGACTCTCAAGCAATAGCAGTGGATGCGCTAGTGACCAAGTGGGTATTCCGGTCAGTGTATGTCTTCCCTCCACTTCCGCTGATCCCAAAAGTTCTCAGGATCATAAGAAGAACAAGGGTTCGAGCAATCTTCATTGCCCCAGACTGGCCAAGTAGGGCTTGGTACCCAGATCTTCAGGAGTTGCTCATAGAAGATCCTCTTCCTCTTCGCGAGGACCTGCTACAGCAGGGGCCGTGCGTGTATCAAGACTTACCGCGGCTACATTTGACGGCATGGCTGTTGAGCGCCGGATCGTAGCCGAAACGGTATTCCCAAGGAAGTCATCCCCACCCTAATTCAGGCCAGGAAAGGAGTAACGTCAAAACATTACCACCGTATTTGGAGAAAATATGTGTCTTGGTGTGAATCCAAGAAGGCTCCTACGGAAGAGTTTCAGTTGGGACGTTTTCTCCATTTTCTGCAGGCTGGTGTGGAGGCGGGCCTCCGATTGGGGTCAATCAAGGTCCAGATTTCGGCCTTGTCAGTGTTCTTCTAAAAACAATTGGCCTCTCTTCCAGAGGTTCAGACCTTCGTGAAAGGGGTTCTGCACATCCAGCCTCCATTTGTGCTTCCAGTGGCACCATGGGACCTTAACGTGGTGTTGCAGTTCCTTCAATCGGATTGGTTTGAGCCTCTACAAGAGATGGAGTTGAAGTTTCTCTCTTGGAAAGTGGTGATGCTTTTGGCATTGGCATCCGCACGGCGGGTGTCTGAATTGGGGGCCTTGTCTCACAAGAGCCCTTACTTGGTCTTCCATGAAGATAGGGCAGAGTTGAGATCTCGTCAACATTTTCTTCCAAAGGTGGTTTTCATCTTTCCACATAAACCAACCTATTGTGGTGCCAGTGGTTACTGACATGTTCACGGGGTCAAAGTCTCTAGATGTGGTTTGGGCTTTGAAGATTTACGTCGTTAGAACAGCTCGAATATGGAAAACAGAGTCTTTGTCCTGTATGCTCCCAACAAGATTGGGTGTCCTGCTTCCAAGCAGACTATTGCGCGTTAGATCGGAAGTACGATTCAGCACGCTCATACTACGGATGGACTGCCGTTACCGACGTCTGTTAAGGCCCATTCCACTAGGAAGGTGGGCTCATCCTGGGCGGCTGCCCGGGGGGTCTCTGCATTGCAACTTTGCCGAGCAGCTACTTGGTCGGGGTCAAACATGTTTGCAAAATTCTACAAGTTTGACACCTTGGCCGATGAAGACCTCAAGTTCGGTCAATCGGTGATGCAGGGTCATCCGCACTCTCCCGCCCGTACTGGAGCTTTGGTATAAACCCCATGGTCATGAAGTGGACCCCAGCATCCTCTAGGACGTATGAGAAAACAGGATTTTGATACCTACCGGCAAATCCTTTTCTCCTAGTCCGTAGAGGATGCTGGGCGCCCGTCCCACTGCGTACTTTACCTGCAGTTTTGTTATTAGTGTTACACAAGTTGTGTTATATTAGTTTCAGCATGTTGCTGTTATTGGTTCATGCCTGTGGGCGTGTGTTCTGTTGAATGCCATGTTGTGCGGCATGGTTGAGGTGTGAGCTGGTATGTATCTCACCACTAGTATTAAAGTAAATTCTTTCCTCGAAATGTCCGTCTCCCTGGGCACAGTTCCTATAACTGAGGTCTGGAGGAGGGGCATAGAGGGAGGAGCTAGTTCACACCCATTGAAAAGTCTTAAGAGTGCCCATGGCTCCTGTGGAACCGTCTATACCCCATGGTCATGAAGTGGACCCCAGCATCCTCTACGGACTAGGAGAAAAGGATTTACCGGTAGGTATCAAAATCTTGTTTTTAATAGTATCTTTGCGTAACATTGCTAGTCTTACTTTAGGTACACTCCTTAAAGCTTTATCTGTCCAATCTGTCTGGTGATAACAAAAATCTGGTAATGTATGGGAGCAAATGACAATCAACCATTTGCTCCTAAATGCTGGAAAACTGACAGACGATTGTATGGATACATTTGTTAAATCAAGTGGATAGATTGCCTGTCACTCTAGGTGTATTCAGCCTAAGTCAGTATTTATAATGGTTACAGGACAAATGGGGGAGGGAGCATTTTTGGATGCGTTAAAATATTTTGTCAAATGATTTGGAAGAGATATTTATTTTGCTGGTCATATACTCTGTACGATAAATGTACCAGATGTTGGATAAGATAGACTGCAGAGATGGGGGAGCAAGTAGTTTCAAGTCCGCAACTATCTGGCAAGTTGTGGCAGCAATGATATTGCGCAGTAGTGTTTTGATGCGTAGACTATGTAAGGGGGGCCCAGAGGTAGAAGTATATACTTTGGGTCATATGGAATAGGAGTGTTAAGTATTTGGTATGTGAGACTGATGACCTTACACCAGAGATTCACAATCTTCAGGCAGGATCACCATATGTGGAAAAAGGGGCCTGCAGCGGCGCATCCACTCCAGCATCTGTCAGACGTTCGGGATACATTTTACTCAGTCAGAAGGGCCCATAATACCATCTGCTTAATAATTTGTAAGTGTTCTCCTTGATTTTAATACCTATTGAGCTGGAGGCAGCATTATTCCAGAGCTCGGTCCATATACTGCTATCCAAGGTTGCTCCCAAATCCGCCTCCCAGGCCAATTCATGAGACACACATATGGGAGAAGGTTCCTCAACAAGCAGTCTATGCAGGAGAGAGGTTAAATTCTTAGTCGAGGAGTGTCTCAAGAATAAGGCAGAGAAGTTTGAAAGGAGTCCACTAAAGAGGAGGTGTTTCACCCTATTATCTAAGATGTAAGAAATGAAAAATAAAATTTGAAAGGAGTGCTGTAGCTGTCTGGATTCGGGAGAACTGAGGAAACTTACTATCTCTAGTAATGTTGTTTAAGTAAAGAATGTCCCTCTCTTTCCATGGGGAGAATGAGGCCTTGTTCTTACCCGGAGGGTAGCCGGGGTTTTGAAATATCAGAATAATAGTAGATGGACCAGGGGCCAATTAAAAATGTTCTTTTAGGGAAATACCAAATAGTTAATGAGTGGGAAACTATCAGGTGAGAGATACAGTCTCCAAACTTTTAAATGTTCCCTAAAAACTCACCTCTTCAGACAAGCCTATCAAATTCCAGACCCACCCACATAACCTTCAGTGCTTCCCTATCTAATTACATCTCTGTACAGTATACATAACATCACATATTTTGTCTTTCTTGACTCTCACACCCTCCTGACACTTGGCCAATATTGTGGGGTGATCATATCATACAACCCATTAAGAACCTAGCAATCTGGTGGACCATTATGCAATAGGTAACATCTATCCTTGTGTATCAATACCTATTTCCCTATAGATTGTAAGTTTGCGAGCAGGGCCTTCCTACCTCTGTCTGTCTGATTTTACCTAGTTTTGTTCTATTACTGTTCTAATTGTAAAGCGCAAAGGAATATGCTGCGCTATAAGAAACTGTTAATAAATAAAATAAATAAATACAGTAACATTCCTGTGATGATGAGTACTTGGGAGTCGGAGCAGGGAAGAAACTGTAGACCAGGGCTGGTCAAACCGGTCCTCGAGATCTACCAACAGTTCAGGTTTTCCAGGCCTCCTGGAGATCTGTAGAATTGTCAGTTCGGAATGAATGCAGAACATCTTAATTAGTAATGACTACACCTGTGCACCAGCTATGTGGTCTGTAAAATGTGAACTTTTGGTAGATCTCGAGAACTGGTTTGGCCAGCCCTGCTGTAGACCGTCCCAATTCAGTCCAGACCTTATGAGCACCAGGGTTAAGAATTTATAGATTACTTCATGCTCAGTAGTTAACCAAAAATTAGACTACTATTTCAAAATGTTCTTCCTGTTATTATCTAGTGGGTATAAAGATGATAACCAGTCAAAAAACGATGTGGCTTGGCCATAAATTTCCTTTTCTACTGAAACTATTATGAATAAATTCTTCTAACTTCACGATGAAAGAAATATATTGCTTTTCTCTATCGTCCTAGTGGATGCTGGGGTTCCTGAAAGGACCATGGGGAATAGCGGCTCCGCAGGAGACAGGGCACAAAAAGTAAAGCTTTAGGATCAGGTGGTGTGCACTGGCTCCTCCCCCTATGACCCTCCTCCAAGCCCCAGTTAGATTTTTGTGCCCGGCCGAGAAGGGTGCAATCTAGGTGGCTCTCCTAAAGAGCTGCTTAGAAAAGTTTAGCTTAGGTTTTTTATTTTACAGTGAGTCCTGCTGGCAACAGGATCACTGCAACGAGGGACTTAGGGGAGAAGAAGTGAACTCACCTGCGTGCAGGATGGATTGGCTTCTTGGCTACTGGACATTAGCTCCAGAGGGACGATCACAGGTACAGCCTGGATGGTCACCGGAGCCTCGCCGCCGGCCCCCTTGCAGATGCTGAAACGAGAAGAGGTCCAGAATCGGCGGCAGAAGACTCCTCAGTCTTCTTAAGGTAGCGCACAGCACTGCAGCTGTGCGCCATTTTCCTCTCAGCACACTTCACACGGCAGTCACTGAGGGTGCAGGGCGCTGGGAGGGGGGCGCCCTGGGAGGCAAATGAAAACCTTTTTTGGCTAAAAATACCTCACATATAGCCTCCGGGGGCTATATGGAGATATTTAACCCCTGCCAGAATCCGTTAAGAGCGGGAGACGAGGCCGCCGAAAAAGGGGCGGGGCCTATCTCCTCAGCACACAGCGCCATTTTCCCTCACAGAAAGGCTGGAGGGAAGGCTCCCAGGCTCTCCCCTGCACTGCACTACAGAAACAGGGTTAAAACAGAGAGGGGGGGCACTAATTTGGCGTTAGAAATATATAAAAAAGATGCTATAAGGGAAAACACTTATATAAGGTTGTCCCTATATAATTATAGCGTTTTTGGTGTGTGCTGGCAAACTCTCCCTCTGTCTCTCCAAAGGGCTAGTAGGTCCTGTCCTCTATCAGAGCATTCCCTGTGTGTGTGCTGTGTGTCGGTACGTGTGTGTCGACATGTATGAGGACGATGTTGGTGAGGAGGCGGAGCAATTGCCTGTAATGGTGATGTCACTCTCTAGGGAGTCGACACCGGAATGGATGGCTTATTTAGGGAATTACGTGATAATGTCAACACGCGCCAAGGTCGGTTGACGACATGAGACGGCCGACAAACAATTAGTACCGGTCCAGACGTCTCAAAAACACCGTCAGGGGTTTTAAAACGCCCGTTTACTTTAGTCGGTCGACACAGACACAGACAGGGACACTGAATCCAGTGTCGACGGTGAATAAACAAACGTATTCCTTATTAGGGCCACACGTTAAGGGCAATGAAGGAGGTGTTACATATTTCTGATACTACAAGTACCACAAAAGAGGGTATTATGTGGGATGTGAAAAAACTACCGTAGTTTTTCCTGAATCAGATAAATTAAATGAAGTGTGTGATGATGCGTGGGTTCCCCCCGATAGAAAATATGGGCGGTATACCCTTTCCCGCCAGAAGTTAGGGCGCGTTGGGAAACACCCCTTAGGGTGGATAAGGCGCTCACACGCTTATCAGAACAAGTGGCGGTACCGTCTATAGATAGGGCCGTCCTCAAGGAGCCAGCTGACAGGAGGCTGGAAAAATATCATAAAAAGTATATACACACATACTGGTGTTATACTGCGACCAGCGATCGCCTCAGCCTGGATGTGCAGAGCTGGGGTGGCTTGGTCGGATTCCCTGACTAAAAATATTGATACCCTTGACAGGGACAGTATTTTATTGACTATAGAGCATTTAAAGGATGTATTTCTATATATGCGAGATGCACAGAGGGATATTTGCACTCTGGCATCAAGAGTAAGTGCGATGTCCATATCTGCCAGAAGATGTTTATGGACACGACAGTGGTCAGGTGATGCAGATTCCAAACGGCACAAAGGTGTATTGCCGTATAAAGGAAGAGGAGTTATTTGGGGTCGGTCCATCGGACCTGGTGGCCACGGCAACTGCTGGAAAATCCACCGTTTTTACCCTAAGTCACATCTCTGCAGAAAAAGACACCGTCTTTTCAGCTTCAGTCCTTTCGTCCCTATAAGAGTCATATCTGCCCAGGGATAGAGGAAAGGGAAGAAGACTGCAGCAGGCAGCCCATTCCCAGGAACAGAAGCGTTCCACCGCTTCTGACAAGCTCTCAGCATGACGCTGAGACCGTACAGGACCCCTGGATCCTACAAGTAGTATCCCAGGGGTACAGTTTGGAATGTCGAGACGTTTCCCCTGCGCAGGCTCCTGAAGGCTGCTTTACCAAGGTCTCCCTCCGACAAGGAGGCAGTATGGGAAAAAATTCACGAGCTGTATTCCCAGCAGGTGATAATTAAATTACCCCTCCTACAACAAGAAAAGGGGTATTATTCCACACTATATTGTGGTACTGAAGCCAGAAGGCTAGGTGAGACCTATTCAAAATCTAAAAAAATTTGAACACTTACAAAGGTTCAAATCAAGATGGAGTCACTCAGAGCAGTGATAACGAACCGGGAAGAAGGGGACTATCTGGTGTCCCGAGACATCAGGGATGCTTACCTCCATGTCCCAAATTTGCCCTTATCACTAAGGGTACCTCAGGTTCGTGGTACAGAACTGTCACTATCAGTTTCAGACGCTGCCGTTTGGATTGTCTACGGCACCCCGGGTCTTTACCAAGGTAATGGCCGAAATGATGGTTCTTCTTCGAAGAAAAGGCGTCTTAATTATCCCTTACTTGGACGATCTCCTGATAAAGGCAAAGTCCAGGGAACAGTTGGAGGTCGGAGTAGCACTATCTCGGATACTGTTACAACAGCAGGGGTGGATTCTAAAGATTCCAAAATCGCAGCTGATCCCGACAACAAGTCTCCGGTGCTTAGGGATGATTCTGGACACAGTCCAGAAAAAGGTGTTTCTCCCGGAAGAGAAAGCCAGGGAGTTATCCGAGCTAGTCAGGAACCTCCTAAAATCAGTGCATCATTGCACAAGGGCCATGGTAAAAAAATGGTGACTTCCTTCGAAGCAATTCCAGTCGGCAGATTTCATGCAAGAACTTTTCAGTGGGATCTGCTGGACAAATGGTCCGGATCGCATCTTCAGATGCATCAGCGGATAACCCTATATCCAAGGACAAGGGTGTCTCTCCTGTGGTGGTTACAGAGTGCTCATCTTCTAGAGGGCCGCAGATTCGGCATTCAGTTTTGGATGTTGGTGACCACGGAGGCCAGCCCGAGAGGCTGGGGAGCAGTCACACAAGGAAAAAATTTCCAGGGAGTGTGATCAAGTCTGGAGATTTTTCTCCACATAAATATAGCTAAGGGTAAATTTATAATGCTCTAAGCTTAGCAAGACCTCTGCTTCAAGGTCAGCCGGTATTGATCCAGTGGGATAAAACATCACGGCAGTCGCCCACGTAAATAGACAGGGCGGCACAAGAAGCAGGAGGGCAGTGGCAAAAACTGCAAGGACTTTTCGCTGGGCGGAAAATCATGTGATAGCACTGTCAGCAGTGTTTCATTCCGGGAATGGAAACTGGGAAGCAGACTTCCTCAGTAGGCACGACCTCCACCCGGCAGAGTGGGAACTTCATGGGGAAGTTTTCCACATAATTGTAAACCGTTGGGAATTACCAAAGGTGGACATGATGGCGTCCCGTCTGAACAAAAAACGGGACAGGTATTGCGCCAGGTTAAGAGACCCTCAGGCAATAGCTGTGGACGTTCTGGTAACACCGTGGGTGTACCAGTCGGTGTATGTGTTCCATCCTCTGCTTTTCATACCTAAGGTACTGAGAATTATAAGACGTAGAGGAGTAAGAACTATACTCATGGCTCCGGATTGGCCAAGAAGGACTTGGTACCCGGAACTTCAAGAGATGCTCACAGAGGACTTATGGCCTCTGCCGCTAAGAAGGGACTTGTTTCAGCAAGTACCATGTCTGTTCCAAGACTTACCGCAGCTGCGTTTGACGGCATGGCGGTGGAACGCCGGATCCTAAGGGAAAAGGCATTCAGGAAGAGGTCATTCCTACCCTGGTCAAAGCCAGAAAGGAGGTGACCGCACAACATTATCACCACATGTGGCGAAAATATGTTGCGTGGTGTGAGGCCAGGAAGGCCCCACGAAGAAATTTCAACTCGGTCGATTCCTGCATTTCTTGCAAACAGGAGTGTCTATGGGCCTCAAATTGGGGTCCATTAAGGTTCAAATTTCGGCCCTGTCGATTTTTCTTCCAGAAAGAATTGGCTTCAGTTCCTGAAGTCCAGAAGTTTGTCAAGGGAGTATTGCATATACAACCCCCTTTTGTGCCTCCAGTGGCACTGTGGGATCTCAACGTAGTTCTGGGATTCCTCAAAACACATTGGTTTAAAACCAGTCAAATCTGTGGATTTGAAGCATCTCACATGAAAAGTGAACATGCTCTTGGACCTGGCCTGGACCAGGCGAGTGTCAAATTGGTGGTTTTTTTCTCAAAAAAGCCCATATCTGTTTGTCCATTCGGACAGGGCAGAGCTGCGGACTCGTCCCCAGTTCTCTCCCTAAGGTGGTGTCAGTGTTTCACCTGAACCAGCTTATTGTGGTGTCTTGCGCCTACTAGGGACTTGGAGGACTCCAAGTTGCTAGATGTGGTCAGGGCCCTGAAAATATAGGTTCCAGGACGGCTGGAGTCAGGAAAACTGACTTGCTGTTATCCTGTATACACCCAACAAACTGGGTGCTCTTGCTTTTAAGCAGACTTTTGCTAGTTGGATGTGTAATACAATTCAGCTTGCACATTCTGTGGCAGGCCTGCCACAGCCAAAATATGTAAATGCCCATTCCACAAGGAAGGTGGGCTCATCTTGGGCGGCTGCCCGAGGGGTCTCGGCTTTACAACTTTGCCGAGCGGCTATTTAGTCAGGGGCAAACACGTTTGTAAAATCCTACAAATTTGATACCCTGGCTAAGGAGGACCTGGAGTTCTCTCATTCGGTGCTGCAGAGTCATCCGCACTCTCCCGCCCGTTTGGGAGCTTTGGTATAATCCCCATGGTCCTTTCAGGAACCCCAGCATCCACTAGGACGATAGAGAAAATAAGAATTTACTTACCGATAATTCTATTTCTCGGAGTCCGTAGTGGATGCTGGGCGCCCATCCCAAGTGCGGATTATCTGCATTACTTGTACATAGTTACAAAAATCGGGTTATTATTGTTGTGAGCCATCTTTTCAGAGGCTCCGCTGTTATCATACTGTTAACTGGGTTCAGATCACAGGTTGTACAGTGTGATTGGTGTGGCTGGTATGAGTCTTACCCGGGATTCATAAATCCTTCCTTATTGTGTACGCTCGTCCGGGCACAGTACCTAACTGGGGCTTGGAGGAGGGTCATAGGGGGAGGAGCCAGTGCACACCACCTGATCCTAAAGCTTTACTTTTTGTGCCCTGTCTCCTGCGGAGCCGCTATTCCCCATGGTCCTTTCAGGAACCCCAGCATCCACTACGGACTCCGAGAAATAGAATTATCGGTAAGTAAGTTCTTATTTTAAGAGCCTTTGAGTAATACATTCTTATCTGAAAGTCCCCATGAGTATTGTAACCTTATAGTAACATATTATATTTCTTGTCCTTTATGACATTACTTACTGGATTTAATGATTACTCCCCAAAAAAACTGAGAACCGGTTCAGTAGCAGAACTTGTGGGTGGTGGCCCAGGTGCAAATATAGTTTAGGCCCCCCTCCTTTGCCCCACCCCAAATTCAGAATAGGCCACATGACAGAGGGTGACGGAGAAAAGGAGATGGGAAGAGGATGGCAGAGAGGGTGCCAGGGAGACTGTGACAGAGTGGATTGCAGAAAGGGTGATTGAGAGAGGCAGTGGGTAATGCTAGAGAGAGGATGACACCAGATAGAGGGAGTGGGTGACAGGGATAGGCAGGGGGTGACGCCAGGGAGAGGATGACAGCCAGTGGGTGACGCCAGGGAGAGGCTGGCTGCCAGTGAGTAACAAGTAGAGGGTGATGCAGGTAGAGGGTGACAGAGGATTATGCCAGGGAGGGAATCATAGGGAGAGGATGAAGCCAGAGAAAGGGTGACAGCCAGTGGATGACAAATATACAGTATTTCAATTTCATTACCTGGGCCCAGACCTGTGTGGATGGCGGCTCCTCCTTGGACTTAACTCTAGGGCCGGTCATGAGATTGTGACATCGGAACCCCGGCGCCCAAGTACAGCAGCCACAGAGAGAGAGAGAAAGCCAGGGCTGGAACATAAGATGGAAAGGAAGGAACTGAGGAATGGGGAGAATCCAGCCCCTCCTCCCTCTCCAATTGGCACGACTGAATGACAGGCTGTGTCACTCTTGGGGGAGGAGCTGAGAAGGGAGAGTGCGGCCCCACCTCCCCCTCCGGCTGGGACTCTCATCACCAAAATGTGCCATGTTCAGGCAGCAGCTGCGGCACTGGTGGTGGACAGTGCAGCAGCAGATGCTGGCGGCCCTTTCACTGCCTCGGGCTCAGATGCAATGCACCAGCTGCACCACCACTAGCGCCGCCTATGAAACAGTTCTATTTAAGACTCTGTGAGAATACATTTATAGCCCAAATCCTCCTAAAAAAAATAATAATAATGGTCTAATTGCATAGAAAAGGTATGTAGATTTTCATTTTTAGACACTCCTAATTTTTATTAGCTTTCATTCTAATGTAATTTTCAATGTTAGAATTTAGTAGATATCATGAATAAATTATTTTAATAAACCAGTCTATTATTAATAATAAAATCGTTAAAAACATATATCTAATGCAGGAAATATTCAATTATATGTAGTTGCTATACCCAAATTTGCATATGGATACATGATTTTTTAAAGTAGCCGTTTTAGAAGGGTGGTATTCATGTGACCGCCGGTCAGCTGACCGACAGTCACATGACCTCCTCCGTGAGCCCGACGGCTCACTATCCCGATGGTCGGCATGCCGACCAACCGGGACTATTTCCACTCGTGGGTGTCCACGACACCCATAGAGTGGGAATAGAACCCGTGGCGACCGCAAGGGGCTTTCTGCACTCGCCCCTCCCCGCCGGGATCCCGGCGTCGGTATGCTGCCGGGATCTGACCGGCGGTCAGGAGACCGCCGGTCACCAGTACTACACCCGTTTTAAAGAGGATGTAGTTATAATTTAGACAATATATAGACATGGTCAAATGCTGTTAAGATGTTCAGTCATAATATAGACATTCCTTTCTGAATGTCTACATTAGCAGAAATAGTTACTGTACATTTAAGAAAATGAAATGCATGGCATCCTCCCCACTAATCCATAAGCAGCCCTTGAATTCTGTGCCTGAGCTGGTATTGGAAAAAACGGCATGGGATCTAGTAACTAGTACCAGGCTAAACCAGGGCAGGCTTGCTAGGACTTGTAGGCTGCCTGTAAAGCACAATGTAATTAACTATTTAATTACCTTTAACCCCATACTTACAAGCAAAGGGTGCGGGAAATAGCCCTAGATGATGTTTGGGATGTGGGTGCCAACTTTACGGGGAATTCCAGCCTGGGTTGACCATTTGGGGCTGGTTAATGTTATGGCCCAGGGACTCATGCGGTGTGTCAGCCTTGTGTTGGTTATTAGGAAATAGGGCCAAGCCCCACACCATATTTATGGGTTGGGGGGCTACACATTTTTCTTAAATGTAATTATTTCTTTAATTGTAGACATTCATAATATAGGTATGTCTATGTTATGACTGTCAACCTTTTAACTGTCTAAAGGTGGGTACACACTCTTAGATACATCTGCCAATCAATTGATTGGCAGATAAAACTATGGATGGATCGGGCAGTGTGTTGAGCATACACACTGCCCGATCCATCGGGGACTGACGTCATGAACTGGGCGGGCGTGTACACCCACCTGCCCAGTTCAGCTGTCAATCACCGCCGGCCGCTGCTACATGTGTACGAGCGGCGTACACACACAGCGACGCGCCAAAATTTCGGTAGATATATTGGCTGTCGACCGTGCTGCAGGGCCGACATGATACGTCGGTGAACGACTTAGTTCACAGACGTATCGTCCGTACACACTGGCCGACGGACCCGCGATATATCGGCCAGTGTGTACCCACTTTAAGTCAGGCCTGGCCAACCTGTGGTTCTCCAGTTATTTTGAAACTACAAGTCCTGGCATGCCCTGCCACAGTTTTGCTAATAGAGAATGCTAAAACTGTGGCGGTGTATGCTGAGATGTGTAGTTTTACAACAGCTGGAGAGCCACAGGTTGGCCAGGCCTGGTCTAAATTATGGTTGCCGACATTTTGACCCTATTAGCATTTGAACTTGTCTATATGTTGTCTGCATTATTTCCCTAAAAAAATAATGTAGGTTAATACCGCGCTAAGGTGTGAAAAGCTGCTCCAATTAGAAAGTGATTAGAAGGGGTGATATGGGAGCGCTAGTGTTTATTATTGTATGTACCTGCAAAGTAAAAAAAAACTAATATTTTTAAAACAATTCTTAGCATTGAAATATGCTGCTGTTGTATTGCAGAATGTTTACACTTTTTTATTTTGAGTACTTTTGTTGGGATACCGGACGGCCGGTATGGAGGTTGCTGGTGTCAGAGTTTCCGTGTCTTATGCGGGCGGGGAGGTCGATTCCCTGTCTACCTGTCCCTATCCTACCTTCCTTCCCTGCGACGCTGGTTACTCGACCTGGCAGTCGTCCTCCGTTCCTGGCGTGTTTCACAAAACCGGAAGTGATCGCTCCGTGACTTCCGGTGTGACGTACTTCCGGTTTCCCAGGACCAACGCGTTTCGTGACTGAGCACTTCGTCAAGGATGATTGTTGTTCCTGTTGGATTAGTCTTTATAAAGGGAAATCCTCATAACTTTATTGACAAAAACGGAAGTCCTTACCGGAAGTGACTTCATAAAAAAGCGTGTAGCACATGTTCTATTACTTTGCAGTGTATTATATAGGTAAAGAATGAAATGTATGTGAAAAAAATGTATATGAAGATGATATTCTTGTACATTCTTGAACCATTCTTGTAAAGGAAAAAAGTTTTTTATATCAAAAGATTATAAAAAAACTTTCATTTCTAAAAAGACTTTCAGTTCTATGTCTATGTTCAGACCTCGTGGTGTCATTGTTGCCAGTTCATATATCCACTTCGTCTGTTTTTTTCAGATCGGTAGGAGATATAGTTACCGATTTTTCACGTACATTTCATTCAAGTCACTTCCGGTAAGGACTTCCGTTTTTGTCATTAAAGTTTTATGAGGATTTCCCTTTATAAAGATTAATCCAACAGGAACAACAATCATCCTTGACGAAGTGCTCAGTCGCGAAACGCGTTGGCTGCTGGGAAACCGGAAGTACGTCACATCGGAAGTCACAGAGCGATCACTTCCGGTTTTGTGAGTAACCAGCGTCGCAGGGAAGGAAGGTAGGATAGGGACAGGTAGACAGGGAATCCACCTCCCCGCCCGCATAAGACACGGAAACTAACACCAGCCACCTCCATACCGGCCGGCCGGTATCACAACAAAAGTACTCAAAAAAGAGTGTAAACATTCTGCAATACAACAGCAGCATTTTTCAATGCTAAGAATTGTTTTAAAAATATTTGTTTTTTTTACTTTGCAGGTACATATAATAATAAACACTAGTGCTCCCATATCACCCCTTCTGCATTATTTCCCTGTCAACTTTTAAACTGTCTACATATTGATTGTCAACATATAGTCCATGTTGATATTTTGGTTGTCGACACATTGTAGGCTACCTTTCGACATTATGGTATCTATATATAGTTTGATATCCAATTAGCCGCGGTAAGTCCCCCGTGGGCTATCAAATTAGCCCCGATAGTTGGCACTTACTGTATATGGGATTATGTTTGCCATTCCTCGGGCACACAAAACAAATTTCCTGAACCAGCCCTTTAGAGGCCCGTTTTTTTTTAGTTTTTTTTTTTTTTTTTTCAAAAACACATGGGATCAGGAACTTATCCTGGATCCCATTTGTTTTAGCCCGAAAATGGGTAAGTTTTTAGCTGAAAAAAAGGGCTATAGGGGGTCATTCCGATCCGTTCACACGCAGCGGTTTATTGTTGCGGTGCGAACGGGTGCAGAATGCGCTTGCACGGTGGGCACCGTGCGTGTGCGCAACGTTGCCCATTACGTCGCGGCTTAAGAAGAAAGCGGTTGCAGGACGGACCGCAAAGAAGATTGACAGGAAGAGGGCGGTGCAGGGCGGATCCAGACCGTTTGGAGCCATTTTCGAGGAGTGGTGAGTAAAACGCAGGCGTGCCCAGAACGGAGGGCGGAGGAGTGACGTCAAAGCCGAGCCCATCATCGCTGGATCCATCGCACAGGGTAAGTAGGTACAGTATAGGCCTAGTCTTGTTTTGTGTGAAAGTTTTTTTTTTAGCTTAGCAGGGCTGCACAAGCGACCACAGCCCTGCTAAGCTAAAATACACTCCCCAATAGGCGTGGGCTAGTTGATCACAGCAGAAAGTTGATGGCTGCGATCAACTCGGAATGACCACCATAATTGGATAGCCCAATTATGACATCAGGCTAAAATCTCAATAATAGCCCTTTTTTGCCAAAAAATGACCGCTCATTTATATACCCCCCTTTGAATATCTAAATTTTGACTGACTGAAGTAATATACCAAACCTTTTGTTTTAGAGCATAATGAGAAGTTTGCAGTGATATCCCTGTATTTTAGATGCTTTTTGCTTTTCTAGTTATTGATCGATATTTCCTCCAGATGCATCCCTTTACTAAATATAAGTTTGCATGTATCTTAAGAAGCATGTAACCTAGAACATGGGTTTGGAAATGGAAAAACGTAAGATTGTGTCTATACAATGAGAACTTTTGCTTTTGACTCTGAATCCCCTTTTTGGCTGCTGGAGATTTAGCATCAGTACAGACCTAAGATAGCCAGTCCAGTCATTTGTCTTAAGTTACAAATAGCTGTAAAAGTCTGTAAGTACCAATGACACCCAATAGAAGTTTCAATGTATGAAATCACTAACTTTATTATTTTATTTTTTGCAGGCGTTAATATTCAAAAGAACACATGTACTTCTCACAGTTCTACTGAGGAAATGGAGGTTTAGCCCATATTTAAACTACAAATAAGTAGTTCTTAGTTTTAGATCATTGTATGACGAAATTTATGTTTTTGTTTCTATGTTTTCTATTAAATTAAATTCTATTAAATTGTACATTTTTGTATTGTGTTTTTTTCTGTGGATGTTTTTTGCACATTTTCTATGTAAAGTTTTTGTTGTGGGGGGGATATGTAAGTATAGTTGGGTTTTTTGTTTTTTATATTGGATTCACTGGATCTGTTGCAGAGTTGAATGATATTTTCCGTTTGCAAAGTGTATGATTCGTATTAACACAGAGTTATGCACACTGGAAGTAAGTGCACTGTATGCCACTGTGGGCAATGCAGAGTGATACTCGGACCAAATCATCTCCACTTGTGAGTCGAGTGGGGATGGTCATCGACCATCAATGGTCTCCAGTCTATACCAAATGGTTTACAGCCATCAATTGTTTCCATGGGCCAGATAGAGGAGACCACCAGGCCCATGGAAACCATTGATGGCGATAAACCATTTGTCCGTCCCTCGGCCCCATTCCCACCCCCTTTTACACAGTGCTGCACTGTGTGTAAGAGCCAGAGGTGGTGTAACTCTGCTGGGCTGCTGATTGGAAGCTAAGTTCGTCAAGACAGCCATAGAGCGAGGTTTGCCATGGGCATCCCGGCACACAGTGGGGGTGATGTTCTAAGCCTTGAAAAGTGATCAATTTCATGGTAATAAAGTACCAGCCAATCAGCTTCTAACTACCATGTTACAGGCCGGGTTTGAAAAATGACAGGAGCTATGCACCGCCCCCAGCTCTTACACACATACAGTGTGCCGGGATGCTCCTCAAGACTTGCTCCAGACAACAACAAAGGGCAATGCTGGTCAGCGACGGGATAGTGTGAAAAATCCGATCACACTGGCGTTCACAAGGTGATTGACAGGAATAGGCTGTTTGTGGGTGGTAACTGACTGTTTACTGGGTGTGTCAGAGAAAACGCAGGCGTGCCCAAGCGTTTTCAGGGAGTGTATCTGATGTTCACTCCGATCAGCCTGCTGTGATTGCACTGTAGGACTAAGTCCTGGGCTGCACAGAAGAAAGAAAAGTAATTCCAGACGCGCTGTCACAGCTGCCAGCAAGGGATTGTCAGTCCCAATAAAGGAGTTTTTGCAACAAAAGATACTTAAGCCGGCGCTGGCTGTCTTTCCAATAATTAAATGATTAAACAACTATGGATGATAAAAAAACACTTGTATTTATTAACTAAACACTAATTAGTGAATAAAAACATGAATAAAATATACATTCACACATTCATATGAAGTTAGGGCATATGTGGAGCTGAAACAAATTTTAGATATGCTGCTAGTGAGTGTCCACTAAGGATCCCGGACTGAACGCTGGACAAAAGTTCCCTGGGGAAAGGAGTTGAAATACAGCTGGTTTTACCCGTATAAGCGGAGGCTTCCAAATGCTTTTGAAAAACAGCAGGCAAGCTGTATCACTTGTATTCAAGCTGGGTCTCTCCGAATGGTGCTGTAATGGGTATGTCCCACAGGGAATAATTCCAAGGCAGATGTTCCAATATTAGATTAGCATGAGTCCATATCTGGATCCTGTTGTGATGTGGAGCACTGGTACTGATGACGATAGCAGCTTTTTCACACTAGCAGCATATCTAAAATTTGTTTCAGCTCCACATATGCCCTAACTTCATATGAATGTGTGAATGTATATTTTATTCATGTTTTTATTCACTAATTAGTGTTTAGTTAATAAATACAAGTGTTTTTTTATCATCCATAGTTGTTTAATCATTTAATTATTGGAAAGACAGCCAGCGCCGGCTTAAGTATCTTTTGGGCTGCACAGAGACTGCACACAGTGGATTTTAGCAGCTCTGCATACACATTGGATCGCACACTTGCAACGGCGAATATGCACTCCCCCTGGAGGCGGTGACTATCTGAATGCAGGACAGCAAAATTAGCTGTCCAGTGATCAGGTCTGAATCACTCAGATACATCTGGCTGTGTGTCCGGCCGCCTGACCCATTAAGCAGCAGCAGGAAACTCAAACAATGACTTCGCAGCTGGGCAGGCAAATTTAAATGCCCTCCCAATTGTGTTGTCTAGCCAAACATATTGAGTGTCCAACTGGTAAGGGTGTATAGCTTTACCAGTCAACTGATCAGTTGGTGGACACGTTGACCAGTTGTATACCCAGTATAAGCCAACTTACTATTAATTCTATGCTTCCAACGTTCATGAAGCAACTCTCAAATACAATGATATGGGTTATAAATCTGATGAGGTTTCCATTCTTGTAATTTATCTGGATACTAAAAATCACATAGGAGTGAATATTCCAATCAGTCTAGTTTGCTAACAGAACGCCCATTTTGCCCTAGAAGAGCGGAAGTATTGGAGCGATACCCCTAAGCAAATGGACTTATACAGGTATAATTTAAGTTTGCTATAATTTTTCTAAGTGATGATTACAGAGGGTTATTCACACGTGGGAAGGGGATGGAAGAAAACGCTAAAGCTTAAATTAATGAGTGTTTTACCCTAGAGTAGAATTTACATGAGTGTTATTGGAGAAAAAAGTGGATTTGCGTGTTCTAGAACTCTCCACAATTTGAGCATCCACGCCAGGTATTACATTAAAAAAAAAAATTGGTTTTTAAATACCTACCGGTAAATCCTTTTCCCATAGTCCATAAGGGATATTGGGGACAGATTAGTACGATGGGGTATAGACTGGTCCAAAGAAGCAGTACACTTTAAATTTCTTCAACTGGGTGTGCTGGATCCTCCCCTCTATGACTCCTCCTACAGCTCCGTTATAGGTAAAACAGTGCCCGAAGGAGAATGACATACTTGAGAGAAGAAACATAACACGTGTGGTGAGATTTACACACCAAAACATAACTGGGCCAGCAACGGCTGGCAACATTAACAGCAACAGCTGAACAGGTAACCATATAAAGAGAACCTGCAGAAAGTCACCGCACAGAGGCGGGCGCCCAATATCCCTTATGGACTACAAGAAAAGGATTTACCGGTAGGTATTTAAAATCCTATTTTCTCTATATCCATAAGGGATATTGGGGACAGATTCGTACGATGGGGACATCCTAAAGCAGGGATGGGGAACCTTCGGCCCTCCAGCTGTTGTTGAACTACACTTCCCAGCATGCCCTGGAACAGTTTTAGCATGGCCAAATAGCAAAACTGTAGCAAGGCATGCTGGTATGTGTAGTTCAACAACAGCTGGAGGACCAAAGGTTCCCCATCCCTGTCCTAAAGCTTCCGGAATGTGCGGAGACATCTGCAGCACCGCCTGCCCAAACTGGGTATCCTCTTTGGCCAGGGTATCAAATTTGTAGAACTTCACAAAGGTGTTCTTCCCTGACCAGGTAGCAGCTCGGCATAGCTGTAGGCCTAAGACGCCACGGGCAGCCGCCCAGGAAGAGCCCACCGATCTGGTAGAGTAGGCCTTCAGAGACTCTGGAACAGGTAAGGCTGCTGACACATAGGCCTGTTGGACAGTAAGCCTAATCCAACGCGCAATAGACTACTTTGAAGCAGGGCCACACTTCTGCGCATCATGCAGCACGAACAGGGAATCCGTCTTTCTGATCCGAGCCATCCTCTGGACATAGATTTTCAAGGCTCGCACTGCATCCAATGCCTCCGGAGGAGCAGAAGTGTCAGAACTGGACGGAATCACAATAGGTTGATGCAAGTGAAACGCGGAGACCACCTTCGGCAGGAACTGCTGTCTAGTCCTGAGCTCTGCTCTGTTCTCGTAAAAGACCAAGTATGGACTTTTGCACGACAAGGCCCCCAATTCTGAGACAAGTCTAGCAGAAGCCAGGGCTAGTAACATCACAGTTTTCCACGTGAGGTACTTCTACCATTGTCAGAGGTTCAAACCAGGAGGACTGTAGAAAGTGTAACCCTACATCCAGATCCCAAGGTGCCGCAGGCGGCAAGAATGGAGGTTGTATGTGAAGCACCCCTTGCAAGAAGGTCTGAACTTCCGGCAAGAGAGCCAACTTCTTCTGGAAGAAGATGGAAAGAGCTGAAATCTGGACCTTAATGGATCCCAGACGTAAGCCTTTATCCACTCACAGCCTGCAGTAACCGTAGGAACCTTCCCAAGTGGAATTCTGCAGGTGGATATGTGCGATCCTCGCACCAAGAGACTTATCTCCACCAGATATGATAGTGTTTTGACGTCACAGGTTTTCTGCCTTGCACCATAGTGGCAATGACCTTTTCGGAAAACCCATTTTGAGCTAGGATGTTCCGCTCAACTTCCATGCCGTCAAACGAAGCTGCCGTAAGTCCGGGTAGACTAACGGTCCTTGTTGAAGAAGATCCCTTCTTAGCGGTAGAGGCCAAGGGACCTCTACGGACATGTCCAGAATAGCCGTATACCACGCTCTTCAGGGATGATCCGCTTGATAACTCTCGGGATCAGCGGAATCGGAGGAAACAGGTAGACCAGCTGGTAAGGCCATGGCGACCTCAGCGCATACACTGCGCTCGTCTGAGGGTCCCTGGTTCGTGAGCAATAGCAGCAAAGCTTCTTGTTGAGGCGAGAGGCCATCAAGTCAATCTGTTGAAACACCTGTGGGTGTAGTCCCCACTCCCCCGGGTGGAGGTCGTGGCGACTTAGGAAGTCCGCTTCCCAGTTGTCCACTCCCGGAATGAAGATTGCGGATAGTGCTCTTTCTGCCCAGAGGAGTAAGTCAATTTATGTACGCCACCGCCGTGGCGTTGTCCGACTGCACCTGGATCGCCTGATCTCGGAGTAGAGGGGATAACTGAATCAGAGCATTGTAGATAGCCCGAAGTTCCAGAATGTTGATCGGAAGTAGGGCCTCTTGGGCAGACCACCTGCCCTGGAAATGCGCCCCCTGGGTGACCGCTACCCATCCTCTCAGACTCGCATTCGTTGTGAGGAGGATCCAATCCTGAATCCCAAAGCGTCATCCTTCCAGCAAGTTGGAAGACTGTAGCCACCACAGGAGAGAAATTCTGGCCTGTGGTGACAGCCGAATCATTCGGTGCATCTGAAGATGGGAACCGGACCACTTGTTCAGGATGTCCAATTGGAACTGTCTGGCATGAAACTTTCTGAATTGAATCTCATTGTACGAGGCCACCATCTTTCCCAGTAATGTTATGCAAAGATGAATAGAGACTCGAGCAGGTCGGAGTGCCATGCAAAATATTTCTTGAAGTGTTCTCACTTTTTTTCTCTGGGAGGAACTCTTTTTCTGTGCTACTGTACAGTATCCAGTAGGATTCCCAGAAACAGGTCGCTGAGGTGGTACCAGGTGAGACTTCTGCAGATTGAGGATCCACCGGTAGGGAGATAGAAGTTGGATAGTGCAATCTATATGGAGCAATAGATGCTCCCTGGAACTCGCTTTTATCAGGAGATCATCCAGGTATGGAATTACATTGACCCCCTGGATCCTGAGCTGAAATATCATCTCTGCCATCACCTTCGTGAACACCCTTGGAGCTGTAGACAGGCCGAAGGGTAACACCTGAAACTGGTAGTGATCGTTCAGTAGGGCAAACCTTGATAGCATCCTTGATATCCGGGGACACTAGGAATTCCTGTTGTTCCAGGCCTGCGATCACCGCTCTCAAAGATTCCATCTTGAATTTGAAAACCTTCAGGTAAGGATTCAAAGGACTTCAGATTCAGAATGGGTCTCCCAGACCTGTCTGGTTTTGATACTACAAACAGACTGGAGTTGTAACCCTGTCCTTGTTGTAGTAGGGGTACTGGAACAATGACCTGGGACTGGACCAACTTGTTTATGGCCAGTAGTAGCGTATCACGCATACTTTCCAAAGCTGGTAAGCTTGCTTTGAAAAATCGTTGGGGAGGAGTACCGTCGAACTCCAGCTTGTAACCCTGACAGATAAGGTCCCTTACCCAAGCATCTTGGCAGGAACCATCCCAGATGTGGCTGAAGTGACCTAACTGAGCTCCCACCATGCGATCCCCTCAGGGTGGGTGGGCACCATCATGCTGAAGTCTTTGTGGAAGCAGAACTGGTGTTCTGGTCCTGAGATCCGGCAACGGCTGGTTTCTTAGGTTTTCCTCTGGAGCCTCTAGCTGCGTTGGAGGCCCCTCTGGCCCTATATCGAAATCTGGAGGACTGAAAGGATGGAGTAGACTGTCCCGGATAAGTACGTCTAGCAGGTGGAGCCCCCAAAGGGAGAAACATGGATTTTCCAGCAGTAGTTTTGGAAATCCATGTGTCCAATTCACCTCCAAAGAGCCATTCACCTGTGAAGGGAAGAGATTGCACTTTACGTGTGGAGTCTGCATCAGCAATCTACTGACGTAACTATGTGGCTCTGCGCACAGACACAGCCATAGCCGTGGTCCTAGCATTAATAGTGCCATTCTCTTTAAGGGAGTCACAGAGGACTCTTGCCGTGTCCTGAATGTGATTCAGGAACGTAACAGTATTAACTAAGGTCATATCACCCAAGAGACCTTCCTTAATTTGATTAGCCCAGGATTGAATTGCATGTGTCATCCAGCACCCTGCAATGACCGGTCTTTGAGCTACACCTGCAGCAGTGTAGATTTCAGATTGGTCTCAATTTTGCTATCGGCCGGGTCCTTCACCGTAAAGGAGCCCGGAGCAGGGAGTACCGCCTTTTTAGAAAGGCGAGAGATTGAGACGTCTACTGCTGGAGACTCTTCCCAGAATTTCCTGACTTCAGGGGCAAAGGGGAATGTATGCAAAAACCTGATATTTTTTTATCTGGATTCTTCCAGGCTATTTTAAATAAGTCATCCAATTCCTTGGAGTCAGGAAATGTGACTGTCCGTTTGTCTTGTGGGAGGAAACTGACTGCTGAGTATTTAGCATCCGCCAGGGGGAGCTTTAACACGTCCCGAATAACCAATATGAGGGGTTCAATACCTTGGGCAGGGGTGGAATCTCCACTTATGGGGTCCACAGCATCCTGTATATCATCATCAGTATCTGATAGGAGTGCAGGGAGAGCAAGTTTTTGTGTACATGTAGCAGACGGGGGGGGGGGGGGGCAGATGTTTAGCCGTTAGACTTGTTATTGCTTGTTGCAGTTCCTGAGTCTTCTTGGCATTTGCAGTGAGTTGAGATGACATATCAGACATCATAGTTTTGATAGCCCCCAACCAGGAGGGCTCTGGACTCTCCTCCACATTGTTATCAGTATTCTTAGATTACTGACTACACTGCTCACATGAAATTGAGCCAGATGAACTACAGTAGGAGAGAATCTAGCATTGTATACACTGCATGACTTCTCTTTTACCATTGTGAAGCAGAAATATACGTTATGGTAAGAACTTACCGTTGATAACGGTATTTCTCCTATGTCCACAAAATAACATTGGAATATGATGGAGCGACAGCTGATTGGCACCAAACGATCACAAGCTTTCTTGCCTCCCAGGATGCAGTGGGCTCGTCCATATAATCCCGCCCACCGACTCGTCAAATCTGTTGTTTCCAAAGCATTTAGGCAGGAGTATTATGTAGAACCCTATTCAGGCGAGAAGAACACACATGCACACCCTTCCATGCAAGACGGAAGAGGTTGGTGAGTATAAAGATTCTCAAATCAGGTGCGTCAGGGTGGGATCCCTGTGGAAACCTGTGGACATAGGAGAAATACCGTTATCAACGGTAAGTTCTTACCATAACGTATATTTCTCCGGCAGGGTCCACAGGATAACATTGGAACTTCCCAAAGCAATTTTTAGTGGTGGGGACGCTCCTGATTAGACAGGAGAACCTTTCGCTCGAATTCAGCGTCATGAGAGGCAAAAGTATCCAAGGCATAATGTCTAATGAATGTGTTAATGGAAGACCATGTGGCTGCCTTACATATCTGTTCTGCTGAAGCACCATGTTGTGCTGCCCATGAAGGACCTACCTTTACGTGTAGAGTGAGCAGAGACATTAGCCGGAACAGGGAGATCAGCTTGAGAATATGCTACTGAAATCGTCATTCGAAGCCATCTTGCTAGCGTCTGTTTAGTAGCAGGCCATCCCCTCTTGTGAAATCCGTAGAGAATGAAGAGAGAATCTACGTAGATTCTTAATGCACGGACTAGGTCCAGCGACGCTTATCCCGCAGAAAGTCCAGATACCTGAAAAGCCGGGACTACAATTTCTTCGTTAATGTGAAACTTCGAGACCACCTTCGGAAGATAACCAGACTTCGTTCTGAGAACTGCTTTATCTGGATAAAAAATCAGAAAAGGAGACTTACATGACAGCGCTCCTAAATCTGACACTCTTCTAGCTGATGCCATAGTCAGTAGAAAGAGTACTTTATCTGTCAACCATTTAAGATCCACCTTCTTAAGTGGTTCAAAAGGAGCCCCTTGAAGGGCTTTGAGAACCAGACTTAAATCCCAAGGTACTGCAGGAGGAACAAAAGGTGGTTGAATGCGCAGCATTCCCTGGAAAAAAGTACGCACATACTGTGAAGTGGCAATTTTCTTTTGAAACCATACAGTCAATGCTGATACTTGAACTATCAATGAAGCCACCTTCAAACCCTTATCCATTCCTGCCTGAAGGAAATCTAAGATTCTGGATACTCTGAAAGATTTTGGATCCATACTTCTTTCACTACACCAATGAATATAGGCATGCCATATTCGGTGATAAATGCGAGCTGAGGAGGGTTTCCTTGCTCTGAGCATAGTTTGAATTACCTGTTGTGAAAAACCTCTTGACTTCAGCCACGCCGTCAAAGACAGCCGATCCAGATGCCTGTGGTAACAAGGACCCTGCATTAGTAGATCTGGACGTTGAGGGAGCAAAATTGGAGCATCCATCGACATCCTCTGTAGATCTATGTACCAATGCCTTCTGGGCCAAGCCGGAGCTATTTGAAACACGGCACCCTTTGCTTGCTTTTTTTTTTTGTTTACCACCCTGGGTAACAGGGTGATCGGGGGAAACAGATATGCCAGATGAAAGTCCCATTTCACTGACAGTGCGTCCACAAGGATCGCTCCGGGGTCCTTTGTTCTTGACCCATATGCTGGAACTTTGTTGTTCAGACGGGATGCCATGAGATCCATCTCTGGCAAACCCCACTTGTCTACTAGAGTCTGAAATACTTCTGGGTGTAGAGCCCATTCGGTTGCTCGAATGGTGTGTCGACTGAGAAAGTCTGCTTCCCAGTTTAAGGACTCCTGGAACAAACTGCGGACAATGGCCCTCATTCCGAGTTGATCGTCGCAAGGCGAATTTAGCAGAGTTACACACGCTAAGCCACCGCCTACTGGGAGTGAATCTTAGCTTCTTAAAATTGCGACCGATGTATTCGCAATATTGCGATTACTAACTACTTAGCAGTTTCAGAGTAGCTCCAGACTTACTCTGCCTGTGCGATCAGTTCAGTGCTTGTCGTTCCTGGTTGACGTCACAAACACACCCAGCGTTCGGCCAGGCACTCCCACCGTTTCTCCGGCCACTCCTGCGTTTTTTCCGGAAACGGTAGCGTTTTCAGCCACACGCCCCTGAAACGCCGTGTTTCCGCCCAGTAACACCCATTTCCTGTCAATCACATTACGTTCGCCGGAGCGATGAAAAAGCCGTGAGTAAAATTACTTTCTACATAGCAAAGTTACTTGGCGCAGTCGCAGTGCGAACATTGCGCATGCGTACTAAGCGGATTTTCATTGCGATGCGATGAAAAATACCGAGCGAACGACTCGGAATGAGGGCCAATGCTGGAAGATGGAGTTCTGCCCACTTTAGTATGTGACTTACCTCCTTCATTGCTCTTTGGCTGTGAGTTGCTCCCTGATGGTTGAGGTATGCTACTGCCGTTGCATTGTCCGAGCGGATCTGGACTGGTTTTCCTTGCAGAGTGTCCTTTGCCTGAATCAGTGCCATGTATATGGTCCGAATTTCTTACAGGTTTATTGGCAGTCGACTTTCTTCTGTGGTCCATTGTCCCAATCTAATATCCAAAAGGGTCTCCCCTTGTCTAGATGGAAAGTCTGTAGCCACCAGGCTAATGACCTTTTTACCTTTACTGGAAGTACCATCATTTGTTTCTTTATTATCTGATGTACTCCATTCCATCTGGTCAGAATCCAGATGTTGCAAAGGTCTTTAGTGGAATTGTGCATATTCCACCATGTCGAATGTTGACACCATCAACCCCATCACTCGCATTGCTGCGTGAATTGATATTGTTTGACTGTGCAGCAATTCCTGAGTTATTACCTGCACCTTAGATATCTTTTCCGAAGGTAAAAATATTTTCTGCAGACTTGAATCCAATACAGCCCCCAAGTGAAACATCCGTTGTGACGGAATCAGAGACGACTTTGCCCAATTTATGAGCCATCCGTGTTTCTGTAGACAAGTTATTGTCTGTTGGAGATAGCTCGAGCAATTCCTGGGATTGTGCCAGGATTAAAAGATCGAGGTATGGGAAAATCCTTATTCCCTGCTTGCGGAGATAAGCTGCCATAACTACCATGATCTTGGTAAATACTCTGGGGACTGTGGCTAACCTAAAGGGTAATGCCTGGAATTGCAAATGTTGTTGGAGGATAGCGAACCTGAGGTAACACTGATGGGACAATGCTATTGGCACATGCAGGTAAGCATCCTGTATATCCAGAGATACCATGTAATCCCCTGGTTCCAAGGCCAAAACTATGGAGCGTAATGTCTCCATGTGGAACCGTGGGACTCAAATGTATTTGTTTAACATTTTGAGATTGAGCTTGGGCCGAAATTACCCATTTGGCTTCTGGACCAAGAATAGGTTGGAGTAAAACCCCTGCCCCTGTTGTGCCGGGGGTACTGGAATGATTACCCCAGACTGAAGCAATTTCTGAACTGCTTCTTGCAGGGCTCTGGCCTTCGGCTCTATATGAGATGGGCTGGTGCAAAAAAACCTTCAAGGAGGCTGCTTCTTGAAAGGAAAAACATAACCCAGAGATACCACTTCTTGCATCCAAGCGTCTGTTGTCGACTGCTGCCATATGTGTGCAAACTGAAGAAGATGGCCCCCTACCTTGGAGTCTCCCAGGTGTAGGCCCGCACCATCAGGCTGATGGTTTCTGTTCTGGTTTGGAAGCTGGCCCTCTATTGGCCCATTGCTTCTTAGCTTTACCAGACTTATTGTACTGGGTTTTCTTTAATTCATTTTTACCTTTTTGTTTTACCTTGCCACCGAACTGACCGAAATCCTGAACCCTTAGGTTTAGGATTAGAAATGGCAGGAAACCTGACCTTCTTGGATTCAGCTTCTGACTCCAGAATATCTGTCGGTTCCATCCCAAAAAGAATATTCCCAACAAAAGGCAAAGCTTCCAGAACCTTCTTGGATTCTGAATCAGCTTTCCATGTATGTAGCCAAATTGCTCTGCGAGCAGCTACCGTTAAGGCTGATGCTTTAGAAGCAATTGTACCCATATCCATTGCTGCTTCTTCTAAGAATAGCGCAGCCTGTTTCATATGGGCTATATGTGACTCCTGCTCCCTAGTAGGTGCTGAGAGCCCATTTTCCAGTTCTTCAGCCCATTCAACTACCGCTTTTGCCATCCAGGCTGAGGCCATAGCCGGCCTTATGACTTCCCCTCACAGAGAAAATATTTTTTTTTTAAACCATCAACTCTTCTGTCTGTGACATCATTTAATGACGTAGATGTCAAAGGCAAAATAGATTTTTGCACTAATCTAATGACGTGCGTATTTACCTCAGGAGGTACTTCTCTTCTGGAAAAGGGTAGTAAGAATCCCATTTTTTTGGAATTCTATATTTCCTATTAGGCGTAGCCCAAGGTTCCTCCACAATTTCCGTCAGTTCCCCTGACCCTGGAAATGCAACCCTGACTGTTTTGGGACGTTTAAACACAGGTGCTTTAGTTTTTATTATTGGCTCAGCTGAATCCTCTAGAGACAGAATAGCCTTCATTGCTCCAATTAACTCAGCTATATCCTCTGAGCTGAAACCTTCCATTTGTTCTTCATATGGTGAAGTAGAGTATATGGTATCATCATCTGTTGTATCATACTGTGTAGCCTGTGAATTTGATGATCTAGTTACCTTTGTTTTATCAGCTTGTTGACTTGTAGAAGCTGTTGGGACTATACCATAAGATGGGAGCTGCATGTATGGGTTAATAGTGTACCCTATTCCTGAGGTTGAAGCTGCAGGGACCAACCTGTCAGCTATATTGGCGAAGGTTTGTGCAAACACAGGCCAAGGTGGATCTATTTGTCGTTGAACAGGGATCTGCCTTGCAATCTGCTGAAACGCAAAACAATTTGCACATAACCCATCGTGTGCCAGAGTCTGATATGATAACCCCACCTTGCAGGATAAACATGTTATGAGTGTTGGTGTTACTGTTAATGTAACCTCGTCACCCATGCCGCTCTTAGACATGATAAACAATCAGCTTTTCACAGTATACTACACAATCTGTGACTGTAATCACTTTACATGTATAAAAGTGTTATCAATCTGACCCCAACCCAAGCACCAGCATTGAGGCTCAGAAGAAAACACTGACAAACATATATAAAGTCAGCAATCACACTAGCAGTCAGTCACAGGTTAAATATTAGTCATATAATTGTCATATTAGCATATTATCAACTACAAACACATTTCAAGTATGTAGGAGTATGAAGGGATTTAACCCTTTTTGTGCCCCCTCGATGTAATCATCTCTTTGGTACCAGTGAAAGCAGCTCTTAATCCCACACAGAAAACACACAGTTGAGGGTTAAGAGTCACTCTGTTTATTTAAAAAATTACAGCGTACTATATAGATAAGAAACATGGGTGTATACAATATGTGCAAGCATATGATTGGATAAATAGAAGTAGCATACGACATTACATGCAGGATTTTTAGTAACACACAGAAGTAACAGTTTTGATCTGGTATGTAATTGTCCTTGAAGATAAGACACAAACAAGCCTTATATTATATGAACAGACAAGGGCATCTTGTAGAGAGTGCGTACGTGTCTATTCAAACACATAACAATTCATATAGCATGTTTAACCCTTCAATCCCCTCTTAGAATCATATATTTAAATAACATGATTCTGTACATGGAGCTTTTTATTTCTATATTCAGTTAGGTATTGCTTATAGGCTGCAGGGGAGTTAGGAGGGATTGTAAGGACGGCTTCATACATAAGCGAGTTTTCAATACCTTTTGTGGCGAGTTTTCTGCAGCAGGGTATAATGCAAAAGAAAACAACACAAAAAATTGCTATCACAATCAATATGTAGATTCCTAGTTGAACAAGACCCTGTTTACAATTTTCAAACCAACCAAAGTATTGGCTTCATGGGTTATCAATACCTGAATTCTTTTTTAGCTCTATGGATAAATCATCTAGTTTTTTTATGGCTAAGGTAACTTTACCATTAGGGCCAGTATTGTCAGGTATATAGGTACAACACCCTTCTACCTTACTAATGTAAACACAAGTACCACCTTTTTTGCTAGTATCATGTCTAAGGCCATACGGTTTTGGAATGTCATCTGGGAAGTGGCTTCTAGTTGCTCAGAAAGACCCTTAAGAGCATATTTTGTGTCATTTACAAATCTCTGCTGATTATAGTAGATATAATTGATCCATGCAACATTTTTATTGACAGTTATTATAGGGATTAAGGATTCAAATCCTGCAGCTACTTCATCTCTAGCTTTGAATTCGTCTGGCACCCCTCTTGTGACCCCAATTGTGTCAATATAAACATGTGGATCGAAGCTACCTATTGGAGTTTCCCTTTTTCTTCTATGTGTGGGAGCAGTGTTTGAGGTAGGGGAACCTTCATTAGTTGGGAGTATGTGTAATGGCATAATTATTTTGGCTAAGGCACATTGACCTTTCCATGGGATATTTAATCTAGTTCTGAGTTTTAAATCTCCACAGATATAATAAATGTCCCCTAGGGACTTGGTTTGATTAACTAGGATGGTGTTACGTGTTTCTGAGCAGTATCCAGGAGGAAAATTTTTAAAATCCTTGCCAGAGTGGCTAGTGGAGTTGTAGCAGGTGTAGTTACCTGGGTATATGGTTATTGTGTTACCAAGGTTGGGGTTTTTTGAGAGTATGGGGTATTCCTTTTTCCACATTTCACATTGGCTGTCATTGGTTTTGGTGCCGTTGTAAAGGCTGAAAAAACAACTTTCTTGTTCTAGGGGTATATTAAGGGGCACGGTGCCTAGGTGAGGCCTAGATCTGCCACAAACATAGCAGTTACTTTTATTATGTTTATTGGCGCTATATTTCATCCATTCTAACCAGAAATTGATGTCAGAGAAACCAGTTTCAATAGCTAGGGTGTCTTCAAGGTAGCTATATGAGGCCTTAGGGGTTTGCCTTGGGGGATAGCCTTAGACTGATACGCTGGATTTTTAAACATGTCTCATAAATGAAAGATTTGCCTTTCGCTATAGTACCCTGTTCCCCACCATATTCCAACTACATAGGTACCATTATCTGCTCTGCGTTCTATGTTTAATCTGAACCTATATGCACTTAGGGCCTCGTCCATCTTAAAGATAGACATTCTAGAGAGTAGAGGTATTCCATCAGGTTGGCTCCATCTATTTAAAGCGTCTGATGGTCTGTACCCCCAGTCAATTCCTGTGTTCCACCCCACAGATTCCCAGGAATCACAGTTGTATCCCCACCATGAATCAGTAACACAAATATAAACTGTCTCAGATATTCCTGATTTTCTTTTTTTGTGTATAGAGTGTTTTGCTTCAGCAAGCTTGGAGAACATAAAGTAATCTAAGACATAGGTGGCTACGTGTGTGTTGGAGGAGTTATACCATAAGGTGGTCACCCCTTCCTTTTGTGAGATGTCAACCTCAGTTCTACAGGGAAATGTTAGGACTGTGATGAGGGTTAGGATAACACATGCCCAGCGGGGTCCGTGGTTCACAATCATCTTCTCCATGTGTGAGGTCATCTTGGTTGGAGGTCAGGGCTGTCTGCCCCCGTTAGTACCTCTCCTCGTTGGAGGTCAGGGCTGTCTGCCCCCGTTAGTACCTCTCCTGGACTTGCTTCGCGGTTTGGGCTGGGTATCTTCTTTACTCGGGATGCATGTATCCACGTGGGCCCCTCTTCGGTGAGGACAGCCGTCCTGGTCACTGCCACGACTTCCGTCTCTGGACCATAGGTGAAATCTCCTGGACCTTTATTCCTCGGGAGCACTTTCACAACGACTTTGTCTCCGACCTGAAAAGGATGTGTCGGTTCCTGTGGATTAAAAGGATTTTTACAAACAATTTTGTGTTCAATTTCATCTAATTTGCTGATGAGGGACCTCACATATTCTTCCTTTATCAATTCTACTTAGCCCAAGGTGTGGGAAAGGCCTACCCATAAGTATTTCAAAGGGTGAATAACCTAGGGTCTTTTGTGGGGTCATTCTGATTTCTGCTAAGATAATGGGAAGGACCTGTTTCCATTTGTGGAAGGTACCTCCTGTGGCCTTCCTAAGTTTGTCCTACCCCATGGTAGTGAGCAATGAACAAAGGGGCACTTGTTTGGGGTATACAAGGTTTCCCCTCTTCGCAGATTAATCCTGATTTGGGATTTTTCTGCAATACAGGATATATCCAGTCATCCAAATCCTTGTTGGAGGCTGTGGCCTGTAGTTCCGTGATAAGATATTGATCATTAATGGCAGGGGGTGTCATGACAGTCATATGGGACTGGGCAATGGGTTGTAGAGCTGCTTCTTTGGCAGTTCTGTCAGCAAGGGCATTTCCTTCTGATATGTCGTCCTTGCCACCAGTATGGGCCCTACAGTGCAAAATTGCAATGTCAGAGGGCAGTGTGATGGCATGGAGGAGGTTTGAGATAAGTTGTGCATGGGAAATGCCTTTTCCATCGGCTCCTACAAAGCCTCTTCTTGCCCAAATAACTTCATGGTCGTGGACAACGCCATGGGCATATTTGGAGTCTGTGTAAATTGCAACGGGTTTGTTTTGGTACATGTGGCAGGCTCTGATAAGGGCTATGAGCTCTGCAGCCTGTGCCGATTGGTAAGGTATGGGCTTTGCTTCAAGAATGTCATTGGGCAGGCGCACAACGGCATAACCTGCTTGGTATGTGGAGTCATTTGGTCTGCTACAGGAGCCATCAACAAAGACATTGTCCGAACCGGGTATGGGTACAGGGGACATGTCTAATCTCGGGGAGGTCTCTGATTCTATTGATGCTGAGCAGTCATGGTTGTCAGGTATGTCATCTTGGGGACCCTTTAGTCCTAGGAGTGCATTAAGAATGGGTGCTGGGCCTGATGACGTGTTTGCATATTTGATGATGAGGGATGGGCTGCTTTGCAATAGGACTTCATACCCACTAAGGCGTTGGGCCGACATATGCTGTGTATGCAAGCCGTTAAGTATTGCTACGACATCATGTGTTGTGTGTAGAATTGTTGTGTGACCTAAGGTGAGTGTAGTTGCCATCTCAGCCACCATTGCACAAGCTGCCAGTGCTCTGAGGCAGGCAGGCATACCTTGGACCGACACAGGAATGCCACAGGGCGCAGTTTGCCTCCATGTGAGTTAGTACCCCCGCCATGGTTTTACAGTTGTCCCTTGCATATAAATGAAACGGTAGTACATAGTTTGGGAGGCTCTGTGCCGGACTTTTTACCAACATACATTTTAGACTTTCATATGCAGTTAACATTTCTTGTGACCATTGAATCTGTTTAGGTTTGTCTTTGAGAGTGGCTTGTCTCAAGATATTGTCATAGTAGGAACAATCAGATATCCACTGTCTGCAATAATTAATCATGCCCAGAAAGGATAGCATTTCCTTCTGAGTAGTTGGGGTGACCAGGCCCAATACAGACTGAATGCGTTGTGGACTGATTTTCCTTTCTCCCTCTGTGAGGACAAAACCCAAATAGTTAACATGCTTTTTACACCATTGCATTTTTGTTTTAGACACCTTGTGTCCACATTCACAGAGCCAGTTTAACAGTGATATACCATCCTGTCGGCAGGCCTCCTCCGTTTGACTACAGAGAAGCAGATCATCTGCATACTGTAGCAGGACAGAACCATAGGGGGGGTGCCAGGGAGCCAATGTGGCTTGGAGTACAATGCTATACACAACAGGTGAATAAACATACCTGTGGTAATCTGCACCATGTTAACTGCTTGCCCTCAAAAGAAAAAGCAAAAAGTAACTGTGTTTGGGGGTCCACTGGTATGCTGAAAAATGCATTTTTTAAATTAATCACTGAAAAAAATGCAGCATCTACAGGGATGGCTGAGAGGAGTGAGTTTACATCAGGTACAATTGGTGCAATGGGAACAATTAGTTGATTAATTGCTCTAAGATCTTGCACAAACCTTATAGTCCCATCTACTTTTGCTACAGGGTTAACTGGTGTGCAGTATGGGGATACTACATGTCTAAGAATGCCTTGCTCTAAAAATTGCTGTACCATAGGTCTAAGACCTTCTATTTTTTCTTTTAGACAATGGATATTGTTTCTGGTAAAGGGGTGTACATCAGGTTTCAGTGTGGCCTTGTAGGGGGTACATGATATTAGGCCAGTGTCATAGGGCCCCTCTGACCATACCTGGGGGTTTACAGTCTCTAACTCAGGTGGTGTGTTAAGGTTTACCCACACAGGTAAATGAGGTGATACAACATCCATGCCACTACTTGAGGCAGAGGGACTAATTGTGATTTCAAGACAGCTGAGAAGATCTCTTCCCAGTAAGTTTATTGGGCATTCAGGTATTACAGTAAAGTTGTGTCTTCCCATATAAACGCCCTTCAAAGTTTCTATACTGATGGCGTCGGTAATATAGGCTTTTGTGGGTATCCCATTAATTCCCATTGAAGGAGCGGATTTTTTTAAGGATTCATGGTACTGGTCCCTACACAGGACACTGGTGGTGGCTCCACTGTCCTTCCAGTAACCAGTGAGCTGCATGAAAGTCGGGACACTCTCCTCCGGGCCCCGTCAGCGGGGCTGTCCCTGTCAGTCAATTTGGAACCTTGGGGCGTCTCTGGGAGTATTGTTAGTGTGGGCAGGTTCAGGCAGCAGTGGTTGTTTAAGTTTGCTAAGGGGGTAAGGACAGTCCCTAGCCCAATGTCCATCCTTGCCGCAATTAAAGCAGGATGTATGTCGTCTGCTCGGAGGTGCAGGGGGCCCCCTATTCTGTGGGATGTCCCGCTGGGGGTGAGGGTTCCTGTACTGACAGATTTCCTCATTTCAAAACAACCTTCTGCTTTCTCTTCATATAAATGTTTTTCAAAATCTTTAAAATTATCAGAGGTCGAACTGGAAACACTCTGTTTTACTGTGAGACCAGTAGAGGGCAGCAGATTGTTAACAAATTTAGAAATAAGAAGATTATGGCAATTCACTAGGCTGAGCCCTGCTTCTTCAGACCAACACTTTTAATCACTTCCAGAATTCAGTCACATTCTCACTAGGTTTCTGTTTGCAAGCTACTGCTGCTGCTGGGAGGGACGAGCAGCACATTCCTTGCAGGTCTCCCCCGGGAGGGGAGGGGAGGGGAGGGGGGTATTCAGTCTCTCTTTACTCTGGTCTGAATCCCATATTATCAACAAGTAACTAACGTATTTTAAGGTAAAGCAACAACAATCCTATCATAAAAACATAGACTGTTCCGAACACACTGTCATATAATGCGTGTACACTTACCACCCACGCAACATATTTCTAAAAGAATTTACAAATAACAGGGAAGGGAAACAATAGTCTATGTATGCATTCAGCTGATCTGATCATAAATCATTGGTAACATGTGGGATTACACATTCCCTACACAAACTACCAGAGACAGAACAGAGAAGATAAGGAATAACAGCACAACTTGTGATACCAAATGTACGTACACTTACTACCCGTACAATTAATATCTCTGCAATCGTGGACAATGTTATTTGTTACAAATCAACTTTCAAATGTACTTAAAATCACTGTAAACAACAATGTCCTCTGAGACTCAGCGCCCGTGCACTTACCACCCGTTCACTGAGTGTCCTTAATAGAAAAAATTACAATATGAGTACTTATAAGACAAACATACAAACATTTAGGTGATCAAATCGAGGAGGCGTTGTTATTTGGATTTCTGGTCCATCTATGGTATCCCGGATACCTGTGCCTTTTAAAGATTTCGTGGACCCTTGGTCCTCTTTATTGGTATCCCTGATACCTTTGCCTTTAAAGATTGGTATCCCTGATACCTTTACGTGGCGCCCGGCGCCTTTAAGAAAACAAGTTTATTTTCTGCCAAGTCCCGGACTTGGATTGTATTTTTGGTCACGTGTTCCCGGAACACGGAATGAGTTCAGATCTAGTAGTAATCGCAATCCCTGAACGGAAAAGACAGACAATAAAATTCTCTATCTTACCGGGCAGGGGACGATCGCCTAGATCCCGGACGAGCCCCCAGCTGAAGGGATTTAACCCTTTTTGTGCCCCCTCGATGTAATCATCTCTTTGGTACCAGTGAAAGCAGCTCTTAATCCCACACAGAAAACACACAGTTGAGGGTTAAGAGTCACTCTGTTTATTTAAAAAATTACAGCGTACTATATAGATAAGAAACATGGGTGTATACAATATGTGCAAGCATATGATTGGATAAATAGAAGTAGCATACGACATTACATGCAGGATTTTTAGTAACACACAGAAGTAACAGTTTTGATCTGGTATGTAATTGTCCTTGAAGATAAGACACAAACAAGCCTTATATTATATGAACAGACAAGGGCATCTTGTAGAGAGTGCGTACGTGTCTATTCAAACACATAACAATTCATATAGCATGTTTAACCCTTCAGAGTACATCTACTGCATTCTGTTTTATACAGTTATTTAACGTATTCAGACGCGTTGCGAAGAAAACCACAGGAATGTACACAAACTCGTATGCAATAGGATAACAAAAAAAGGAATTATTTCCCCTCACAGCGCTGGTAATCAGCTGCTTAGCTCCACTCCCAGGTATACACCAACACCTGTAATTAGTACTGACAAAAAGGAGAATTTGGAGAGGAGTCTACAGCGCTGAGAACCCCTAGGATCCGGATAATGGGGGTCATTCCGAGTTGTTCGCTCGCAAGTGAATTTTAGCAGATTTGCTCATGCTAAGCCGCCGCCTACTGGGAGTGAATCTTAGCATCTTAAAATTGCGAACGATGTATTCGCAATATTGTGATTACACACCTCGTAGCAGTTTCTGAGTAGCTTCAGACTTACTCGGCATCTGCGATCATTTCACTGCTTGTCGTTCCTGGTTTGACGTCACAAACACACCCAGCGTTCGCCCAGACACTCCCCCGTTTCTCCAGCCACTCCTGCGTTTTTTCCGGAAACGGTAGCGTTTTTTCCCACACGCCCATAAAACGGCCTGTTTCCGCCCAGTAACACCCATTTCCTGTCAATCACATTACGATCGCCAGAACGATGAAAATGCCGTGAGTAAAATTCCTAAGTGCATAGCAAATTTACTTGGCGCAGTCGCAGTGCGGACATTGCGCATTAAGCAGAAAATCGCTGCGATGCGAAGATTTTTACCGAACGAACAACTCGGAATGACCCCCAATGTCTTAATATATTTGACACGATAAGAAAACCTTATCCTTACACATGTAATAAAATAAACAATAGATGTAATAAAATTCTGGTGAATATCTCAATGAATAATTAGTATAAAGAGAAACATATGATCACACTATAGAGTGTTCTCTCGCCCTTATAGTGTTAAGTTAAACATTTTTATAAATGGATAATTTTATGCAGACTTTGTATCCAGCTAGTTGTCAGTAATGAGATCAATTAAGCAGAATCTCTGTCCTTGCTGCGCTCACTAATAGACTGACACTCACTTTAAAAAAAACGATACCGTTCACTGAAAGGTATCTTTGTATTTCTTGATATCATCTGGCACCTTCAAGATATCAGGTTTCAAGACTCCAACAGACCAATGCCAAATTGATAAAGATAAAAAAGGTATCCCAGCAGGGAATTTATTCACAAAGACTTCACAAAGATTTTCTGTAAAAAGGACACAGGACGCATACCCGCTCCCAAATAGAGGCTGTGCTTCACTACTGAGATGTCCGGAATATCTCAGTCCGCTGTAACGGCAAACAGCTTCAGGCGTGCGGGTGGGTCACGGCTCTCTCCTGGGTCAGCTCATACGTCACTACAGCATCTATGCATATGCAATAGGCACTAAAGTTAACTATTCGTACTGACAAAAAGTAGATCGAAATTTAGTGCTGTATAACCCTTACTCCATAGAGTGGGATACAGGGAGACTCACCCCACTTCCAGGATCGATTAATACGTTAGCAAACGCTGAATGGATCCAGTCGCTACTAGTGTACACTGCCGCTCCGGTATTTTTTTAGTGGACACAGCCGCTCAGTGAACGCTAGTGCATGCAGACGCTCATGTCTGCGACCCAGTCTCTTAGCGGTAAAACTTAGTGTATACAGACGCAGCGGCCTATGCTGCGACCGAGTCCCCTCGTGGTAGCGTCTGAGACGGAAGTGAGGCAATCAGTTCATGGTGGGAGACGCACGGAAACTGGTCATGAACTGGGGGGAGGGGCGACCAGGAGAGCGTGTGACACCCAACTGCTGACATCAACCCTAGGGATCGCAGCCTCAAACTAATCCTGGTGCCTTATGATCCCTAAAGCCTAGCGCTGGATCCCCCGTGGTGGCGGCGCGCCAGCTACTGTTTGGTAGTCTCCTCCCAAACAGTGCGGCTGTGTCCGAATTCCCCTTCTAAGCGGAACTGATGCCTTATCTTCTCCCCGTGCTCCGGCCACAGCCTGGTAACGACTGCTGGACCTGCTAGTATATCCGACCCAGACGCCCGTCGAGACAGCACTTGTACCGTGGGTAAACGTTGTTGCGACCCGGTGGAGAGTTGTTGGAGCGACTCTTTCCAATATGCGTGTAAGATGCTGTTAGGAAAGGTTACTCAAAAAACATAGTAAGACTACAAAAATAAATTAATAAAGCTTAGGGCTGCCAAAGAACAGCAGCCCTGTGGCCATGGTCCGGCTCCTGCCGCACCAAACAAAAAACTGATTTGACTGAGTCAGTGGGTAGGATTATATGGACGAGCCCGTTGCATCCTGGGAGGCCAGAAAGCTTGTGATCGTTTGGTGCCAAACCGCTGTCGCTCCATCATATTCCAATGTTATCCTGTGGATAACCTGTGGACCCTGCCAGAGAAAAATAGGATTTTAATACCTACCGGTAAATCCTTTTCTCCTAGTCCGTAGAGGATGCTGGGGACGCTTCAAAAACCATGGGGTATAGACGGGATCCGCAGGAGACATGGGCACCCTAAGACCCTGAATGGGTGTGAACTGGCTCCTCCCTCCATGCCCCTCCTCCAGACCTCAGTTATAGGAACTGTGCCCAGGGAGAAGGACATTTCGAGGAAAAGGATTTATTGTTAAACTAAAGGTGAGATACGTACCAGCTCACACCACCAAACATGCCGTACAATCTGGCATTAAACAGAATTCCAGTCAACAGCATGAACAAAATCAGCAACAGGCTGACCATAACCAAAAACACAACCTTTGTGTAACAAGCAATAACTATTAACAAGTACTGCAGATAGAGTCCGCACTGGGACGGGCGCCCAGCATCCTCCTACGGACTAGGAGAAAAGGATTTACCGGTAGGTATTAAAAGCCTATTTTCTCATACGTCCTAGAGGATGCTGGGGACGCTTCAAGAATCATGGGGTTTATACCAAAGCTTTAGAACGGGCAGGAGAGTGCGGATGACTCTGCAGCACCGATTGACCAAACATGAGGTCCTCCTCGGCCAGGGTATCAAACTTGTAGAACTTAGCAAAAGTGTTTGAACCCGACCAAGTAGCCGCTCGGCAAAGCTGTAACGCCAAGACCCCTCGGGCAGCCACCCAAGATGAGCCCACCTTTCTCGTAGAATGGGCCTTCACTGATTTCGGTAACGGCAATCCCGCCGTAGAATGAGCATGGTGAATCGTATTACAGATCCAGCGTGCAATAGTCTGCTTGGAAGCAGGAGCCCCAATCTTGTTGGAAGCATACATGACAAACAGAGCCTCCGTTTTCCGAATCTGAGCCGTTCTGTCGACATTTTCAAAGCTCTGACCGCATCGTGAGACTTCGATTCCGCCAAGGCTTCAGTAGCCACTGGAACCACAATAGGTTGGTTCATGTGAAACGATGAAACCACCTTTGGTAGAAATTGCTGACGAGTTCTCAACTCCGCTCTATCTACATGGAAGATCAAATAGGGGCTCTTGTGAGACAAAGCCGCTAATTCAGACACCCGCCTTGCGGACGCCAAGGCCAACAGCATGACCACTTTCCAAGTGAGGAATTTGAGCTCAACCTTATGCAAAGGTTCAAACCAATGAGACTGCAGGAAACGCAACACCATGTTAAGATCCCACGGTGCCACTGGGGGCACAAAGGGAGGTTGAATGCGCAGTACTCCTTTCACGAAGGTCTGAACCTCAGGAAGGGAGGCCAATTCTTTCTGAAAGAAAATTGATTAGGCCGAAATTTGTACTTTAATGGAGCCTAACTTTAGGCCCGCATTCACACCTGCTTGCAAAAAATGGAGAAAATGCCCCAGCTGAAATTCTTCCGTAGTAGCCTTCTTGGATTCACACCAAGACACATATTTTCTCCAAATACGGTAGTAATGTCTCGCCGTTACTTCTTTTCTAGCCTGAAGTAGTGTGGGAATGACTTCACTGGGAATACCCTTTCGGGCTAGTATTTGGTGTTCAACCCCCATGCCGTCAAACGCAGCCGCGGTAAGTCTTGATACACGCATGGTCCTTGCTGTAACAGGTCCTCACGTAGAGGAAGAGGCCAGGGACCTCCTATGAGTAATTCCTGAAGATCCGGATACCAGGCTCTCCTTGGCCAGTCTGGAAAAATGAGAATCGCCTGAAACCTTGTTCTTCTTATGATCTTTATCACCTTTGGAATGAGTGGAAGTAGAGGGAACACATAGACTGACTGAAACACCCACGGTGTCACTAGGGCATCCACCGCTATTGCTTGAGGGTCCCTCGACCTGGAACAATATCTCTGAAGTTTCTTGTTGGGGCGAAACACCATCATGTCTATTTGAGGAATTTCCCAACGACTTGTCACTTCTGCAAAGACCTCTTGATGAAGACCCCACTCTCCTGGATGGAGATCGTGTCTGCTGAGAAAGTCTGCTTCCCAGTTGTCCACGCCTGGAATGAAGACTGCTGACAGAGCGCTTGCATGTCTTTCCGCCCAGCGAAGAACTTTTGTGGCCTCCGCCATTGCCGCTCTGCTCTTTGTTCCGCCCTGGCGGTTTATGTATGCCACTGCTGTTATGTTGTCCGATTGAGTCAAGACGGGCAGACCGCAAAGAAGATGTTCCGCTTGTAGAAGGCCGTTGTAAATGGCCCTTAATTCCAGACTGTTTATGTGTAGACAAGCTTCCTGGCTTGACCATTTTCCCTGGAAATTTTCCCTCTGTGTGACTGCTCCCCAGCCTCGGAGACTTGTATCCGTGGTCACCAGGATCCAATCCTGGATCCCAAACCTGCGCTCCTCTAGGAGGTGAGAACTGTGCAACCACCACAGGAGAGAGATTCTGGTCCTGGAAGATAGGATTATTTTCCGGTGCATGTGCAGGAGAGACCCGGACCACTTGTCCAACAGGTCCCACTGAAACACCCTGGCATGGAACCTGCCAAACTGAATGGCCTCGTAGGCCACCACCATCTTCCCCAGCAACCGAGTGCATTGATGAATCGACACTCTTGCCGGTTTCAGAATCTGTTTGACCATGTTCTGGATTTCGAGAGCCTTTTCCACTGGAAGAAACACTGTCTGTAATTCTGTGTCCAGAATCGTACCCAAGAATGACAGCCGTGTTGTCGGAACCAGCTGTGATTTTGGCAAGTTTAGGAGCCAACCATGTTGTTGCAGGATCGTCAGGGAGAGCGTAACGTTCTTAATTAATTGCTCCTTGAATCTCGCCTTTATCAGGAGATCGTCCAAGTACGGGATAATTGTGATTCCTTGCTTGCGCAGGAGAACCATCATTTCCACCATTACTTTGGTGAAAATCCTCGGAGCCGTGGACAGACCAAACGGCAACGTCTGAAATTGGTAATGACAATCCTGAACAACAAACCTCAGGTAAGCCTGAAGCGGAGGATATATGGGGACGTGTAAGTAGGCATCCCTTATGTCGACCGACACCGTAAAATCCCCCTACTCCAGACTGGAAATCACTGCTCGGAGAGATTCCATCTTGAATTTGAATTTTTTTAGATAGAAATTGAGGGATTGTAGGTTCAGAATTGGTCTGACCGAGCCGTCCGGCTTCGGAACAACGAACAGGCTTGAATAAAAGCCTTCTCCCTGCTGTGACGGGGGTACCGTGACAATGACTTGATTTTGACACAGCTTTAGTATTGCAACGCATACTACCTCCCTTTCCGGAAGAGAAGCTGGCAAGGCCGATTTGAAAAATCGGTGAGGGGGCACGTCTTGAAACACCAATTTGTATCCTTGGGCTACTATTTCTAATACCCAAGGATCCAGGGCCGAGCGAACCCAGACCTGATTGAAGAGCTGGAGACGTACCCCCACCGGTGCGGACTCCCGCAGAGGAGCCCCAGCGTCATGAGGTAGATTTGGCAGAAGCCGGGGAGGACTTCTGTTCTTGGGAACCTGCCACAGCCGGTGAACTTTTTCCCCTTCCTCTAGTAGCAAGGAAGGAATGCTATCCCTATCCAGGGAATCCATATCAGATAACATGTTATCTGCCCACTTTTCAATAGCGCTACTCACCCATGCCGATGCAACGGCAGGTCTGGGTAGCGTACCCGTAGTGACATAATTGGATTTCAATGTATTTTCCTGCTTACGATCCGCAGGATCCTTCAGGGCTGCCGTGTCAGGAGACGGAAGCGCCACCTTTTTGGACAGACGCGATAGAGCCTTGTCCACAGTGGGGGTTGACTTCCACCTTTCCCTGTCCCCAGATGGGGACGGATATGCCACTGTAATTCTCTTGGGAATCTGTAACTTTTTGTCAGGATTTTCCCAAGCCTTTTTTAAAAAGCGTGTTCAGTTCATGAGAGGGAGGGAACATTACCTCAGGTATCTTTCCTTTAAACATGCAGACCCTTGTGTCAGGAACAGCAGGGTCTTCCGTGATATGTAAAACGTCTTTTATCGCCACAATCATGTACTGAATGCTCTTAGCCAGTTTAGGATTCAATCTGGCATCACTATAGTCGACACTGGAGTCAGAGTCCGTGTCGGTATCTGTATCCACTATCTGGGTAAATGAACGCTTCTGTAAACCCGAGGTGGTCTGTACTTGTGATAATGCATCCTCCATGGATTTACTCCATGCCTGGTTCTGAGACTCTGATTTATCTAATCTCTTATTCAATCGAGCCACATTTGCATTCAAACCACTCAATACATTTACCCAATCAGCAATCGGCGGTGCCGACATGGTCACTCCCACAGTCTTTTCTGTCCCCACTCCAGCCTCCTCCTGGGAAGAGCACTCAGCCTCAGACATGTCGACACACGCGTACCGACACCTACAACCACACTGGGGCTATAGGGGACAGACCCACAGCAAAGCCTGTTAGAGAAACACAGAGGGAGTTTTGCCAGCTCACAACCCAGCGCCTATCCCGGTACTGAAACGTTTAGATGCCTCAGACCTGTTAGCGCTATTAATATTAAGACAACAGCACCAAATTACTGAGCACCCCACCCACCCCCATCCCGTTTTTGCACCCTGTTACTTGTACAGCAGTGTAGGAGGCCAGGATCAGTGTCTCTGCAGCTCTGTGAAGAGAAAATGGCGCTGATTACAGCTGTGAGGGCTAAGCCATGCCCCCTTAATGGCGCGCTTCAGCCCCGCTATTTTTACACATATTTATACTGGCGGGGGTCTGGTTTTAGTGCCCAGGCACTGTATACCTCTTTTGCCAATCTATTTAGTGAGGTTTTATGCTGCCCAGGGCGACCCCCCGGCACCCTGTAGTGCCGCTGTGTGTGTGTGGGAGCATGGCGCACAGCGCGTCCGCTACGCGGTACCTCAAAGCTGTCACTGAAGTCTTCTGATTTTCTACTCACCCGTCTTCTGACTTCTGGCTCTGCAAGGGGGTTGACGGCGCGGCTCCGGGAACGTACATCTAGGCGTACCTAGCGATCAGACCCTCTGGAGCCAGGGCCAGATTAACAATGGGGCGGGTGGAGCTGCAGCTCCAGGCCCACCCATCACAATAGGCCCATAGCGTCTGCTGTGCTGCTGCAGCCAGGAATTTTGTTTCCTTGCTACAGCAGCTTGCAAGTGACGGCATGAAGCTCCGCACTCTCCTGCGCGCAGTTACATGTTGTAAGCAGCCACACTTGGGCAGGGAAAGCAGGAAATCAGAAGGGGCGGGGCTACACAGGGTCCAGGGGGCGGGGATACACGGGACACTCAGGCTTCCTGCCTGCTGCTCAAATGGCTGCTGCTGCTGTGAGAGCCGAGGGAGAGTAGAAGCTGCTGCACATCCAGCTACGGCCCAGCCAGTGCGAGTACACTCTGCTGTAGTGTGTAAGGTTAGAGTGAGTTGGGGGGGAATTGTATGTGTATGTGTGACTTGTGTATGTAGTTGTGAGCTTCAGTGTGTGTGACTTCCATGTGAATTTCTACATATGTGTGTGTCTTGCATGTGAGCTTCTGCATGGGTTAGGATTTATTATAGTGCAAGGGTGAGAGTGTGTGTGAGAGTAATAGAGCGCCAGCGGAGGGGTGTGATAAAGCGCAGGGGGAGGGAGTGTGTGACTGTGGTAAAGCGCAGGAAGGAGTGTGATAAAGCACGGGGGGGAGGGAGTGTGGTAAAGCACGGGGGGAGGGAGTGTGATATAGCGCACGGGGGGAGGGAGTGTGATATAGCGCACGGGGGAAGGGAGTGTATAACTGATAAAGCGCAGGAGGGAGTGTGATAAAGCACGGGGGGAGGGAGTGTCATAGAGCATGGGGGGAGGGAGTGTGATAAAGCATGGGGGGAGGGAGTGTGATAAAGCACGGGGGGAGGGAGTGTTATAAAGCACAGGGGGAGTGAGTGTGATAAAGCACGGGGGGAGGGAGTGTGATAAAGCACAGGGGGAGGGAGTGTGATAAAGCACAGGGGGAGGGAGTGTGATAGAGCACGGGGGGAGGCAGTGTGATAGAGCGCGTCGGGAGGGAGTGTGATAAAGCGCAGGGTGCAGAGAAAGGGAGTGTGTGAGTGTGACAAAGCAGGGGGAGGGAGTCTGTGAGTATGACAAAGCAGGGGGAGGGAGTGTGTGAGTGTGATAGAGCATGGGGGAGGGAGTGTGTGACTGATAGAGCACGGGGGGAGGGAGTGTGTGAAATAGCGCAGGGGGAGGGAGTGTGAGTGTGATAAATTGCGGGGGCCGGAGTGTGTGAGTAGAATAGAGTGCGGGGGGAGGGAGTGTGCGAATGTGGTACAGCGCGGGGGGAAGGAGTTTGGTAAAGTGCAGGCCGCAGGGGGAGGGAGTGTGTCTGTGATACAACGCAGGCCACGGGGGGAGGGAGTGTGTCTGTGTGATAAAAACAAAAGTCTGCCCCCCTGCTCCCCAAAAATATTTTGTGTGTATAACACCAAAATATAATATACAGATAGTCCTCTCATTTTGCTTTATACATTTTAACACCATTAATACTGGATCCTGTCGGGGTCCCGCCAGTCAAAATACCGATGCCAGAATCCCGACAGTACTCGGAAAGTCAGCGCCGGGATCCCGACATTGATCAGTATCCCGGCGCCAGAATCCCAATCGATGATTACACAGACCACCAGAGAAAGAAACTTCGGGCAGCTCGGCGGCGGATCGCATAGTGTGTAGGGCCCATTAGGGTTAGGATGCGGTGGGTGGGGGGTTAGGGTTACGCTACGGGAAAGGTGGGTTAGGGATCAGGGTTAGCTTAGTTAATTAGTTCATGTTGGTATTTTCACAGCTGGCATCCCAACCGTCGGGATCCTAATACCAACCCCATTAAAACATATATAATAACCAAAAATTTGGGCCTTATTCTGAGTCAAAGTCGGGCACATCTGCGTGTGCCTCTTTTGCCGCTGTAGCGTTTGCGACTTTATGCTAATATTGGTACAAGCACGTCCTTGGTGTACAGCCGTATATATGCAAGCAGTGACATGTCCACTTTCAGCTTCTTTAGACATTGCAAACCCTCTTGGCGCATCTTGAAACACAAACTTCAAAACCTGCCCCTGCCCCATGCTAGGTGCAGATCTCTGTCAGACTATGACCTCCAATATTAGCGATTAATCATCTGATTCTGCTACAACTGCAGTGACACTCCTATAACATGTTCGTAAGATGGTGCGTCTCCGTGTGTCTTATGCCAGTGGTTCTCAAACTGTGCGCCGTGGCACCCTGGGGTGAAGTGAGCCTCTTGCAGGGGTGCGTTGGATTGGTGGTCCAGAATTAATTCAGATTAATTTATGGACAATGTAATAGGCAATCTATCTATGGGGTATGTTCAATTCAAACTGGATCCACTCCGACATGAATTTGTCGGAATGGATCTGACAGAACCTATTCAATGCGGCCAAATCCGATCAGATTTGACTGTTCCTGTCATCTCAATCTGACTTAAAAGAAAGTCGGATTGAGATGAGGGTGCTGAGGGAGAGCAGTGGGGAGACGGGGGGTGAGCAGCGGAGAGACGGGGGAGAGCAGCGGCTACAGCAGTTTAGCCGGAGGAAGGGGCACAGCCGCCAGACCTCACCGCAGCGTCCCGGCTCCAGCAAGCAAGACCTCGCTTGCTGGAGCCGGGTGGACGCTGCCGTGAGCGGCGGGAGTGCCCCATCCTCCTGCATATGCTGTGCTGTAGCCGCTGCTCTCCCCCGTCTCCTCTCGGCTCCCTCAATGTCCCTTATCTCAATCCGACTTTTTTTAAAGTCGGATTGAGATGGTTGGAAAGGGAGCCAAGACCTGTCGGATTTGGCCCCGTTTCCGACAGAAACACACGGATCGGCAGCTATAATTTTGGGGTACATTGAATAGGTCGGTCTAAAAAAGTCGAAAACTGCTGTCTTTGCGACAGACGGCAGGTTTCGACTTCAATTGAATATACCCCAATGTGTGTGTCTGTGAATGTATGTATGTATGTACACATAATACTATATGCTGGCTCACCTCTGTCTTCCCCCTGTTCTGCCCTGTCCAGGCGACACCCTCCCTCCAACCCCACACCCCCTATCCACAATTCCTGATATATCTTCATAGTATAACTACTTATTAGAAAGTTAAAAGTCTTTATTTTTTGGGGGGGTTTTTTACATATAAAAAGATTTCACATTCATGACATCCCTGAGCAACATGTAGCCTCTTTCATGGAAAGGATTCATATTTATGTCATCACTAAGCACCATTTTCCATATTACAGTCACATTAACAAGAGATGTTTTCCTTAGTTCATTTGTAGATCCTCACATTACACTATTGATATCATTGAAGAAGTTAGGGAGATTGAGGTTTTTCAAGTTAGGCTCTAGTCACACCCCCTGTGCAGACCACACCCTCACATCAACCACACCTCCAACATTACTAGTCACACCCCCATAGTGTTTTCACATACCCTGCTGTGGCATAAAATAGGCCCTTCAGAAATTTCAGCTCCAGGCCCATATGGACCTTAATCTGGCACTGTCTGGAGCTAATGGTGTCCAGTAGCCTAAGAAGCAGAGCCTTGAAACTCACAGTAGAGGGCCCTACACACTAAAAGATTATCTGTCCAATCTGGCTGATTGGAAAGAAAATCTGGCAATGTCTGGGAGCAAATGGCAATTGACTATTTGCTCTCAAACATTGGAAAACAGACAAAAATGAACTTTAAGACAAATTGGTTAAGTTTGTTTCATTAAACCAATTTATCTGAACTGTTTTTGTCCATTTTCTTGATTTTGGTAGCAAATTGTTGATTGTCATTTGCTCCCAGCCATTGCCAGATTTTTTTTCCAATCAGGCAGATTGGACAGATAATCTTTAAGTGTGTAGGGCCTTCAGGTCTGTTTCTCTCCCCTCAGTCCCACGAAGCAGGGAGTCTGTTGCCAGCAGGTCTCCCTGAAAATATAAAACCTAACAAAGTCTTTTTCTGAGAAACTTTGGAGAGCTCCTCAGTGTGCATCCAGTCTCACTGGGCACAGAATCTAACTGGGGTGTGGAGGAGGGGCATGGAGGGAGGAGTTAGTTCACACCCATTCAGGGTCTTATGGTGCCCATGTCTCCTGCGGATCCCGTCTATACCCCATGGTTCTTGAAGCGTCCCCAGCATCCTCTAGTACGTATGAGAAAAACAGGTAACCTACACATACAACACAGCCTTTTGTATATATATATATATATATATATATATATATAAATCCAAAACAATCCGGCACTCAAATAGTTAACGTGCATTCACCTGTGTGCCCTTGCTGAATAAAACACATGCTATGGTTCAGAACAGTCCCCATTCAGAACAAGCACGGCACTACAGGACTTAGTTGAAAAATCATCTTTATAGAAGCATAGATTGAAAATATCTGTACATCACCATATTAGCACTTAACCTTCATCACAATGCTGCATTTCGGGCCCCGCAGGGTCCCTTCGTCAGGTTGGTGCAAGTGCTGTGAGAAAAAGACAAACATATACAGATAACACCAAAACACTTACCTAAATAGACTCCCCATGCTGGCGTGTGTAGCCTCAGACCGGCGTGGTGTTTCTGGTATGTTCCAGGCGCCGTCCCGGTGACATCATCGCGATGCGCGGTAACCAAGGCAACCCGTGTATACCGCATATTCCAATACCGCTGGGATCACAGTATCCTTACAGGGGGAGACTAGTTAGAAACAAAACAAAAAAACATACAAAACTACATAACACATGAAAGCACAATATAGCAGCATAAATATTATCCATCCGCAACATGTATATACCATCAGCTGGTCAGAGTAAACAACTGAACCCTGTGGTGTATAAATATGCAACTTGTATTTTAAATATAAACAATATATGTTAAACTATTAATCCTGATGCATGGTGGATATTATAGGAGGATAGATTAATGGCCAGACTAGGAAAGACTGTATCTAGTGTAATGTACGACTAAAATAATTGAAGCAAACTAAGTAGCCCCAAAGGCAGTAAGAAAGATGATGATAAATGCTAGATACAAGTGTCACAGTCAAAAAGTACGGAGGGCATTCCAATTAATCTTTTCATTAAGGCCAGATGGTTGTAGAGCATTCAGTTTTAAAATCCATCTTGCTTCTAATCTGTGTAGAGCCAATACTCTATTACCACCCCGATGTAAAGGGGGTACGTGATCGATAAGCTGATATTTTAGATCAGACAAAACATGGGCTTTATCACAGAAATGTCTAGATACCGGCTGGTCATTGGGTTTGCCGGATAGTGCTTGATTAATATTGGAGCGATGCAGTGCCATCCTTTCTCTTAAAGTACGGCTAGAAAGACCCACATATAACAGTTGACAGGGGCAAATGATGCAGTAAATAATAAAACGAGTGGTACAAGTCATCACGTGCTGTATCTTGAATTTCTTCTTCGTTAAGGGGTGGATAAACTCTGATCCTTGTATCAATGTAGTGCAGGTAGTACATGATAGGCAGCGGTAACTGCCAGGTTTTTTGCTTATGCCAAAAATACCCGATCTAGGGGAGTAGTCAGTAATATCGGTCTTAACTAGAAGGTCCTGTAAATTCCGTCCTCATCTGTAACTGGTCATCACTTGTGTATCATGAAAACAGGCTAGTGATTTATCTGTTTTTACAATGGGCCATAATGCTCGTGTGGCCCGAGGGATGATCGGACTAGCCGTAGAGTATTTAGTGGACCAAATGAATTTATTCTGAGACGGTTCTGACTGAGAGCGTGATTGGAACAGAGTCTCCCTATCCATGTCCATGATATTGGACTTCGTGTCTATGAGATCTTTGATGTTATAACCCCTTTTTGCAAATTTATCTACTACTATTTGTAGTGCATCGTCCAAAAGTGCATGATCGCTCGTGATTCTTGCCACTCGAAGCATCTGTGAACGAGGTAGCCCTCTCTTCAATGCGGGTGGGTGGTGGCTGCTCGCATCCAATAACGAATTACGATCAGTCGGCTTGTAGAAGACCGTGGTAGTCAATTTGCCCTCTTTTAAATGGACTGTGACATCCAGATAATCAATATGACTGGAACTGTATGAATATGTAAATTTAATGGGTCCTGGTAGAGCATTGATGCTATTCATCATGGTTTCAAATGACATACCACTCCCCTTCCAAAGAATAAATAAATCATCTATGTATCGGGTAAACCACTGTATTTGCGGTGAAAAGGTAGGGTTATCAAAAAACAGATGTTGTTCTTGTTCGAACATGAAGACGTTGGCGTATGCCGGAGCCACGCTACTGCCCATGGCACAGCCTGCCAACTGGAGATAAAAGCTACCATTAAATAGAAAATAATTTTTGGTAAGAATTAATCTAAGTAATTGAAGAAATAATGGTTTATCAAAATTAAAGTCATCCTCCAAGTTGTAAATGAACGACTCCATGGCCTTAATGCCTGCTTCATGAGGAATCGAGGTGTATAAGGAGGAAACATCCATGGTACATAGTACCGTATCTGATGGTAAATTATCCAAAACCATAATCTTTCTCAAAAATGTAGAGGTGTCCTTCAGATATGTTTCACGTTTGGTGATGTGAGGTTGTAGTATGGAATCCAAAAGTTCAGCAACCGGTTGATACAAAGATCCCCTCGCCGAAACGATGGGGCGTCCTGGGGGGTTATCCAGACATTTGTGAACTTTGGGTAGTGTGTACAGGCAAGGGATAATAGGATATTTAGGGATTAACGCATCTTTAAGTTTCGCGTCCAGTTGTTTATTCATTACTGCCTGATCCAGTACCCGAAGCAGTTCCTTCTGGAAACTCACCGTGGGGTCACGATCTAATTTGGTATATGTAAGAGTGCATGACAATTGTCGCAGCACTTCATTGACATATTGAGATCTATCTTGTACAACCACACTTCCACCTTTGTCAGCTGGTCTTATTATGATTGTGGTGTCCTCACTTAATTTTTTGAGAGCCATTCGTTCTTCAAATGTCAAATTGTGATATATCTTACCAGGCGTGGCTATAAAGCGGTTCACCGAATCATTTATGAGACGACTGTATGTTTTAAGAGATGAATTGGATGATATCGGATCAAAAGTGGAGGTAGTATATTTCTGTATAATTTGGTGTCGTGGTTCGCGATCCTCATCCATTTTGTTGTTCTGAAAAAACTCTTTCAATCTCATCTTACGATTCATCTGGTGTAGGTCGGTCTGCCATTCAAAAGGGTCATGAAAGTTGGTAGGGACGAATGAAAGTCCTTTATTAAGTACAGACATCTCGGTAGCGGTCAAAGGACGTGATGATATATTAAAGATCAAGTTGTTTTCTTTGCTCTGCTTGCTTTTGTTGATCCTTTGGTTTTGTCGGCTCCTCCTTGTGGGCTTGGGCCAGTATCTGCTCTGGCCCTGGTGGTAGCCCCTAAAGGGGGACGCTGTGCCGATACTGAATCATCCGAATCTACCAAGGCAAAGTCACTGTCACTGTTTGAAAGTTGTGATCCTCTATCCGTTCTTCCCCTGCGAGATCTCTGGGATGGTCTCCCATATGTTCTATTCTGGAACTTCATTGTGTCCGTGCCTGTTAGCCAGCGATACACCTGATTATCTTCATAATCATTGCGGACTGTTTGCAATTTGGACTTTTTAAATTTCAACAGGTCACGTCTGTGGGTCTCCACCTGTTGTGTCAGTTTCGCCCATGTCGCAGCATACCCAGGATCAGACAATGTTTCCACTTGGGATGTATTCAATGCATCAATTTTGGCTCTAGTAACTGTAAGCTCCCGACCGGACTCCTCAATGACGAGGAGCATCAGGTCGAAGCTGCACTTATTGAGCACAGAGATCCATCTGCGGCAGAAGTCCGGATTCGTTCTCCCTATCGTGGGAGCGTTCCGGACGCGGAATCCTCGTGGGATCATTTTCTGTCTATAATAGTCAGACAGAGTGGAGCCGTGTAGTAAGTAATCAGTCTCCCGCTTACGTAGTCTGTATAGTTGTTTGTATAAATCATCAATGCTGTCCTCTAGTGCCTCAGGGACACAGTCCTCAGCAAATAAGATTCTTTCTGCCTGCGTTTTGTTGAAACTTAGAGTCTCCATGGTTTGTGAACCCAGATTCGCAAAGGCAGTCACATCATGTCTGTTTTCATTAGAATCCTCCATTCTCTGCTGCTATGGCTTTCAAGTGATGAGTTTAGATATAAATAAATAATATACAAGTAGGTGCCTTGATACTTGTGGGAGTTGATCCCCACCTAATACAAATCCAAAACAATCCGGCACTCAAATAGTTAATGTGCATTCACCTGTGTGCCCTTGCTGAATAAAACACATGCTATGGTTCAGAACAGTCCCCATTCAGAACAAGCACGGCACTACAGGACTTAGTTGAAAAATCATCTTTATAGAAGCATAGATTGAAAATATCTGTACATCACCATATTAGCACTTAACCTTCATCACAATGCTGCATTTCGGGCCCCGCAGGGTCCCTTCGTCAGGTTGGTGCAAGTGCTGTGAGAAAAAGACAAACATATACAGATAACACCAAAACACGTACCTAAATAGACTCCCCATGCTGGCGTGTGTAGCCTCAGACCGGCGTGGTGTTTCCGGTATGTTCCAGGCGCCGTCCCGGTGACATCATCGCGATGCGCGGTAACCAAGGCAACCCGTGTATACCGCATATTCCAATGCCGCTGGGATCACAGTATCCTTACAGGGGGAGACTAGTTAGAAACAAAACAAAAAAACATACAAAACTACATAACACATGAAAGCACAATATAGCAGCATAAATATTATCCATCCGCAACATGTATATACCATCAGCTGGTCAGAGTAAACAACTGAACCCTGTGGTGTATAAATATGCAACCCTGTATACACGGGTTGCCTTGGTTACCGCGCATCGCGATGATGTCACCGGGACGGCGCCTGGAACATACCGGAAACACCACGCCGGTCTGAGGCTACACACGCCAGCATGGGGAGTCTATTTAGGTAAGTGTTTTGGTGTTATCTGTATATGTTTGTCTTTTTCTCACAGCACTTGCACCAACCTGACGAAGGGACCCTGCGGGGCCCGAAATGCAGCATTGTGATGAAGGTTAAGTGCTAATATGGTGATGTACAGATATTTTCAATCTATGCTTCTATAAAGATGATTTTTCAACTAAGTCCTGTAGTGCCGTGCTTGTTCTGAATGGGGACTGTTCTGAACCATAGCATGTGTTTTATTCAGCAAGGGCACACAGGTGAATGCACGTTAACTATTTGAGTGCCGGATTGTTTTGGATTTGTATTAGGTGGGGATCAACTCCCACAAGTATCAAGGCACCTACTTGTATATTATTTATTTATATCTAAACTCATCACTTGAAAGCCATAGCAGCAGAGAATGGAGGATTCTAATGAAAACAGACATGATGTGACTGCCTTTGCGAATCTGGGTTCACAAACCATGGAGACTCTAAGTTTCAACAAAACGCAGGCAGAAAGAATCTTATTTGCTGAGGACTGTGTCCCTGAGGCACTAGAGGACAGCATTGATGATTTATACAAACAACTATGCAGACTACGTAAGCGGGAGACTGATTACTTACTACACGGCTCCACTCTGTCTGACTATTATAGACAGAAAATGATCCCACGAGGATTCCGCGTCCGGAACGCTCCCACGATAGGGAGAACGAATCCGGACTTCTGCCGCAGATGGATCTCTGTGCTCAATAAGTGCAGCTTCGACCTGATGCTCCTCGTCATTGAGGAGTCCGGTCGGGAGCTTACAGTTACTAGAGCCAAAATTGATGCATTGAATACATCCCAAGTGGAAACATTGTCTGATCCTGGGTATGCTGCGACATGGGCGAAACTGACACAACAGGTGGAGACCCACAGACGTGACCTGTTGAAATTTAAAAAGTCCAAATTGCAAACAGTCCGCAATGATTATGAAGATAATCAGGTGTATCGCTGGCTAACAGGCACGGACACAATGAAGTTCCAGAATAGAACACATGGGAGACCATCCCAGAGATCTCGCAGGGGAAGAACGGATAGAGGATCACAACTTTCAAACAGTGACAGTGACTTTGCCTTGGTAGATTCGGATGATTCAGTATCGGCACAGCGTCCCCCTTTAGGGGCTACCACCAGGGCCAGAGCAGATACTGGCCCAAGCCCACAAGGAGGAGCCGACAAAACCAAAGGATCAACAAAAGCAAGCAGAGCAAAGAAAACAACTTGATCTTTAATATATCATCACGTCCTTTGACCGCTATCGAGATGTCTGTACTTAATAAAGGACTTTCATTCGTCCCTACCAACTTTCATGACCCTTTTGAATGGCAGACCGACCTACACCAGATGAATCGTAAGATGAGATTGAAAGAGTTTTTTCAGAACAACAAAATGGATGAGGATCGCGAACCACGACACCAAATTATACAGAAATATACTACCTCCACTTTTGATCCGATATCATCCAATTCATCTCTTAAAACATACAGTCGTCTCATAAATGATTCGGTGAACCGCTTTATAGCCACGCCTGGTAAGATATATCACAATTTGACATTTGAAGAACGAATGGCTCTCAAAAAATTAAGTGAGGACACCACAATCATAATAAGACCAGCTGACAAAGGTGGAAGTGTGGTTGTACAAGATAGATCTCAATATGTCAATGAAGTGCTGCGACAATTGTCATGCACTCTTACATATACCAAATTAGATCGTGACCCCACGGTGAGTTTCCAGAAGGAACTGCTTCGGGTACTGGATCAGGCAGTAATGAATAAACAACTGGACGCGAAACGTAAAGATGCGTTAATCCCTAAATATCCTATTATCCCTTGCCTGTACACACTACCCAAAGTTCACAAATGTCTGGATAACCCCCCAGGACGCCCCATCGTTTCGGCGAGGGGATCTTTGTATCAACCGGTTGCTGAACTTTTGGATTCCATACTACAACCTCACATCACCAAACGTGAAACATATCTGAAGGACACCTCTACATTTTTGAGAAAGATTATGGTTTTGGATAATTTACCATCAGATACGGTACTATGTACCATGGATGTTTCCTCCTTATACGCCTCGATTCCTCATGAAGCAGGCATTAAGGCCATGGAGTCGTTCATTTACAACTTGGAGGATGACTTTAATTTTGATAAACCATTATTTCTTCAATTACTTAGATTAATTCTTACCAAAAATTATTTTCTATTTAATGGTAGCTTTTATCTCCAGTTGGCAGGCTGTGCCATGGGCAGTAGCGTGGCTCCGGCATACGCCAACGTCTTCATGTTCGAACAAGAACAACATCTGTTTTTTGATAACCCTACCTTTTCACCGCAAATACAGTGGTTTACCCGATACATAGATGATTTATTTATTCTTTGGAAGGGGAGTGGTATGTCATTTGAAACCATGATGAATAGCACCAATGCTCTACCAGGACCCATTAAATTTACATATTCATACAGTTCCAGTCATATTGATTATCTGGATGTCACAGTCCATTTAAAAGAGGGCAAATTGACTACCACGGTCTTCTACAAGCCGACTGATCGTAATTCGTTATTGGATGCGAGCAGCCACCACCCACCCGCATTGAAGAGAGGGCTACCTCGTTCACAGATGCTTCGAGTGGCAAGAATCACGAGCGATCATGCACTTTTGGACGATGCACTACAAATAGTAGTAGATAAATTTGCAAAAAGGGGTTATAACATCAAAGATCTCATAGACACGAAGTCCAATATCATGGACATGGATAGGGAGACTCTGTTCCAATCACGCTCTCAGTCAGAACCGTCTCAGAATAAATTCATTTGGTCCACTAAATACTCTACGGCTAGTCCGATCATCCCTCGGGCCACACGAGCATTATGGCCCATTGTAAAAACAGATAAATCACTAGCCTGTTTTCATGATACACAAGTGATGACCAGTTACAGACGAGGACGGAATTTACGGGACCTTCTAGTTAAGACCGATATTACTGACTACTCCCCTAGATCGGGTATTTTTGGCATAAGCAAAAAACCTGGCAGTTACCGCTGCCTATCATGTACTACCTGCACTACATTGATACAAGGATCAGAGTTTATCCACCCCTTAACAAAGAAGAAATTCAAGATACAGCACGTGATGACTTGTACCACTCGTTTTATTATTTACTGCATCATTTGCCCCTGTCAACTGTTATATGTGGGTCTTTCTAGCCGTACTTTAAGAGAAAGGATGGCACTGCATCGCTCCAATATTAATCAAGCACTATCCGGCAAACCCAATGACCAGCCGGTATCTAGACATTTCTGTGATAAAGCCCATGTTTTGTCTGATCTAAAATATCAGCTTATCGATCACGTACCCCCTTTACATCGGGGTGGTAATAGAGTATTGGCTCTACACAGATTAGAAGCAAGATGGATTTTAAAACTGAATGCTCTACAACCATCTGGCCTTAATGAAAAGATTAATTGGAATGCCCTCCGTACTTTTTGACTGTGACACTTGTATCTAGCATTTATCATCATCTTTCTTACTGCCTTTGGGGCTACTTAGTTTGCTTCAATTATTTTAGTCGTACATTACACTAGATACAGTCTTTCCTAGTCTGGCCATTAATCTATCCTCCTATAATATCCACCATGCATCAGGATTAATAGTTTAACATATATTGTTTATATTTAAAATACAAGTTGCATATTTATACACCACAGGGTTCAGTTGTTTACTCTGACCAGCTGATGGTATATACATGTTGCGGATGGATAATATTTATGCTGCTATATTGTGCTTTCATGTGTTATGTAGTTTTGTATGTTTTTTTGTTTTGTTTCTAACTAGTCTCCCCCTGTAAGGATACTGTGATCCCAGCGGCATTGGAATATGCGGTATACACGGGTTGCCTTGGTTACCGCGCATCGCGATGATGTCACCGGGACGGCGCCTGGAACATACCGGAAACACCACGCCGGTCTGAGGCTACACACGCCAGCATGGGGAGTCTATTTAGGTAAGTGTTTTGGTGTTATCTGTATATGTTTGTCTTTTTCTCACAGCACTTGCACCAACCTGACGAAGGGACCCTGCGGGGCCCGAAATGCAGCATTGTGATGAAGGTTAAGTGCTAATATGGTGATGTACAGATATTTTCAATCTATGCTTCTATAAAGATGATTTTTCAACTAAGTCCTGTAGTGCCGTGTGCCCAGTTTTGGATTGCGTATATGCGTGCTGATACCCATGGTATCCATTTTTTTAAAATGGTTGCATGGTTTTCAGCGCCGAAAATCCTGCGGTGCATGAATAAAAAATAAAAAGCTACATCTCTTGGGGTCTCCAGTGGTCTCTGCACTCTGAGGCTTCCGGTGGTCTCCCCTCAATCTTCCCACTGCGGAGGTAGGTGCACTGCTGGGAAATGTTCTACCAGCTGCTGTCTCGGGGGGGACTCACACGGGGTGGGTCACATGCACACACACTGGATGCAGAAGACACTGCTTCGGAATGCGAGTAATTAAATACTAATTAAGCTTAATTGGAAACTTCCAATTGCTTTTTTAGTCATCAGGGGGGTGTCGCTGGGGTGCCAGTTCAAGTTCCAATGATTTTTCCTAAAAATAACAATTTTAGGAAAAAAACACACTTGCACTGGGGGTACGTGAAAAAAGACGCAGTGATTTACTGCATCGTATTTTCAGTCCTGTAACTGAATAGTAAAACCCAGCGGCTGCGGGAACAATCACACACCACAGGGTTTTTCCAATTTCCTGCTCTCATTTGACTTCCCCACTTAATGTTGTTAACTTTCATAGTCATTTAGTTTGTGCACCACAAGGGGGCAGCATTGATTAAAAACAATACAAAATGACTTCAAGTTCTTGCCTTTTAGGAACATTTTCTGTTGCAGACTGTTCTCAGCAATGCAGGCGTGTTTTTACAGTAAATGGAAATACTTATCCATATAAATGACATCATCAGCAGATGTACAACATTTGCATTTCTGAGTCAGGTGTGTTAATATAGAAAACAAATTATGGAACTTTGTTTTATTTTTCCAAACCAACTTTGGAATGTTGGAGGTGATCCTACATGTGACAAGCCCATGGAAAGTAATGTGCTTAGTGATTTCCAGCCTTAGACTTTTATCCTAATTTATTGCTTTGATTTTAAAAGTTAGGTGGGGTTTCCAGCATTAGAAGAACCTACTGTATATTGTAGTAACATGTTCACCTATGACAGGTAATGTCTCCCAAAGGATTATGATAGTTATCTGCCTGTAAAGCTGAATAATATTCTATAAAACATGTCAGCAGTGACAGATGCCTCAGTTTTGTCCTTATGATAGGAGAAGTATTGTGGCCTGCAACTAACAAAAGTTGTCTTGCATTGTATATGATATACAAGGGTGGTTCAATAAATAAGGTAGCAAGACTTCTCATTGTGTAAACGTATTAAACTCGCAGATGTACAATCAATAGCATGGCCTTGGTAAGCATTTGTTCTAGTGGCACACCAAGGCATCTATCCTGCTATAGAAGAAAACAGTGTCAAGCGCCTGATGCCAGGATATGACAGTTGTTTATGAACGATGTTGTGTACAGTACCTGCTGAGATGTTCAGTTCGTTCGTCAGCAGTAAAAAGGTGCCTATACCTCTGCAATCACAATTAGTTTCACAGATCCTGTGATTTTTTTTCCCCCCAGATCGATTGTTTCTACGACTTGCGAGTCCCCGTCCGCTCCCCTCCCCCCCCCAGCCCACTACATGGCTCCACAATAGATAGGGACCCACAACTTCCTCCCCCCAAGCCTACTATCTGGCACTACTATAGACAGGGACCCGCATTCCCAGCCCTCCCCTCCCCCCCAACCCTTCCCAAGCCTACTATCTGGTGCAACTATATACAGGGACCCACACCCCACTGCTGCTGCCAACACTCTCCCCACTGGAACACAAATGACATTTACCTGAAGAAACAGCGCAGTGGGTGCATTTCCCTCCAAACACCCCATGAATATGTAATTGAGTGCGAAGCCCTGCCCACAGTCCAGATCAATCTATTGAAGGGAGGATTGGCATGTCCAGTGATCCTCACCCATGTTAGCATACGATGATAAATCATGATCTATTTTTTTAACATGTTTAAAAATGATGATTTGGCGATTCCGATAATTTTTTGATCGGAATTGCCACTAGGGGGCCCATACATAAGCGATTTATTATTATTATCCTATATTTATATGGCGCTACTGGGATCTGGAGCGACCAATTACAGAGTACATAAACAAATAATCAAAACAGGAAAATAGTGAGTTACAGTTGAACACTATATAGAACGGGATGTAGTTAATATCCCGGCGGTTGGGATCCTGGTGGTCAGAATACTGACACTGGAATCCCAACCGAGAATGCCGACATCTGCGCCAGGGCTATTCTCACTTGTGAGTGTCCACGACACCCATAGAGTAGGAATAGAACCTGTGGCGAGGGGATTTCCAGCGCTCGCCCTGCTGCTGGCATTCTGTTGGCCGGGATCCTGGTGTAGGTATTCCGACCTCCGGGATACTGGCTGCCGGGCTTCCATCCCCAATCCTATAGAACAAGTATAGGGTAAGTAAACATAGCTACAGCAGAGGAAGATATAAGTATCAGGGTGACAGAAAACCGTGGGATTTGGTGCTGTCAAAAATGGTTTAAGTAAGAGAAGGATAAGCACATGAGGGTTGAGGGCCCTGCTCGTTAGTGCTTACATTCTAATTGTGGCAATCATCTCCAGAATGGAGGATTGTCGCAATTTATTGCAGATGTATGGGCAGATATGTGGTGGATGTGCTTGGCAGACCAGATCACTGCTCATCTTGAACGTCTGTCCTGATGTTCTCAAAGGCAGGCACCAAACCTATTTCCATGACATGACGTTATCACCGTATACTGTACCTCTGTAAGGTGGCCATGAATTTCAGCTGCTGATGTGCTCTTTAGATGCAGAAATCTGATCACACTACGCACCTCAATGTTAAACTATGTATCTAGGGGTGCCCTGCCATCTTACAACTGGTGTTGGGACAGTATGACTGATCTGAGCCACAGTCTAATGGCAATGGTCTACCTGCTCTGGCCTGGTGGGAAATTAGAATGACATAGAGAATATTACAGATGTGACAGGTCTTGTTACTTTACTTATTGAATAACCCTTGTACAATATCTAACCCTTGTACAATATCTGATGGGCTGCAGTTGCTGTGAAACTACACACCCCAGCAAACCTTTAGCACGCCTTAACAGCAAAGTTATGGCAAGACATCTTGAATGTGTAGTTCTTCAGCAGCTGTTGCCTTTCCATGATCTACCATAACAACAGAAATGCGCAAATAGTATAGCAATATTTTCAGTATTAATAGAAATAATGCCAATAGGTCATATAAAATAAAGTTATGATAAAGTTTATAAAGGGGATATGTCTTGTATCAAATATAGAACTGGACAACGTTTCCATTAGTCTTATGATTACATACATTTTTTTTAATATTCTGTAATAACATCCTTTTTGAAGTTTGATATATATACTCGTACACACAAGAGTTTTTTTTTTTTACTTTTTATTTCTTTTCTTGCAATTCTGTATTTTTCAGCAATGGAATTCGTTTTCCTAAGACCAGCAGAGTTGCTTAACACATTACTGGCTGGGAAAGGTCTGCACTGATCGGATGTGATCAGATAACTGCACATCCAATAATGTGTTGAACTCTTCTGACCAATTTATTGCATTTATACGATCGGGTGGTAGGACCCTGATACTAAAATACTTCATATTCACTACAAGTGCAAATGGGGAAAAAAGACCACTATATGAAACAATACATTTAATTTTCTTTTCTCTATCGTCCTAGTGGATGCTGGGGTTCCTGAAAGGACCATGGGGAATAGCGGCTCCGCAGGAGACAGGGCACAAAAAGTAAAGCTTTAGGATCAGGTGGTGTGCACTGGCTCCTCCCCCTATGACCCTCCTCCAAGCCTCAGTTAGATTTTTGTGCCCGGCCGAGAAGGGTGCAATCTAGGTGGCTCTCCTAAAGAGCTGCTTAGAAAAGTTTAGCTTAGGTTTTTTATTTTACAGTGAGTCCTGCTGGCAACAGGATCACTGCAACGAGGGACTTAGGGGAGAAGAAGTGAACTCACCTGCGTGCAGGATGGATTGGCTTCTTTGGCTACTGGACATTAGCTCCAGAGGGACGATCACAGGTACAGCCTGGATGGTCACCGGAGCCTCGCCGCCGGCCCCCTTGCAGATGCTGAAACAAGAAGAAGGTCCAGAATCGGCGGCATGAAGACTCCTCAGTCTTCTTAAGGTAGCGCACAGCACTGCAGCTGTGCGCCATTTCCTCTCAGCACACTTCACACGGCAGTCACTGAGGGTGCAGGGCGCTGGGAGGGGGGCGCCCTGGGAGGCAATGAAAACCTATTTTTGGCTAAAAATACCTCACATATAACCTCCGGGGGCTATATGGAGATATTTAACCCCTGCCAGAATCCGTTAAGAGCGGGAGACGAGGCCGCCGAAAAAGGGGCGGGGCCTATCTCCTCAGCACACAGCGCCATTTTCCCTCACAGAAAGGCTGGAGGGAAGGCTCCCAGGCTCTCCCCTGCACTGCACTACAGAAACAGGGTTAAAACAGAGAGGGGGGGCACTAATTTGGCGTTAGAAATATATAAAAAAGATGCTATAAGGGAAAACACTTATATAAGGTTGTCCCTATATAATTATAGCGTTTTTGGTGTGTGCTGGCAAACTCTCCCTCTGTCTCTCCAAAGGGCTAGTAGGTCCTGTCCTCTATCAGAGCATTCCCTGTGTGTGTGCTGTGTGTCGGTACGTGTGTGTCGACATGTATGAGGACGATGTTGGTGAGGAGGCGGAGCAATTGCCTGTAATGGTGATGTCACTCTCTAGGGAGTCGACACCGGAATGGATGGCTTATTTAGGGAATTACGTGATAATGTCAACACGCGCCAAGGTCAGTTGACGACATGAGACGGCCGACAAACAATTAGTACCGGTCCAGACGTCTCAAAAACACCGTCAGGGGTTTTAAAACGCCCGTTTACTTTAGTCGGTCGACACAGACACAGACAGGGACACTGAATCCAGTGTCGACGGTGAATAAACAAACGTATTCCTTATTAGGGCCACACGTTAAGGGCAATGAAGGAGGTGTTACATATTTCTGATACTACAAGTACCACAAAAGAGGGTATTATGTGGGATGTGAAAAAACTACCGTAGTTTTTCCTGAATCAGATAAATTAAATGAAGTGTGTGATGATGCGTGGGTTCCCCCCGATAGAAAATATGGGCGGTATACCCTTTCCCGCCAGAAGTTAGGGCGCGTTGGGAAACACCCCTTAGGGTGGATAAGGCGCTCACACGCTTATCAGAACAAGTGGCGGTACCGTCTATAGATAGGGCCGTCCTCAAGGAGCCAGCTGACAGGAGGCTGGAAAAATATCATAAAAAGTATATACACACATACTGGTGTTATACTGCGACCAGCGATCGCCTCAGCCTGGATGTGCAGAGCTGGGGTGGCTTGGTCGGATTCCCTGACTAAAAATATTGATACCCTTGACAGGGACAGTATTTTATTGACTATAGAGCATTTAAAGGATGCATTTCTATATATGCGAGATGCACAGAGGGATATTTGCACTCTGGCATCAAGAGTAAGTGCGATGTCCATATCTGCCAGAAGATGTTTATGGACACGACAGTGGTCAGGTGATGCAGATTCCAAACGGCACAAAGGTGTATTGCCGTATAAAGGAAGAGGAGTTATTTGGGGTCGGTCCATCGGACCTGGTGGCCACGGCAACTGCTGGAAAATCCACCGTTTTTACCCTAAGTCACATCTCTGCAGAAAAAGACACCGTCTTTTCAGCTTCAGTCCTTTCGTCCCTATAAGAGTCATATCTGCCCAGGGATAGAGGAAAGGGAAGAAGACTGCAGCAGGCAGCCCATTCCCAGGAACAGAAGCGTTCCACCGCTTCTGACAAGCTCTCAGCATGACGCTGAGACCGTACAGGACCCCTGGATCCTACAAGTAGTATCCCAGGGGTACAGATTGGAATGTCGAGACGTTTCCCCTGCGCAGGCTCCTGAAGTCTGCTTTCCCAAGGTCTCCCTCCGACAAGGAGGCAGTATGGGAAACAATTCACGAGCTGTATTCCCAGCAGGTGATAATTAAATTACCCCTCCTACAACAAGAAAAGGGGTATTATTCCACACTATATTGTGGTACTGAAGCCAGAAGGCTAGGTGAGACCTATTCTAAATCTAAAAAAATTTGAACACTTACAAAGGTTCAAATCAAGATGGAGTCACTCAGAGCAGTGATAACGAACCGGGAAGAAGGGGACTATCTGGTGTCCCGAGACATCAGGGATGCTTACCTCCATGTCCCAAATTTGCCCTTATCACTAAGGGTACCTCAGGTTCGTGGTACAGAACTGTCACTATCAGTTTCAGACGCTGCCGTTTGGATTGTCCACGGCACCCCGGGTCTTTACCAAGGTTATGGCCGAAATGATGGTTCTTCTTCGAAGAAAAGGCGTCTTAATTATCCCTTACTTGGACGATCTCCTGATAAGGGCAAAGTCCAGGGAACAGTTGGAGGTCGGAGTAGCACTATCTCGGATACTGTTACAACAGCAGGGGTGGATTCTAAATATTCCAAAATCGCAGCTGATCCCGACAACAAGTCTCCTGTGCTTAGGGATGATTCTGGACACAGTCCAGAAAAAGGTGTTTCTCCCGGAAGAGAAAGCCAGGGAGTTATCCGAGCTAGTCAGGAACCTCCTAAAATCAGTGCATCATTGCACAAGGGCCATGGTAAAAAAATGGTGACTTCCTTCGAAGCAATTCCAGTCGGCAGATTTCATGCAAGAACTTTTCAGTGGGATCTGCTGGACAAATGGTCCGGATCGCATCTTCAGATGCATCAGCGGATAACCCTATATCCAAGGACAAGGGTGTCTCTCCTGTGGTGGTTACAGAGTGCTCATCTTCTAGAGGGCCGCAGATTCGGCATTCAGTTTTGGATGTTGGTGACCACGGAGGCCAGCCCGAGAGGCAGGGGAGCAGTCACACAAGGAAAAAATTTCCAGGGAGTGTGATCAAGTCTGGAGACTTTTCTCCACATAAATATAGCTAAGGGTAAATTTATAATGCTCTAAGCTTAGCAAGACCTCTGCTTCAGGGTCAGCCGGTATTGATCCAGTGGGATAAAACATCACGGCAGTCGCCCACGTAAATAGACAGGGCGGCACAAGAAGCAGGAGGGCAGTGGCAAAAACTGCAAGGACTTTTCGCTGGGCGGAAAATCATGTGATAGCACTGTCAGCAGTGTTTCATTCCGGGAATGGAAAATGGGAAGCAGACTTCCTCAGTAGGCACGACCTCCACCCGGCAGAGTGGGAACTTCATGGGGAAGTTTTCCACATAATTGTAAACCGTTGGGAATTACCAAAGGTGGACATGATGGCGTCCCGTCTGAACAAAAAACGGGACAGGTATTGCGCCAGGTTAAGAGACCCTCAGGCAATAGCTGTGGACGTTCTGGTAACACCGTGGGTGTACCAGTCGGTGTATGTGTTCCATCCTCTGCCTTTCATACCTAAGGTACTGAGAATTATAAGACGTAGAGGAGTAAGAACTATACTCATGGCTCCGGATTGGCCAAGAAGGACTTGGTACCCGGAACTTCAAGAGATGCTCACAGAGGACTTATGGCCTCTGCCGCTAAGAAGGGACTTGTTTCAGCAAGTACCATGTCTGTTCCAAGACTTACCGCAGCTGCGTTTGACGGCATGGCGGTGGAACGCCGGATCCTAAGGGAAAAGGCATTCAGGAAGAGGTCATTCCTACCCTGGTCAAAGCCAGAAAGGAGGTGACCGCACAACATTATCACCACATGTGGCGAAAATATGTTGCGTGGTGTGAGGCCAGGAAGGCCCCACGAAGAAATTTCAACTCGGTCGATTCCTGCATTTCCTGCAAACAGGAGTGTCTATGGGCCTCAAATTGGGGTCCATTAAGGTTCAAATTTCGGCCCTGTCGATTTTTCTTCCAGAAAGAATTGGCTTCAGTTCCTGAAGTCCAGAAGTTTGTCAAGGGAGTATTGCATATACAACCCCCTTTTGTGCCTCCAGTGGCACTGTGGGATCTCAACGTAGTTCTGGGATTCCTCAAAACACATTGGTTTAAAACCAGTCAAATCTGTGGATTTGAAGCATCTCACATGAAAAGTGAACATGCTCTTGGACCTGGCCTGGACCAGGCGAGTGTCAAATTGGTGGTTTTTTTCTCAAAAAAGCCCATATCTGTTTGTCCATTCGGACAGGGCAGAGCTGCGGACTCGTCCCCAGTTCTCTCCCTAAGGTGGTGTCAGTGTTTCACCTGAACCAGCTTATTGTGGTGTCTTGCGCCTACTAGGGACTTGGAGGACTCCAAGTTGCTAGATGTGGTCAGGGCCCTGAAAATATAGGTTCCAGGACGGCTGGAGTCAGGAAAACTGACTTGCTGTTATCCTGTATGCACCCAACAAACTGGGTGCTCTTGCTTTTAAGCAGACTTTTGCTAGTTGGATGTGTAATACAATTCAGCTTGCACATTCTGTGGCAGGCCTGCCACAGCCAAAATATGTAAATGCCCATTCCACAAGGAAGGTGGGCTCATCTTGGGCGGCTGCCCGAGGGGTCTCGGCTTTACAACTTTGCCGAGCGGCTATTTAGTCAGGGGCAAACACGTTTGTAAAATCCTACAAATTTGATACCCTGGCTAAGGAGGACCTGGAGTTCTCTCATTCGGTGCTGCAGAGTCATCCGCACTCTCCCGCCCGTTTGGGAGCTTTGGTATAATCCCCATGGTCCTTTCAGGAACCCCAGCATCCACTAGGACGATAGAGAAAATAAGAATTTACTTACCGATAATTCTATTTCTCGGAGTCCGTAGTGGATGCTGGGCGCCCATCCCAAGTGCGGATTATCTGCATTACTTGTACATAGTTACAAAAATCGGGTTATTATTGTTGTGAGCCATCTTTTCAGAGGCTCCGCTGTTATCATACTGTTAACTGGGTTCAGATCACAGGTTGTACAGTGTGATTGGTGTGGCTGGTATGAGTCTTACCCGGGATTCATAAATCCTTCCTTATTGTGTACGCTCGTCCGGGCACAGTATCCTAACTGAGGCTTGGAGGAGGGTCATAGGGGGAGGAGCCAGTGCACACCACCTGATCCTAAAGCTTTACTTTTTGTGCCCTGTCTCCTGCGGAGCCGCTATTCCCCATGGTCCTTTCAGGAACCCCAGCATCCACTACGGACTCCGAGAAATAGAATTATCGGTAAGTAAATTCTTATTTTAACATTGCTATATTAGGCTATTTAATTAGACCATGGGTCTTCAACCTGCGGCCCTCCAGCTGCTGTGGAACCCTGCCTCAGTTGTAGCATACCTTAATAGCAAAACTGCGGCAGGGCATGCTGGGGTGTGTAGTTTCAAGCAACTGGAGGGCTGCAGGTTGAAGACCCATGCTTTAGAGTTTAGACATACTGGTATACAGTTTGTACAAAGGCCAGGGGTGAACCGCTATAGACAAAGTAGTAAATACCGTACAGTATGTGTTTATTTACCTCCCAGAAAATCAATACTACCCAATTGTGTCTGGTTCAGCAAACAAAAGTAGTTATACACTATAGAGGGGTGGTTTACTGTATGTATTAATGAGCTGAGATGGTAACACTGAGAAGGAATGCCACCCTGAATGTTTTTCTTTCTAACAGGTATTATCAATGTTTTCACTATTGTTCTTAACAGTCCTTAAATGACAAAGGACTATTACGTGCTTTACAGCAAGACATATAAATATTGCAGAGGGAAGCATGATTACATTGGGGAAAAATTACTACACAACTGACAATGCAAAATGGGTGGGGTGGGGAATCATGGCCAGAAGTTTGGAGGCTTGGCTGTTGGGAAAATAAAACTAATTATAGAGATGGGTGTAATATCATAACAAAAATTGGAAAAATGATCACATGCAAAGGTATTGAATAAAGATTTTAATAGACATGGCAGACAAATCCACCATCAATACACTTTCTCTTATTAAATAGGATTAATTATTCAAAGTGCTGCAATGCTTTGTTCTCTGCTTCCATGCAACTGTGTTCCTGTACAGTAGATTATATGGTGTGATCAGTGCAGGGCTGGCTACACCCTGGAGACTACACTCGGGAGACAAGCTCTAGTTGGCCCATTATCCAGCAGCATTACACATTTTAGTAGCAGGCTGTGTGGGTTAGAATGCAGAGCTGGAAACTTAGAAGCTGTCAATCTTTTCCTCCTGCTGCAGCATAATCATTGTTAAAACGATTTCTGCACTTGAACGTCTGTTTTGTTTTTTATTATGTGACTGTGTGACTGTGTGACTGGTGGCATAGGCAAGTAATACCAAGTAACTAGCCACATAGGTTCTATGTGTAATGACTGCACTGTTGGTTGCACTAACTTTATGTATGTATATGACCTGTAACACATGGCATCTAATCCAATGCTCTACACTCTACAGTAACCATGTCGACACCACAATGTTGGCATGAGAACATCAACATTGTTCAAACAGTCAACAGGCACCGGGTCGACATTCTCAAATTGTCTACAGGTTCACAATGTTCTGTAGATGCCGACGGTTAGGGTTAGGCTTCCAGGAGGGGGTGGGGGTATGAATAGGGGGGGTCATTCCGAGTTGTTCGCTCTGTAAATTTCATCGCATCGCAGCGATTTTCCGCTTAGTGCGCATGCGCAATGTTCGCACTGCGACTGCGCCAAGTAAATTTGCTATGAAGTTAGGAATTTTACTCACGGCTTTATCTTCGTTCAGGCGATCGTAATGTGATTGACAGGAAGTGGGTTTTTCTGGGCGGAAACAGGCCGTTTTATGGGCGTGTGGGAAAAAACGCTACCGTTTCTGGGAAAAACGCGGGAGTGGCAGGAGAAACGGAGGAGTGTCTGGGCGAACGCTGGGTGTGTTTGTGACGTCAAACCAGGAACGACAAGCACTGAACTGATCGCAGATGCCGAGTAAGTCTGGAGCTACTCAGAAACTGCACAGAGATGTCTTTTCGCAATATTGCGAAACTTTCGTTTGCAATTTTACTATGCTAAGATTCACTCCCAGTAGGCGTAGGCTTAGCGTGTGCAAAGCTGCTAAAAACGGCTTGCGAGCGAACAACTCGGAATGATCCCCAGGGTTAGGTGCCAAGTAGAGGGTTTTGTATAGGTGCAGAAATACTTACCAGAAAAATGATCCACATACCCCTGCCCTGGAAATTATCCTCATGTTGACCACCTGGGCCAAAAAGAAGAGGCTGGACAACACCCAACCCCCCTTCCCCACCCCCACCCCCCCTGATGATATTGGGAGAAGGTAAGAGGCTACTAGAGCTCCAGCCATGGTGTTTTGACAGTTCATCATGTCGGCATATCATCTAAGGAGACATGATGAATGCTGACGTTCACATGTCGACCTGATGACTGTTGACAAGTCATACCACACTCATGACACATACAGCTAGGGGCGGATTGGGATGGAAAACCAGCCCTAATTGAGGTGAGGTCTGATGAGGGGGGGCGGGATCCCTCCTCATAGAGCCTGATTGTACCCGATTGCGGCCTTCCTTGCATCTGTTGCTGCAGTTGTGTCTGAGACCAGGGATGGATTGGGAACTAAAAGTGGCCCTGTAGAATTTTGTAGAATTGGCCCAACATGAGCAGCACAAGAGGTATAACATACAGTACCATGTAGCCATGGCAGCATCACTGGATGGAGTTGCTGTACTGCAGAGATAGTACACTGCATTGTCCCTATTAATTCTGTTATTCTGAGTGCAATGGCCTGCCTGTCATGTGGGGTGGTGGGGCCCCTGGCCCCATGACAACACACTAAACAGGCCCCACAGACACAAAGACCTACCAGAAATGTTCCCAGTGAACCCTATGGCCAATCCGCCCCTGCATACAGCACTATGGAAACATAATGCAATATACACCTTTACGGTAAACTGGTTCCCTGTGTTTAACAATGGACGAATAGCCCTATTGCTCGCTAAAATTGGTGTTTTTACTGACAACAGGGCTTTCTTGTGTTTCACTGTACCAGTGGCGTAAGTTATCTCCAGTCGCCTGGGGGCATGATAAATGTTGGTGCCCCCCACCTTCCTACATATAAGTGTTGCCATATAGACCATTACATAACAATATAATTTAGTAGGTACCAAAGTTAGAACAAATTATGTAAATTAAATAATATGATTTATTACCCAATGTGATTTTAACCAGTTAGGAGTGTGTGTATATATATATTATTGTAAGGTATAACTTAAATAGGTTTGAATGTATTAGTCTTATGTTTTGAGAATTTAGTAGCATGTATTTCTGTGTGTTTTACTGCAAGATTATGGGTCATTATGTAAGAGACAGGTTTTCTCTGTGTAAGCCATATAGCCAGAATACACAATACATTGAGCATTACACAAATTCATCCCTTCCATGCCATTATTCATATCTGTATTAATCAAAGGATTAACGTCTGATCTGCGCTATACCAAGTACAATTAAATCAAAGTTTACATGATATGTAGATATATGTATACTGTATACTTGATTCACACACAGCAAATAAATAATCATAACTTGGTGGATAAAGTCAATAGGTCACCTAGCTCAGGTCTCATAATATGCAAACAGTTACTGGTATGAACAGGGTACATTGGAATTCACAATCAAAGATCTTCATACCTTTAGAGAGTACATCAACCAGCTGGCCTATTGTCCAGTTATACTGCTGGCCAGAGGCAATGATAATATAGGATCAAACGCACTATAAACAGGTCACAATCATTTATGCTAACACCCTAGGGCCTAGGCGAAATAGATCGTTTACACATCCATACAAAGGTAGATCTCTGATGGATAAAGGAATACCAAACTTTATGATCCCAAAATTCTCTACATGCTCACCACCGTGGGACGGAGTTAGCAGAGAACGTTTTATTACACTTTGGAATCTGTCAAAACCTATAATTATGTACTCCATTGGAAACTGTGGGCATATACTAGTTTTGAATTGGTAGAATATAGGATATAAGGGGCAGTCTGATAGATAGAGAGTTAGAAGGAGAGGAGGAAGGAACAAAGTCCAGAGGGAGTCAGGATCCTAAGACGGTAGCTATGAATTATGCCCTCACATATTCTTGCAAGTGTATAGTATGTGTATTAATTGTTTAAGTTTGTAAAACTGTTTGTGTTTTATGTATGTACCATGGTTAAGGAAGTTTAGATAAATTATAAGATTTATTATCATTGTGTTATCTTATCTTGTAATTTGTATCACCTATAATAAATGTACTAGACAAAATAGAGCTGGTATTCCAAGTCTTGAACTCATTTTCGGAATCACTAAAGTTATACATGAAATCTGCATATATTATATAAGGCTCTGCAAGTTGGGACAACTGACTTGTAGTCAAAGTATAGTACTTATATGTTCAATGAGCCAGGATTATATATCTCTGTAAAGTATATTTAGGCTTTGCCTGGAAATATTTCCTGGACAGTAGAGATATAGCTCCTTTAATCTGAGCCAATCACAGGTATGAAAATAGGAACGTCCACGCATTACATATTGTGTGATTGGACCAGTACTAAACATCACCCCTTTTGTTATGAGCCCACCTATTTGTAAGCCTATTATAATATATTTGCAGATATAAAATACATAAACCATTATATCAATATATGATATAATAAATATATGTTATATAAGATTCCATAAATCAACATTGGCGACCACGGAAGGGACTTGGAATTATTCAGTATCAATTTTGACTAAATACAATATTTAGGGGCAGCGCAAGGGCTATAAGCCCGCTGGGCAAAATACAAGATCACAGTGGAATAAGTTGCAAATGACTAGAGAATTTTATTTTCTAAAAAAGGCCTAAAGTAAGAAATTAAAAAACACGGGTGTTAGAGTTTAACTTATCAGGCTAGCGAACAGATAAGGGAGGATACCACGTGCAAAATATAGGAAATATTGTTCCCAAATACTAAAAGTTTGTAATTCTCAGTGATAGAATACATATAACGAAAGGGAATAAATCTGTAAAATGGCTACAATGTCAAATATAGACAGCATTGTAGTGAAATACATCACAAAGCAAAAGTGTACAGACTTTGCTTGTGATGCCAAATTAAAAGAAAACCCATGGAGCTATGTCCAGGGTTTGTTTGATGATGAAATTAAATCATCAAAGAAAAGGAAACAGAAAGGAATAGCCATTGCAGGCTTGTATGCAGCCTGTTTGGCTATGGATGCTAAATTAAGCAGTTTAGCTAAAACCCTACAAAAATGTAGAGAAGAATCTAATTTAAAAGAAACAGAAAGCAAGGAAAAAATAGATCAGCTAAATATCCAAATTAAAACTTTAACAACACTTAATGACATGGGTAAAATCTCCCAGGATGAAGTGTTACAGAAACATAAAAATGCTCAGAGGGAATCCACAGAATGTAGGAGAGCTCTAACAGAGGTTACAACAGAGAGAGATGAGATAATAAGTGCATATAAAGTTATGCAGGGACAGCTCACAGAATGTATGAAAGGGAAAGCAATTGACCATACCCCTTGTGTGGACAGGGAGATGCAGCTTATGCAAGAGATATCTGTTCTGAAAGGACATATTGCTGCAAACATTAGGATAGGAACTGCAGCCACTGCCCCATATCCTATCTATGCATATGAAAGAGAACAATGGGACACAAATCATGAGGACAGAGAGGACTGCTGGGGAGAGGGGAATTCTACTGAATCTACCCTCAGGGTACCCATAGCAATGGGAGAGTTTGCAGAATCAGCAGCGAATAGGGAGTGCTCTATATTAATAGGCACAGATAGTAGTGATGAAGAAGTACAGACAGAAATTGAGGCACACAGGGCTCATAAACAGCCAGCATTCCTCACTGAGAGTAGGAACACCCTATTGGGATTCAATAGTGAAGGAGAGGCCATTCACTCAAGGGCCCCTAGTGCCAATCATCCCCCACAACCCATAAAAACACTTATGGGAGTGGCAGATATGATTGGAAAAATGAGTTCAGGAGAACACATCACCTCCCATGCAGCTAATGTTCAGCAGAGGTGTGAACTTCTAGGAATTAGAAATCTCACTGATCAGGTTAAGGTACTGCAATTAACAATTCCATTAGCTGCTTGGAGCGCTTTGCCAGATCTGATTAAAGAAGGTAAAGGTACATATGAAGAAACTGTAGAGGAGCTACAAAAGATAATTAACCCTTCAGTAGCAGGCACAATGGTTGCATATGAAATCAAACAGCAAAGTGAGGAGAACCCATTAATATATGCAAATAGATTGTGGGCAGCATATAGTGCAGGAAACAGCAAAAATGACAACAGTCAGAAAAACAGCAAAGATTTCAAAAACTTGTTGGTGCATAACTCGCACCCCACAATTAAAGCTAAGTGTGAACACTTGATAGATACCGTAAAGCATAGCTATGATAAAATAATGGGATTAATGCAGCGGTCCTTTCAAGCAGTACAGGCCAGTAAGCAACGTAAGATGGCAGAAAGGAATGAGAAATGTGTTATAAAGAGGGTTGCAGCATTAGAGTCAGAAGGTAAACCAATGGTGGTTGAAGGGCCCCACATTCCAGGGGAGGTAAACACACCATTTAACCCACGATGGAACACAGGGTCACAAAGGAGAGGGGGAATGTTTAAAGAGAGATCCATTTTTAGAGGTGGAGGTAGAGGATACCAAGGACATTCAAATGATGGAGCTTGGAATAGACACATGGGTTACTCACAACATTTTGGGAACAGAGGAAAGGACACAGAGTTTAAACACCAGGGTCCCACTTACACAGAGCTAAGACACCAGCTACAGGCCATAAAAGAGAAGTATGAGAATTTAGAAAAAGCAAACAAAGTGCAGCAAGCTGACACACAAAAGGAGAAAAATTGACAGTCAGTGGCCCCAAGGATAGTTGCACCAATCACTTTAGATAGGTGCGGGCGCCCTCAAGTCTCGGTTCTGGTCAGGGGCCACCAGCACACAATGTTACTAGACACCGGTGCCGCCATATCAATCCTACATGATGATCAGCCACATCACTCTCCTCTGTCAGCAGGAAAAACAATACATCTCCAAAGCTTTGCAGGGAATAAGGTAGATACAGTGCTGTCAAACCCTCTCCAAATACAAATAGGAGATGTATCTGCAATTCACACATTTGCATTAGCCTCACTGCCAAGTGAAACTAATTTATTAGGGTCTGACTTTATGATCCCTAATGGGTGTATATTGGATCTGACTAACCTTTTACTTCTGCAGAGTTCTCCTAATGTAACACCTGAGGTTGTAATTATACCAGATTCCCATGTAATTGCTGCTGTAAAACCCAATAATGCGAAATATGATGTGCTTAAGGCTAATGTTGATCATCCTGACAAAGATTTGGTATTACCATTACTTGAACAGTTTCAGGATGCTTTTGCTAAACACAAACATGACTGTGGGAAGGTAAACAAGGTGATTGAAGTCAGTGGTCTTGACCCTCCCCCACAGAAGCAGTACAATTTCCCACAGGAGGCCATAAGCTTCATTCAAGAAACAATTGACTCTCTGTTAGAGCAGCGTGTAATCAGACCATGTGTATCCACTAACAATGCGCCAATATGGCCAGTACGGAAACCGGATGGTTCCTGGCGGCTCACAATTGACTACCGCAAACTTAATGGCCTTACGCTTAGCTGCGCACCCACTGTTGCGTCAATGCCAGACATTCTAAAAATGTTAAGCCCAGAGCATAAATGGTTCACAGTTTTAGATATTTCAAATGGGTTTTGGTCTCTGCCTCTATCTGAAGAGTGTCAATACAAATTTGCCTTCACATTTCTGGGAAAGCAATACACGTTTACATGTCTTCCACAGGGCTTCCATAATTCTCCATCATTTTTCCATACTACGATGAGAGAAATTTTAACTGATTTTTCTTCCCACAAGAATTTATTGCAGTATGTAGATGATCTCTTACTAGCAACAGAGACAAAGGAAGAGCATCTTCAGCTACTGGGAGAACTCCTTGGCATCCTCAAAGACGCAGGTTTGAAGTGTAACCCATCTAAAGCTCAGATTTTACGGGAATCTGTTTCCTTCCTGGGGATCAGTGTTACGGCTGATGGGAGAACAATATCGGCAGATAAGGTAAAAACCATCCTTCGTTTACCCCTTCCTGTCAGCATACCTACACTGAGATCCTTCCTGGGGTTGGTAAATTACTCTAGGTCCTTCATTTCTGATTTTTCACAAATATCTGCACCTCTCTATTCTCTCCTCAAAAAGGATATAAAATGGGAATGGACCCCCAGTCACACAAAGGCAGTAGAAACATTAAAAGAAGCACTAGCTAGTGCCCCTGCCCTTGCAAATCCAGACCCACAGTTACCCTTTCACTTAGAGACAGCAGCAACAGAAACAGCCATGTCTGCAGTCCTGTCACAGGAAATACATGCACAGCAAAGGCCCATAGCTTATGCATCAAAGTTACTGACACCAGTGGAATTAAAATACTCTGTGTGTGAAAAACACCTTCTTGCCACATTTTGGGCAGTAAAACAGTTCACATACATGATAGGCCTGAACCCTATCATCTTACATTCCACGCACACACCAACAAGGTTCCTCCTCACAGACAGAATCAAAGATGGGAATGTCTCTAATGCCAGGTTAGCACATTGGGCCCTTTTGTTGCAGGATCGAGATATAACAGTGAAGGCAACTAACAGTCCATCCACCTGTGCATATGGACTAATATACCAGGGACTGACACACACATGTGACTTACTCCCAGCTGACCATTCAAAACATTTGTTTAGAGCAATGCCACAGGAGGCTACAGCCCCTGAACAAACCACCCAGATCTTTACAGATGGTTCATGTTTTTATGTACATGGGTCACCCCATGCAGGTTTTGGTCTGTACATAATGCATCCCCAAACCACACCACAATCTGTTTTTCGATCTTGTGATGTAAAGTCTGCACAGTACGCTGAGCTGGCAGCAGTAGCACATGCCCTTGAATTATTCCAAGACCACAAACATGAAATCGCATTGTACTCGGACTCAGCATGGGTGTGTAATGCCCTTACTGAATTTTTGCCCTTTTGGCAAACTCATCAGTATACCTCATCTGATGGAAGCCCTCTTAAATATGCAGACCTTCTCCAGTACATAGTTTCCCTGGCACAGAGTCTAACACATGTCCCCTGGGTCTGTAAAGTCAAAGGGCATTCACCTGCATCACCACACCATGAACAGAATGAAATGTCTGACCTTTTAGCCAAACAAGGGGCACAAGAGGGGGAGCTGTGGCAGATACCGAAAGCAAGCCCAGAGCCAAAAGTGTGCCCTCTTGTATGTGCAGTGGCAAAAAGGCCAGAGATGATAAATGCACCAGACATTTCAGAGATCCAAATGCAGGACCCTGAAATTAAAGAAATCATACAAAAGTTGAGGAATGAGGAGTTGGACTTAACAGAGGGAAATACATTGGCAAAACACACACCAAATCTAACACTAACAGAGGACAAGGAAATGCTTATCCACAATGGGGAAGATACAACATGGGTAGTCCCAAAAGAGTACAGGAATGAAATGATATATCTTGTACACGACCTCCCCACAGGTGGACACCAGGGTGTAGAAAAGACACAGCAGAGACTAAAAACAATAGGTTGGTGGCCAGATATGGTAAAAGATGTACAGCAATACTGTGACAACTGTGTGGTATGTGCCCAAGTTAACCCAGCACCTAGAAAGATAAATGCTCCACTGAGAATCCAGAGAAGGGAAGGTCCCTGGAATGCCTTACAAATTGATTACATGGGCCCTCTGCCTGCCACAGCTAAAAATAACAAATACGTGTTGGTTGTGACTGACCTATTTTCAAAATGGGTAGAAATTTTTCCCTCTAAAAGTAACACAGCCCTGAGCACAGCAAAAATTCTGGTTGATCAGATATTCACACGGTGGGGCCTTCCAACATCGGTTGAATCAGACCAAGGTTCACATTTCACAGGTAATGTGATGCAAACATGCCTGGAAATGCTGGGAATAAAACAAAGCTTCCATGTCCCTTTTCATCCTGAATCTTCTGGACAGGTGGAACGTGCCAACAGACAGATCAAAACTATGTTGAGAAAGTTTGTTGGCATAAATGGTAAGAACTGGGATAATTTGCTACCCCTAGTGGCAATGGCAATAAGGGCCACACCTTCATCAGCGACCCGATTGACCCCCTTTGAATTAATGACAGGCAGGCAAATGAGATTGCCAGAGCACCTTTGGATAGATCTACACACCCCTACTATTGATAGACTATCAATGGATCAGTACCTTACAAAACTGCAAAAAGCACTCACAGAGGTTCATCTGTTTGCAGCACAGCAGTTAGGGAAAGCACAGAGAAAAGCAAAGGCTTATTTTGACAAAGGTGTAAGAGAAAATTGTTGGGAAGTTGGAGAAAGGGTCATGTTTCTAGAACTCCGACCCACAGACCATGGTCTGGGCAAGAAATGGAGAGGACCATTTTCAATAGTGGACAGACTGAGTCCCTCAGTATACAAATTAAGAATCAACGATGCAAAGAAAGTGCAGGACAAATGGGTACATGCCAATCAGATTAAACTGTACAAAGGAGAAGGGTCAACTGAGTAGCGCATCTCTCTTTCTTTCTTATAATTTTATTTTGTTTTGTTTTGGTTTTACAGAAAAATGAGAATCCCGACTTTGGTCCTGTCCTTCGTGGTGAGCCTCCAGATCCAGTGTACCAGTGAGGTCAACATTTCAATTAGAGTGGAAGCCAATCCGATTCACTGTAAAGAGGGAGAATCCATCCTCCTTCCAGTGTCAGTACAAGGCACAACAGGGAAACAGGTATCCTGGTGGGGCCCAGCAGACAAAGAAATTAAAGCCTGGGATAATGGAAACGCAGGAAACTCACCACATTACATGGGTAGAATACATGTTTTTCCAAATGGATCACTATTGCTTAGCCATGCAAACCCTACAGACACAGGAACCTGGATATATGGTTTTATCATCCCCATTCCCATGTATGGGAATCCACCCACAGTAAAGAGGACTTATGTTCCTGGGAGCATCACACTGAATGTGTCCCAGAAAAGAGACCCTACTCCCCCAAGTACCACAACAAAGGCTAAATCACTGCCATCTACTAAAACAGCTGAGTGCCCACCAACAAGTGAAGGACCCACAAGTGGCCTTACTGCCACCTCCATTCCTGGTTCCTTGATAAACAATGTACAATATATACATGTACCAGTAGTCCTAAATCTATCAAAATGGAATATGGCAGAATTTGGTTATTGTGTAAATAGTAATGTTTCTTTATTCTATGCTTCATTACTAGTAGATATTGTTGCTTCTCACCAGAGCAGAACTCAAGACCCATACACAGGACAGGCAACCCCTAACCAAAAAGGTATTTTTAGATCCAGGAAATTACAAAGCTTAGATGGGATCATTGGATCCATCCCTGGACTGTTTGGTTCCGGGATGTCAATTTGGAATAGGGCGGATTTGGAAGTCATCCGCAGACACATAGGCAATTTTGAGCAGAAAGAGGGGCAATATGTTTTGAAGCCTGTCCTGCAGGGCATTGAGGGTCTGGCCAGTGAAGAAAAATTTACTGTTTATAACATGCATGATATAGCAAGATTGTTTTCAGAGACCCAAGCCAAGATAAACGAAATCATTGAACTGAACAATAGAGAAGCCAGACAAAATCAGGTGGGGAAAGAAATAATATGCACTGCATATGGTAATTATGTCCTCAACGCAATCACACATGTAATTAGAGACCTACAATCTGGTAGAATACCTGACATTTTAAGAGATAATGACCTGACCAATTGGTATTGCTCGCAATCTGACATTGGGCATGGGGAAAATACCCCAAGAGATGGTTGCAGACCTCTGCCCATCTCCACAATTAGGAATTTAGGCACTGTGACCCCCCACCCAAATAGAGGTTCACCCCGTTGTTACAACAAGCAGCAACCTTGTGCAGTCAGCGATATCCTATATGTCTCCTTTACCATTTCTCTACCTGTGTTCGACCCAAGCAAGTCTTTATTTGACAAACTGTCTACAGTTCACTCCATTGGATATTTGGAAAAGGACATTTACAAAGAGCGGCTGGACCTACCAGAACTACTGGTCCGAGTCGACGACATCTGGAAAGTTCCACATACTGCTTGCTGTGCAGTCAAGGGAAACCAATACTTGTGTCGCTGCAATGTTTTCGAAATTGAGACGCCAATCTGCGGCCTAGAATCAAGTAAACCAAGTACCCTAATCACAGATATAAATGAACTTGCCACCATTCCCAGCAAAGATATGGATATGGGAGGACCTGAACACAGTGCAAAGCCAAATACATCAACCAGCTATACAGCCAGAGACATTGCTTGTCCAGTGCAGCTAACAAAATGGAGAACTCCAGCGGTGAAGGTTACATACAACATGAATGGACAGTACTGCATAGTCACAAATCACGGAGAGTTCTTGTATGGGGAAAAGTCATGTCCAGTGCCAAACCCAAATTTCTGCTTTAGCCCACATGAGTATACCACCATTGGTCAGACGGTTATCACCCCAATCCCCGTTTATGAAGAGGACATAAATATAGATAGTGAACCAGAAATCTCAAACCTTGGAGAATATATACCTGTGTTCAACATACACATAGATAGTTTAACCTTAGATTTACAGAAACTCCTGGATAGGAAAGACACACACATAGTTCAAATTAATAACATGGTTGAGAAGGCAGATGCCACACTAAATAAATTACTGCATGATGGAGATTTTGAAATAACCATGACAAACACCTGGCTGGAGATTGGTTTAAAGGGCTTGCTGATCGGTCAAACAATCTTGCTAATCATTTTAATTTCACTGATATTGTGGCTTAAGCGCCTTATAAGGCAGGAACGCAGTAAGCTAGAAAAACTGGTAGATGCAAGATATAAGCAATTATTATGTTAATGTATGTGTGGCCATCATCATCAATTCTCACGGCCACAAGGGGGCGACTGTTGCCATATAGACCATTACATAACAATATAATTTAGTAGGTACCAAAGTTAGAACAAATTATGTAAATTAAATAATATGATTTATTACCCAATGTGATTTTAACCAGTTAGGAGTGTGTGTATATATATATTATTGTAAGGTATAACTTAAATAGGTTTGAATGTATTAGTCTTATGTTTTGAGAATTTAGTAGCATGTATTTCTGTGTGTTTTACTGCAAGATTATGGGTCATTATGTAAGAGACAGGTTTTCTCTGTGTAAGCCATATAGCCAGAATACACAATACATTGAGCATTACACAAATTCATCCCTTCCATGCCATTATTCATATCTGTATTAATCAAAGGATTAACGTCTGATCTGCGCTATACCAAGTACAATTAAATCAAAGTTTACATGATATGTAGATATATGTATACTGTATACTTGATTCACACACAGCAAATAAATAATCATAACTTGGTGGATAAAGTCAATAGGTCACCTAGCTCAGGTCTCATAATATGCAAACAGTTACTGGTATGAACAGGGTACATTGGAATTCACAATCAAAGATCTTCATACCTTTAGAGAGTACATCAACCAGCTGGCCTATTGTCCAGTTATACTGCTGGCCAGAGGCAATGATAATATAGGATCAAACGCACTATAAACAGGTCACAATCATTTATGCTAACACCCTAGGGCCTAGGCGAAATAGATCGTTTACACATCCATACAAAGGTAGATCTCTGATGGATAAAGGAATACCAAACTTTATGATCCCAAAATTCTCTACATGCTCACCACCGTGGGACGGAGTTAGCAGAGAACGTTTTATTACACTTTGGAATCTGTCAAAACCTATAATTATGTACTCCATTGGAAACTGTGGGCATATACTAGTTTTGAATTGGTAGAATATAGGATATAAGGGGCAGTCTGATAGATAGAGAGTTAGAAGGAGAGGAGGAAGGAACAAAGTCCAGAGGGAGTCAGGATCCTAAGACGGTAGCTATGAATTATGCCCTCACATATTCTTGCAAGTGTATAGTATGTGTATTAATTGTTTAAGTTTGTAAAACTGTTTGTGTTTTATGTATGTACCATGGTTAAGGAAGTTTAGATAAATTATAAGATTTATTATCATTGTGTTATCTTATCTTGTAATTTGTATCACCTATAATAAATGTACTAGACAAAATAGAGCTGGTATTCCAAGTCTTGAACTCATTTTCGGAATCACTAAAGTTATACATGAAATCTGCATATATTATATAAGGCTCTGCAAGTTGGGACAACTGACTTGTAGTCAAAGTATAGTACTTATATGTTCAATGAGCCAGGATTATATATCTCTGTAAAGTATATTTAGGCTTTGCCTGGAAATATTTCCTGGACAGTAGAGATATAGCTCCTTTAATCTGAGCCAATCACAGGTATGAAAATAGGAACGTCCACGCATTACATATTGTGTGATTGGACCAGTACTAAACATCACCCCTTTTGTTATGAGCCCACCTATTTGTAAGCCTATTATAATATATTTGCAGATATAAAATACATAAACCATTATATCAATATATGATATAATAAATATATGTTATATAAGATTCCATAAATCAACATAAGTCAGTCATCACAATAAAATAGACACCAGCAAACCTTTATAGCACATCTACAGTGCTTCCTCACCCGATGGAGATGCTTCGGCGCAGCGGTATGACGATATATACAAGAAACACACATGCCTCTTTCACTTAAACACAACTTTTAACAAAAAAAAAACAGACATACACACACAACTCACTTAAAAACATGCACACACATAAACACAGTGCTGCCAACATTTATTAAAGTCACCCCCAGCACCCACCACTTCCTACATGCACCACACACACGCACAGTGCACCTTGAGGCAGGTGCTGCCAGCGCCTACCTGTGGCTATCAGCAGGGATGGAGGCAGAGTCAGAGAGTGCTTCACCCGGCCAGCGCAATTGGAAGGACCTGGGAGGAGCAGTGCACTGGAGCTCCCCTAGCTGCAGCCAGTGCCGGCTCCCTGGAGATACGAGGAGGCAGCTGCCGTGTCACCGAGGCACAGCTCTGCTCCTCAATCTGAAAAAAAAATGCAGCAGCGGACGATGGATCAGCGGGCAGTGGGGGACAATGGAGGAGAGGTGCCCCCTTCAGGTCAGGAGCCCGGCGGCAGCCGACTCCCCTGCCTCCCACAGTTCTGCCACTGCACTGTACATGAAAGGGTTTTGTCTGATATGATTTGCAAGCTATGCCATTATTGAATTTTTTGATGCACTAAATAAAGCTTCACCTTTTTTCACCAAGTCCGCTGAGTGCCGCCTGGTTCTTATCTATTGGGAGTGGGTAGAAAGCAATCCCTCTCTATTGGACCACCTCTACATACATGTCGTTGTAAGGATTGCACCACGGCAGTTGTAATTCATCAGGGGAGTGCCGACCAATTCCACGATTTTATATATATATATATATATATATATTTCTCTGACGTCCTAGTGGATGCTGGGCACTCCGTAAGGACCATGGGGAATAGATGGGCTCCGCAGGAGACTGGGCACTCTTAAAAGAAAGATTAGGTACTATATCTGGTGTGCACTGGCTCCTCCCTCTATGCCCCTCCTCCAGACCTCAGTTAGAATCTGTGCCCGGCCAGAGCTGGATGCACTTAGTGGGCTCTCCTGAGCTCACTAAAAAAGAAAGTATTTGTTAGGTTTTTTATCTTCAGTGAGATCTGCTGGCAACAGACTCACTGCTACGAGGGACTGAGGGGAGAGAAGCAAACCTACCTGCTTGCAGCTAGCTTTTGCTTCTAAGGCTACTGGACACCATTAGCTCCAGAGGGATCGAACACAGGGCCCGACCTCGATCGTCCGTTCCCGGAGCCGCGCCGCCGTCCCCCTTGCAGAGCCAGAAGACGGAAGATAAAGATGAAAAACGGCGGCTGAAGACTCCTGTCTTCATTAAGGTAGCGCACAGCACTGCAGCTGTGCGCCATTGCTCCCATAGCACACCACATACTCCGGTCACTGTTGGGTGCAGGGCGCTGGGGGGTGGGGGGGGGCGCCCTGGGCAGCAATTAGTTTACCTTTTGGCACAAATAGCACATAATACAGTGTATAACACTGTATATGTGCAAAAACCCCCGCCATTAACATTATAAAAAGCGGGAGAAGCCTGCCGCTGAAGGGGCGGGGCTATCTTCCTCAGCACAGCCAGCGCCATTTTCTCTTCACAGCTCTGCTGGAAGGATGCTCCCCAGGCACTCCCCTGCAGTATCCAGTACAACAAGGGTAAAAAAGAGAGGGGGGGCACATAAATTTAGGCGCAAATTGGTCTTAATAAGCAGCTATTGGGAAAAATCACTCAGTATAGTGAAAATCCCTGTGTTATATAGCGCTGTGGTGTGTGCTGGCATACTCTCTCTCTGTCTCCCCAAAGGACTTTGTGGGGTCCTGTCCTCAGTCAGAGCATTCCCTGTGTGTGTGCGGTGTGTCGGTACGGCTGTGTCGACATGTTTGATGTGGAGGGCTACGTGGAGGCGGATCAGGAGCCGATAAGTGTGATGTCGCCCCCTACGGGGCCGACACCGGAGTGGATGGATATGTGGAAGGTATTAACCGACAGTGTCAACTCTTTACATAAAAGGTTTGATGACGTAACAGCCTTGGGACAGCCGGAATCTCAGCCCGCGCCTGCCCAGGCGTCTCAGAGGCCATCAGGGGCTCAAAAACGCCCGCTAGCTCAGATGGCAGACACAGATGTCGACACGGAGTCTGACTCCAGTGTAGACGAGGATGAGACAAATGTACAGTCCACAAGGGCCATCCGATGCATGATTACGGCAATGAAAAATGTGTTGCACATTTCTGACATTAACCCGGTTACCACTAAAAAGGGTATTATGTTTGGGGAGAAAAAGCAGCCAGTGACTTTTCCCCCATCTGATGAATTAAATGAATTGTGTGAAGAAGCGTGGTGTTCCCCTGATAGGAAACTAGTGATTTCTAAGAGGTTACTGATGGCGTACCCTTTCCCGCCAACGGATAGGTTACGCTGGGAGACATACCCTAGGGTGGACAAGGCGCTCACACGCTTATCTAAAAGGGTGGCACTGCCGTCTCAGGATATGGCCGCCCTAAAGGAGCCTGCAGATAGAAAGCAGGAGGCTATCCTGAAGTCTGTATATACACACTCAGGTACTATACTGAGACCTGCTATTGCTTCAGCATGGATGTGTAGTGCTGCAGCAGCATGGTCTGATACCCTGTCAGACAACATTGATACCCACGACAGGGATGCTATTTTGCTAACCATAGAGCATATAAAGGACGTTGTCTTGTATATGAGGGATGCACAGAGGGACATTTGCCGGCTGGCATCTAGAATTAATGCAATGTCCATTTCTGCCAGGAGAGTATTATGGACTCGGCAGTGGACAGGTGATGCTGATTCTAAAAGGCACATGGAGGTTTTGCCTTATAAGGGTGAGGAATTGTTTGGGGACGGTCTCTCGGACCTCGTATCCACAGCAACAGCTGGGAAGTCGACTTTTTTACCTCAGGTTTCCTCACAGCCTAAGAAAGCACCGTATTATCAAGTACAGTCCTTTCGGCCTCAGAAAGGCAAGCGGGTCAGAGGCGCATCCTTTCTGCCCAGAGGCAGGGGTAGAGGGAAAAAGCTGCACCAGACAGCCAGTTCCCAGGAACAAAAATCCTCCCCTGCTTCCACTAAGTCCACCGCATGACGCTGGGGCTCCACAGGTGGAGCCAGGTGCGGTGGGGGTGCGTCTCCGGAACTTCAGCGACCAGTGGGTTCGCTCACAGGTGGATCTCTGGGTTCTACAAGTGGTATCTCAGGGATACATGCTGGAGTTCGAGGCGACTCCCCCTCGCCGTTACCTCAAATCAGCCTTGCCAGCGGCTCCCAGGGAAAGGGAGGTAGTGCTGGCGGCTATTAACAAGCTGTACCTTCAGCAGGTGATAATCAAGGTTCCCCTCCTTCAACAGGGACGGGGTTACTATTCCACAATGTTTGTGGTACCGAAACCAGACGGTTCGGTGAGACCCATTCTAAATTTGAAAACCTTGAACACTTATGTAAGGAAGTTCAAGTTCAAAATGGAATCGCTCAGGGCGGTTATTGCAAGCCTGGAAGAGGGGGATTTTATGGTGTCGCTGGACATCAAGGACGCTTATCTGCATGTCCCCATTTACCCACCTCACCAGGAGTACCTCAGGTTTGTGGTACAGGACTGTCATTACCAATTCCAGACGTTGCCGTTTGGTCTGTCCACGGCACCGAGGGTATTTACCAAGGTAATGGCCGAAATGATGATACTCCTTCGGAAGAAGGGAGTTTTAATTATCCCGTACTTGGACGATCTCCTTATAAAGGCGAGGTCCAAGGAGCAGTTGTTAGTCAACGTAGCACTATCTCGGGAAGTGCTGCAACAGCACGGCTGGATTCTGAATATCCCAAAGTCGCAGCTGATTCCTGCGACGCGTCTGCTCTTCCTGGGCATGATTCTGGACACAGAACAGAAGAAGGTGTTTCTCCCGGTGGAGAAGGCCCAGGAATTGTCATCTCTGGTCAGGGACCTCCTGAAACCAAAACAGGTGTCGGTGCATCACTGCACGCGAGTCCTGGGAAAGATGGTAGCTTCTTACGAAGCAATTCCCTTCGGCAGGTTCCATGCAAGGATCTTTCAGTGGGATCTGTTAGACAAGTGGTCCGGATCGCATCTTCAGATGCATCGGCTGATCACCCTGTCCCCGAGGGCCAGGGTGTCTCTGCTGTGGTGGCTGCAGAAGGCTCATCTTCTCGAGGGCCGCAGATTCGGCATACAGGACTGGGTCCTGGTGACCACGGATGCAAGCCTCCGAGGTTGGGGGGCAGTCACTCAGGGAAGGAACTTCCAAGGACTGTGGTCAAGTCAGGAGACTTCCCTTCACATAAATATTCTGGAACTAAGGGCCATTTACAACGCCCTGAGTCAAGCAGAACCCCTGCTTCAAAACCAACCGGTGCTGATTCAGTCAGACAACATCACGGCGGTCGCCCATGTAAACCGACAGGGCGGCACAAGAAGCAGGATGGCGATGGCGGAAGCCACAAGGATTCTCCGATGGGCGGAGAATCACGTGCTAGCACTGTCAGCAGTGTTCATTCCGGGAGTAGACAACTGGGAAGCAGACTTCCTCAGCAGGCACGACCTCCACCTGGGAGAGTGGGGACTTCATCCAGAAGTCTTCACGCTGATTGTAAATCGTTGGGAACGGCCACAGGTAAACATGATGGCGTCCCGTCTCAACAAAAAGCTAAAAAAATATTGCGCCAGGTCAAGGGACCCTCAGGCGATAGCTGTGGACGCACTAGTGACACCGTGGGTGTACCAGTCGATTTATCTGTTCCCTCCTCTTCCTCTCATACCCAAGGTACTGAGGATTGTAAGAAAGAGAGGAGTAAGAACTATACTCATCGTTCCGGATTGGCCAAGAAGAACTTGGTACCCAGAACTACAAGAAATGATCTCAGAGGACCCATGGCCTCTGCCTCTCAGACAGGACCTGTTACAGCAGGGGCCCTGTCTGTTCCAAGACTTACCGCGGCTGCGTTTGACGGCATGGTGGTTGAACGCCGGATCCTAACGGAAAAGGGCATTCCGGCTGAAGTTCAGACGTTTGTTAAGGGAGTGCTGCATATTCAGCCCCCTTTTGTGCCTCCAGTGGCACCTTGGGATCTTAACGTTGTGTTGGATTTCCTGAAATCCCACTGGTTTGAGCCACTTAAGACCGTGGAGCTAAAATATCTCACGTGGAAAGTGGTCATGCTATTGGCCTTAGCTTCGGCTAGGCGTGTGTCAGAATTGGCGGCTTTGTCGTGTAAAAGCCCTTATCTGATCTTCCATATGGACAGGGCAGAATTGAGGACTCGTACCCAATTTCTCCCTAAGGTGGTATCAGCGTTTCATTTGAACCAACCGATTGTGGTGCCTGCGGCTACTAGGGACTTGGAGGACTCCAAGTTACTAGATGTAGTCAGGGCTTTGAAAATATATATAGCCAGGACGGCTGGAGTCAGGAAAACTGACTCGCTGTCTATCCTGCATGCGCCCAACAAGCTGGGTGCTCCTGCTTCAAAGCGAACTATTGCGCGCTGGATCTGTAGCACGATTCAGCAAGCTCATTCTGCGGCAGGATTGCTGCATCCTAAATCAGTAAAAGCCCATTCCACAAGGAAGGTGGGCTCTTCTTGGGCGGCTGCCCGAGGGGTCTCGGCTTTACAGCTTTGCCGAGCTGCTACTTGGTCGGGTTCAAACACATTTGCTAAGTTCTACAAGTTTGATACCCTGGCTGAGGAGGACCTTGCCTTTGCTCATTCGGTGCTGCAGAGTCAGCCGCACTCTCCCGCCCGTTTGGGAGCTTTGGTATAATCCCCATGGTCCTTACGGAGTTCCCAGCATCCACTAGGACGTCAGAGAAAATAAGAATTTACTCACCGGTAATTCTGTTTCTCGTAGTCCGTAGTGGATGCTGGGCGCCCGTCCCAAGTGCGGACTCTCTGCAATACATATATGTAGTTATTGCTTAACTAAAGGGTTATTGTTATGAGCCATCTGTTACTGAGGCTCAGTTGTTGTTCATACTGTTAACTGGGTATGGTTATCACGAGTTGTACAGTGTGATTGGTGTGGCTGGTATGAGTCTTACCCTGGATTCCAAATCCTTTCCTGGTAATGTCAGCTCTTCCGGGCACAGTTTCCATAACTGAGGTCTGGAGGAGGGGCATAGAGGGAGGAGCCAGTGCACACCAGATATAGTACCTAATATTTCTTTTAAGAGTGCCCAGTCTCCTGCGGAGCCCGTCTATTCCCCATGGTCCTTACGGAGTGCCCAGCATCCACTACGGACTACGTGAAATAGAATTACCGGTGAGTAAATTCTTATTATATTTACAGTCGGGTCCATAAATATTGGGAGATCGACACAATTCTCATATTTTGGGCTCTATACACCACCACAATGGATTTGAAATGAAACAAACAAGATGTGCTTTAACTCCAATAATAGTGAATGGATTCAATTGCTGAGGTGCCCTCCTGGTGAACTCACGTGGAATCACTATACAGACAGGTACATTGCGGCGGCACTCAAACAGTCTGCTTCAGTGGCTTAGGAAAATGTCCGTCTATTGAGCCAACATGTTTCGGGAAACTCCCTGTCCTCAGGGCCAGACAAACTAGATACAACATCAAAGCCAATATATATAGTGCATAATCAAAGACATCAGTGCATAAACTGTACTCACCTGCTCCAACGCCGCGACCTCCCACCAGTGTGCACAGTCTGCTTCCACGTCACATAGCCCTGATGTAAATGGAGACCACCATGGCAACAAGCACACCCCACCCAAATCTAACTCTCTCTGAAAATGTTATTATTATCCTTTTTTATTATTATTATTATCCTTTATTTATATGGCGCCACAAGGGTTCCGCAGTGCCCAATTACAGAGTACATAAATAATCAAACAGGAAAACAGCAACTTACAGTTGATGACAGTATAGGACAAGTACAGGGTAAATAAACATAGTTACATCAGCAGATGACACTGGAATAAGTATCAGGTGGCAGAAGACTGCCGGAGTTGATGCAGTTGAAGATTATTAAAGTAAGAAAGGATAAGCACATGACGGAAGAAGGCCCTGCTCGTGAGAGCTTACATTCTAAAGGGGAGGGGTAGACAGACAGGGGTGACACAGATGGGGTACATAGAGAGCGTAGAACAGAGGGTTAGGATGAGATTCACCCAACACCCTTAAAGAATGGTTTATCCTATTCACAATTTCTTAGGGTCCACTGTATCTGTAGCGATGTGACTGATGAGAAGTCCCATATGGATAATTGAACACGTAAATTTCTTCAGCATGGTTATTCGAAAAAGTTATTACAACAGGCAAGACTGCGGGCGTTGTCTGAGCCCAAGATTCCTTCTGCACGTAATAAAGTAGATGGGAAGGTTAATAATGCTATGGTTTGTGTCACTAATTTTACCTCAGCTAGTCACAAACTTACTACCACTACCAAACACATTTGGCCTATTATACAAGCAGACCCTGATTTACCATCTCTGGCGTCTAGTTCTCTTTTACCATGTTAGAAAGGGGAAGTAATATCCGAGACATGGTGGTACATACCAATATTTCCCAATTTCCATCTGATAGTGGTATTACATTTTTATCTAGGAAACCAGGTAATTATAGATGCACTGGTTGCACTACTTGTTTATATCTTGAAACTGGTGACTTTATAGTACATCCTCATTCTGGTCAAAGAATCAAAATTAAACAGGTGTTAACATGTACCAGCAGGTATGTTGTTTATTGTATACGATCTCCCTGTGATTTGTATTATATAGGCAAAACCACTTATCTATTTAAGGAACGTATGTCCCAGCACAGAAGTGCGATCAAACAGGCATTTGAGGGCAAAACTATTTAGCAACCTGTTGCCAAGCACTTTCACCATAACTTATCTACATTACATTATAAAATGTTGGATCAGGTGCCTTTTACTAAACATGGGGGAGACAGATCAAAAGCACTTTTGCAAAAGGAGGCCCCCGATGGATCCACTGTTTAAATACGGACTCAATGAAATGCTGTCTCTAACCTGCTTTTTGTAGATCCTTCTGTTTATGGTGTAGAATTTTGGGCATACATCATTCAAATTAATTTATTCATTAATCTGTATATTAGCTGGTTTATATAGGAAATGTATCTTAGTTTTTCTTCGTTTTTGAGTAGGTTTTAACAATATGCTACTTTGTATCCAGTTTTGCTTACTGCTATTCGTGAAATGTCTACTAGTTCAGTGTTGATCGTTTTGTTACATTTTGCTGCTTTGTATATTCTAGATCGTTTCCTTGTATCATTTGAATCCATGGTGACGGTAACACTATTTCAGACACACGTCATCATCCGGGTGTGTCCGAGGTTGATGACGTGTCCGGAAGTCTGTCCCCGGGGCTCCGTGGACACTGCACGTGTAGTGATGGTAAATGTATAAAGGTGTGTTAATTTTTTGTACATGTTTGTTGCTTATGAAGACGGTCATGGAGCAGAGACCAGGGAATTTGACGGTTTGCTAGACATGGCAAATTGGCAGGTCACGTCTGAAAACAGCATTAATGTTAATAATCTTCCACTGACAATCCTAGTACATTAATTTCCAGATAATCATGGGCACGATTTGATGACAGTTGAATAGGGGTGGGAATTAGCTCCCAGGGCTATTCAATACAGCGCAGTGGGGTCATTCCATGCCAAATCACAGCTTCCAATCCATCCATTCTGGATTTTCATTAAATTTGGTAGGATGATAGACAAAGTTACTTTCATATGTAAAATTTTAGCCCTCAGTGATACACAGTGTTCTTGCAACCGGGTTGAATATCCCTTTACACTTCCAAGAATCAACCAAAAACTGACTGTTGCTGTCCAATATATCTCACCAAAAACATGTTATATCTGCCCCCCCTGCAGTGCACATGGTTTTGCCCAACTTCTAACAAATTTACTGCTGCGATCAACTCTGAATTAGGCCCCATGTCATTAAGCTGGATGTCACCAATATGACTAAACACAATCAATCACATTTTTTAAGACCGAAGGCAGGCTGTTTTAAATGCCTGGGGTGTGCGACCTGTAACACTCTTATCACTGGGGCTACTTTTAATCATCCCTATACAGGTAGAAAATTATTGATTAAACATCATCTCACATGCACCACAACACATGTGGTATATCTGCTCACATGTCCGTGTGGTCTTGCCTATGTGGGCAAGACCATACGACAATTTCTTGAAAGTGCCATCAAGAAAGCACATGAGAAAGGATGCAGTGATCAGCCTTTTGCTTGCCACTGCTTAGTTGCTAAACATGGAGTGGCGAGTATTAGAGCAATATTCATAGATCATGTCCCCCCTTCTTTGAGGGGGCTGAATAGAGACAGGTTACTCTTACAGAAAGAGTCCCGCTGGATATACATATTGGGCACATTATCCCCTGGGGGCTTAAGTGAAAATTTGGGGCTACAGTGTGTCCTGTGAGCTATTCTTTAAGATATATAATTAGGGGTGCAGTGTTGGTATATTGGAAAGCTTAATAGCTAATTGCATATCTAACAGCAACTAGCTTTGTAATAGATTCTTAGGTACCTAGCATACCCCATATTTAGATAACTGGTGGCCTCATAGTTGATTAATTAAGATGCTGACATGCTTATCAATTTGAGTATCCTTTGTCTGCAATCTAGTCTTATATGTGATGTATGTTTTTTTTATATCTATTTACATGTTATGTGTTTCACAGGTATTTTCTGTGGATGCACCTGGTTTGTTGCCATGGTGGTCTCCATGGCAACTCTCCTGCTGCACGGCGCACCGCAACGTCAGGGCTATGGGACGCAGAAGCGGACTGTGCACGCGGGCTGGCAGTCGCGCCGTTGAAGTAGGTGAGTACAGTTTATGCACTGATGTCTTTGATTATGCACTATATATGTTGGCTTTGCTGTTGTATCTAGTTTGTCTGGCCCTGAGGACAGGGAGTTTCCCCGAAACATGTTGGCTCAATAAACGGACATTTTCCTAAGCCACTGAAGCAGACTGTTTGAGTGCCGCCGCAATGTACCTGTCTGTATAGTGATTCCACGTGAGTTCACCAGGAGGGCACCTCAGCAATTGAATCCATCACTATTATTGGGGTGCCGGACATAATGCCATATATATATATAAACTAGAATCTGTACTGATACATTATATAATATATATTCTTAGGATTGGCGGACGACTCAAGCCCCTCTGCTACTAAGGGTTTTTTTATATTGCTGTGTCGGGTATCCATATCCACTTATTTTTGATAATACTTACCATACAATTAAGGTATGTTCCATGTAATTATGATGTCTCCGAATATACTTTTTTGGTCTTTTTTCCTTCTGTCTTGTTCAATTATGCTTTGTCGTGCATGTCATTGCTCTGTATGCAATATGTCCCTCTTTATGTTTTTTTTTTTTATATTTCAAACAGTTGTATGTATATTTTAATAAGATGGGTTTCCTATGCTTGTAGATGTACCCCTGATGTAGTCTTATAATAAGACAAAACGCGTTGGGTATTCTTGTTCTTCCTTTATGATGTCACCTCTGAATATATATTGAAGAAAAAGAGGAGACTGTAGAGATTCACCTACTATTGTCCTCGACATCTTAAACGGAAATACATTAAGTGTGGAACGACTTATTACTCCTTTTACAAATGAACCATGGACTTTGAACTTGTTTTCATGTATATATAATACATTTTATGATGGAACATGTTGCCACCATGTTTTAACTCTTAAAGGTGTGAATCATAAGTTCCTTTTGTAACACAGGGTGTTGACGCAACCCTCAGGCGCCAGCTCACCTATTGTTGTATATATATATATATATATATATATATATATATATGTGTGCAGTGTCTGCACTCACCACTAATAGGGTGAGGTGCATGTAGCCCATGGCCACCTACTTAAAAATATACAAACAGAAAGTTCAGCACTCACCAAAGCAAGCTCAATTATTTTCACAACATCAATAAATGTTGGGGGTTTAGTTGGTAAATTGGCCAATGCACGGAAGCCTGCAAACCGCTCGCCAAGGTACCCCACCTTCATGCAGGTCCTACACTATCACAGAGTCTCAAAAATTAAAACCTAGCAACTGTATCACACATAATATAACTGCAAAAATGCCTACTTGGGTTAGTGTGTATCTGGCAGTACTCCATGGCTTTTAAAGGTACACTAGTCACCTGACACCCGCTGATAAATTACTAAAGAACAGATGACCCAGGTTTAAGATAATTGGGCTTGCATAGGGGTGCATGAACAAAGCTTGTGGCCACAGTTAATATGAGTTAACCAAAGATTAACCCTACAATATATATATAAAACTCATATTAGTGGTCATCTGAGTTTTCAGTTCCACTTCGCACACATACTGCATATGCACAAGCCAATCACCTGCATTTCAAACAAACCTCTGAACTAGAGAAAGAAACAAGCTGGGCAGCTTCTTTGTAAGGGCAGCATGTGGCTTTCTTAGTATGCACATACTGCATCTCCAGCCCTAACAACAGCCGCCAGCTGTTTACTTAATGGCAATGCATTCTGATGCTAGCACTAGATCCAGTTGTCTTCCCTTGGGTCTGACTCTGAGAGATGGATTTTGTATATTTATATAGTAGCAGCATATTCTGCAATACTTTACCATTAGGAACGAACAGTAAGGGAAGAAAACTGGGTATTAACAAACAGACAAAGAGATGAAAAGAATATGAAAAAGCGATATAGAATTATACTGCACTACCAGGGGTTAAAGTGAGCCGGAATGGGGCGGAACTGCGTTCCGTCAGTTCCACTTGGAGACGGAATGCAATTCCGCCTCCTCCGGCTCACCTAACCCGATGTGTGCTGGCGCCGCAGGGAGATGCCGGGCGCCCGCTGAGATTGTGTTATCAGCGGCGCCCGGCTCTCCCTGCACAGCCGGCGGCAGGAGCTCAGTGCGCGCTATGAGAGAGACGTCATGACATCTCTCTCATAGTGCTGGGGAGCTGAGTGAAGCGGACGCCAGGAGGATCACAGCGTGAGCGGGGATTGGTAAGTATGGTGTTTTTTGTTTGTTTTTTAAACGTGTGACTACTACTGGGGGCATAACTACAGGGGGGCATTATTACTTGGGGCAAACCTACAGGGGCGCATAACTACTGAGGGCATAAATACAGGGGCACATTACTAGTGAGGGCATAACTAAAGGGGCGCATTACTACTGGGGTTATAACTACAGGGGCATTACTACTGGGGGCATAACTACAGGTGCTAAACTACTGGGGGCATTACTACTTGGGGCAAGCTACTGGGGGCAAACTACATGGGGCAAACCTACAGGGGCGCATTACTACTGAGGGCATAACTACAGGGGCACATTACTACTGGGGGTATAACTACAGGAGCGCATTACTACTGGGGGTATAACTACAGGAGCGCATTACTACTGGGGGTATAACTACAGGGGCATTACTACTGGGGGCATAACTACAGGGGCATAACTACAGGGGCATTACTAGGGGCAAACTACTGGGAGCAAACTACATGGGGCTAAACTACAGGGGCACATTACTACTGGGGGCATAACTACAGGGGCGCATTACTACTGGGGGCAAACTACATGGGGCTAAACGAATGGGGGCATTACTACAGGCAACATTACTACTGGGAGCAATACTACACAGGGGCATTACCATTAAGGGCATTACTAATGGGGGCACTACTAATGAGGGCATTGTAAAGGAGGCACTTCATAAGGGGCATCGCTCCTGGGGACATAACGGGCACTACTACAGGGTGCATTGCATAAGGGGCGCCACTACTAAGGGGCACTACCACTGTGGGCACTACCAGTACAGTGGGCATTGTATAAGGAGCACTACTACTGTGGGCACTGTAAAAGGGGCGCTACTGCTGTGGGCATTGTGTACTATGGGGTGCTACTACTGTCGGCATTATGTGTATTGGGGGTGCTGCTACTGTGGGCATTATTACTATTGTGTGGCCACGCCCCTTTCTTTTTTAGACCACGTCCCCTTTTTGGGGCGCGCGCCTGCGGCGTGCAGAATACCTTTATTGCATGGGCGCCGGGGGTAGGGGATGGGGGGGTGAGTTCCACCGCCTCTTTACAACCACTTTAAGCACTGTGCACTACTATACACAGTAACCAATCAAATATTAAATGTCCCACTACAGGTTAGTTGGTATTATTAAATAGTGACCTATATTCTCACAGGGCTTTACAGGTATATTCACTAAATCTTTACACAAGGTGGCTGCCTCCTATGTAAACTTGTAGCTACCAATTGTTAAATCAGCAAAGTATAAAGTAGGTTTCCATAAATGTGAACTTAATAGTGACTCAGGGCCTCATTCAGAGTTGGACATAAACGAGAGTTGCAGCTCTTTTCATCTGCACCTTGCACTTTTTTGTGCGCATGCCTTGTTTTTCGCACTGCACTAGGGAACAAAAGGCCTGATTCTGATTTGGAAGTAAAGCAAAAAAGGAAGTAACTTTATAACTGGAACAAACCATGGGCCTGATTCAGACCTAATGCAGCGATTATCGATATGCACCGCTATGCGCACGCACGTCACCAAACAGACATTGCTGAACAGCAACAGGCTGGTGCAAAAATTTCGATCGCACAGCCATTCGCAAGCTGTTTGACAGGAAGGGGCCATTTGTGGGTGGTAACTGACCGTTTTCAGGGAGTGTCAGGGAAAATGCAAGCGTTTTCAAGGAGGGTGTGTGACATCACCTCCGGTCCCGATCAGCCTGTTCTCATCGCACTGGAGGAGTAAGTCCTGGGCTGCGCACCGACTGCACACAGTGGTAAAATTATTAGATGGTGAGTATGGTGCGAACGGATTTGCAGCTGTTCACTGACTGAGGGGAATTTTGCGTACACATGCGATCGCACACTTGCACGGGCAAATGTATACTCCCCCTTGGGTGGCGACTATCTGATTGCAGGACAACAAAATTTGCAGCACAGCAATCAGGGCTGAATCACCCCCCATTTATTTATTTATTACCAGTTATTTATATAGCGCACTCATATTCCGCAGTGCTTTACAAAGAATATTTTGGCCATTCACATCGACCCCTGCCCCAGTGGAGCTTACAATCTATATTCCCTAGCACATGTACACACGCACACATTCATACTAGGGTTAATTTTTGATGGGATCCAATAATTAACCTAGCAGTATATGTTTGGATTGTGGGAGGAAACCGGAGAACCCGGAGGAAACCCATGCAAGTATGGGGAGAATATACAACCTCCGTACAGGTAGAGCCATGGTGGAAATCGAACCCATGACCTCAGTGCTGTGAGGTAGTAATGCTAACCATTACAGTTGGCTGATTAAGCCTGGCTTATTTATACAGGGTGTAGGTCTCTAAGGGAGTAGGCTCAAAGGGAGAATTTTAATAATATAATTTTAATATCAAAGCCTGGACTTAGCCTGGACTTAAACTGGACGAAAAACTGAAAGAAAACCTCAAACAACACCAACAACAACAGATGAACTACTTATCAATATCATCTGTATATGAAAATGTTTCACCCTCCAACTTTCACTATGTGAACACTATGCAACCCATTTGCAGAAAGGAACATATGTAAGATAAAGTTTCCATCCAAAATCAGGATCACAAAGATCTTCTTTGGGACAATTGTGAGTTCATCCTCTTATCACACCTAACAACTCCTGTCTGTGTAACCTGGACATTAAGCACTGTACAGTATGTCCATGTTTTTTTATAACGCACTTAAAACTTTTTATTTCTCCTTCAGTTACTTGTATGCTTATTTGCAGTATTCACAAACATCTTCATGCACATGCTGAACCTATTTCATTTTGTCTTTACACACCTGCAAATCCAGTCCAAATTTCCTTTTGCTTCTTGGTAACCCTCTCATGTCTTCTCATTTCTAACACCTCCTTCTACTTCAGTTTCTGCAACCACATAAACTTTCTGCTGTAACAAAATTTCTGCCACTGAACACTTCCAACAGTGTACTTTCACCTGTATTTCTGCTATCCTACTGCTCTGTTCATCTTACAGTACATCCACCACTCCTATTTCCAAATTTATCATACTATTTACCTCCTCCACACTACAGCATGTCTAGACTGTCACTATCACCCCCCAATACTCCTTGTCTGCTCTATCCTTTTCTCTGTCCCCTGCTCCCACCTCTATCCTTCTCCCCTAGTCTCCTACATTTCCGCCTCTCTCCCCTCCTTTGTCTCCCATCCACTCCACTGCCTCAATTCCACTCCTCCCCTGATACCACACTGTCATTCCCCTCTACCCTACATTGGGCCCAATCGTACACCACTCTGCCCTGCTCCCTCCCTCCTCTACCTACCTCACCTCATACCACTCTGTACCACACTTTGGGTGTAATTCCAAGTTGGTCGCAGCAGAATTTTTTTTTTGCGGTTTGGCAAAACCATGTGCACTGCAGGGGGGGGGGGGGCAGATATAACATGTGCAGAAAGAGTTAGATTTGGGTGGGTTATCTTATTTCTGTGCAGGGTAAATACTGGCTGCTTTATTTTTACACTGCAAATTAGATTGCAGATTGAACACACCACACCCAAATCTAACTCCCTCTGCACATGTTAAATCTGCCTCTCCTGCAGTGCACATGGTTTTGCCCAACTGCTAAAAAAATTCCTGAGCTGAGCTCGCATCCACCTCTTCTGCTCTACCTAGCTCTCTCACAGGACCCTGCCAGGCGTGCCTCCACCTTCCACTCTACCAAGTCGCAGTGTCACCTACTCTGAAGCTGCAGTGGACAAAGAGATGACTTCATCATGACTTTCTTATACTATAACAGGGAGATAGCGGAGACCCCCCCTCCCCTACCGCTGCTGTATCTGCTCTTCTGAAAAGGAGGTTCATTGAGCACCACGATATGTTGGCGGACATCCGGCTCTCTGCAACTACGATACTCTACCCTTCACATCATGGTGCCTGATCTTTAAATTACAATAACCTGACCGAGCCACGCTGGGGGGAACACGTGATATGTCGCCTGTAAGTTGATACCCAGTTCGACGATAATTCCTTCTGACTACGCTTAGCACCGTGCCTCATGCCGAGAAGACGTTCTACCAAGAAAGTGTCAACTACTCCAGCCGACTCATCCCAAGCCAAGGCTTTTCGGACGCTATTCCGGCCCCCAGTAACTGACTCTACCTCATCCACCCCTTCCTCGTCCTCCTTACTCTCCAGAGCCATGGTAGGTAATACGGCTGAGGGGCTCCCTGCTCTCCTTCTGCCACCTTCTCCTGTGGTGGAGTCCTCGGATTTATCTACCATTCTCTCCAAATTGCGGTCCCTTTCCACCCGCCAGGACCTGCAGCAAGACCTTCAGTCCATGGAACAACGGATACAGGATTCCATTCAGACCCGTCTCTCTTCCATACAGTCTGATGTCACTCAGGTCGCAGATATAGTGGTAACGTTGGAAGATTGCTCTGAGTGGACGGATTCTAAAATATCTGATCTCCATGATCTCATCTCTCGCCAGTCGCGTTTTCTGATAGCTATGGGCCGCTGACTCGATGACGTGGATAACAGAGGACGCCGGAATAACCTGCGAATACGGGGATTGCCTGAAGACGTCGCACCCCAAAACGTTGAATCTGCTCTAACCAAAATATTCAATGAACTTTTGGGAGCGGACCCTGACTTCCAGATGGTATTTGACAGAGCACATCGGGCCTTGCGACGGAAAGACCCCGAGACGTTATCTGCAGACTCCACTACTTTCAGGAGAAGGAGGAGATTCTTAGAGCAGCCAGACAGGCACCGGACATTACTTTTGATGGCCATAGGATACAAATCTTCCCGGACCTCTCGTGGTCTACCTTACAACAGAGGCGTATACTCCGCCCCCTCACAGATGAACTTAAAAACCGTAACATCAAGTTTCGGTGGGGATTCCCATTATCTATCCAAGTGACCTACAAAGGAACCCTTTATGTCCTACAGGAATATGATGGCGTTAAGGACTTCTGCTCAGCCCTGGATATCCCGGCCCCGAGTCTCCCTAACTGGCTGGACCCGTTTGAACTTTCACTGTCTCCTCCGCCCCAAATGGAACGGTGGCAGAGAGTCCGTAATCCTAGGAGGCGACGACGGGATGACACGTTTGAGGAATCTGCAACCGTGCCTGCTCCTACAGTTGCCACAGATGACACGGGATGACGAAGGCGGGCAGGACCTCCAGTTACAATTTCCAGGGACACGTGACTACTTGACATACTTATTGTGTTTTTGATATGTTGTTTTCTCTTTTGCGATGTCCTTCCACTGCAGGTTGAATAGTTCTATGCCGGCAACTGTTTCAGTACTTGTCTGCCTCCCGTGGTTGCTTAGGTACTGACACTTCCTGCCAAGTTATGTACTTTGGTTTTTGTTTCTGTTTCTAGGTTGTGTTGCTTTTATATTAGATTAACGTTACCTGTTATGCCGTTTTGCCTTCAGCACCCAGTGCTTTGCTTGATTTCGTAGTCTTCTGATTCAATTTCTTCTTTTACTCGAACTGCTCTGTCCACTGAATAATTTTGTTTGTACCTCAATGCTATTTGATGGCGATGTGTCTCGGTTCCTCTCAGACCCCCCCTTGCTCTGCTATACACTTGTAGATCATGGGCCGTTTCTGGTTTCCCATGACTAATGATGCAGAGTATTGCTGTTGTATTGACAGCTGTTTTCTTTGTCTTTTTATTGTCTACGTTACCTCCCCCTGTCTTTCCTCTTGTGCTTTCCTCCCCCCCTCCCCCCACTTGGATGAGGTATTATGGGCGGTTACTCTTTCAGCAGGGTTATATGGGTGACACGGTGATATGGCAGTGCTGGTATTCATTAGTATCAGATCATTATGGCTAATTTAAAGTTAGTATCATTTAACGTAAAAGGCCTTAACATCCCCGAGAAGAGATCCCGGCTTCTACACTCTCTGTATACCGACAAAGCGGACGTGGTGTTCCTTCAGGAGACGCACTTTAAAAGAGGTGCCTCTCCGAAGCTACACTCCCGTCATTTCCCGCAGGGCTATTATAATGATTTCTCTGGGGCTAAGGCCAAGGGGGTTTCAATTTTATTTGCTAAGCATATTAGATTGCATGATGTATCAGAAATTCCTATTGGAGATGGGAGGGGTCTGATGGTGAAGGCTACTCTTGCTGACCAAACTTTTACATTTGTTAACCTTTATCTCCCTAATCAGGGCCAGATCCGTTTTATGAGGGAGGCGTTGGAGCTGATAGAGCAATCTCTGGCAGGGGTATTAGTGATAGGAGGCGACCTTAACTGGGCATTGGAGCCTCTTCTAGATACTTCAACTGGAGCACCCAGATCCTCATTAAACGATGTTAGACGCTTTAAGTCAATTCTACATGATTTCCAGCTAATGGACACCTGGCGCCTGCTCCATCCCAAAGATAGGGACTACACATTTTATTCTTACTCACACAATTGTTATACCCGTATCGACTATCTCTTTGTGGATCATAACTCCCTTGATTTTCTTGTAGATGCCACAATAGGTCAAATAGTCGGCTCTGACCATGCCCCCACTACTCTTATCCTGTCTTCATACCACCCTCCCCCGCGCCAATGGCATTGGCGCTTTAACGAGCAATTTCTCAGAGACCCAGACTGTCGGGCCCAATTAGAAAGTACTATTGAGGATTATATTGCTCTTAATATGACTGACGAGGTCTCCCCAGTAACGGTGTGGGTAGTTCATAAATGCGTGGTTAGAGGCAAATGCATCCAACTGGGCTCCCTCCTCAAGAAACAAAAAAATGATTGTCGGGAAGCCCTACTTGCTAAAATTAAAAGACTGGAACTCATACATAAATCCACACTAACTTCCGATGTGTTAGCAGAGCTGCAAGAAGCTCGGTCTTCCCTTAATAACTTGCTGAATGAAGGCACCCGCAGGGCGTTCCGCTGCTGCCGAAACAAGTTCTATAGGTGGGGTAACAAACCTGGGAAGCTTCTTGCCCGCGCTCTTCGTGCCCAAAGATCCCTAACTTATATTAGGGAGATTAGGGACTCCTCTGGTGTGCCCCATGCTTCTGACGGTAAGATGGCTGAGATCTTTCATGCGTACTATACGAAACTCTATAATTGACATCACTGCGCTCCCAATGTAAGCAGTCAATGCATGGGAAGGCAGTAGAGGATTTCCTAGAAGAGATTCATTTCCCGTCCCTCTCCCCAGCTATAATTAAAGCCCTTGAAGACCCTTTTACAGACGACGAACTTGTGTCCGCCCTGAAGTCCTCCCCATCTGGTAAAAGTCCGGGCCCCAATGGCTTCCCCATATCTTATTACAAAACGTTTAAAGATAAACTTCTCCCTCTCTTGCTCTGCGCTTGCAATTCTGTCTCTCCGTAGGCCCCCTCTTCAAACCAGTCCTTAGGGGCACACGTCACGGTCATCCCTAAAGACGGGAAAGACCCATCATTGCCATCCAGTTACAGGCCAATCTCCCTCCTTAACGTTGATATTAAATTGTATGCTAAACTCTTAGCAAACCGCCTGTGTTTGTTGCTGCCGGCAGTGATACACTCGTATCAGGTTGGCTTCGTTCGAGGTAGAGAAGCGAGGGACAACACCATAAAAGTGATTGACCTGATAGCCCATGCAAGCTCCGCTAAGGCTCCCATGATGCTTCTCTCCATAGACGCTGAGAAAGCCTTTGACCGCATCGACTGGGTCTTTATGGAAAAGACGCTGCGACGATTGGGCCTGGGGGAGGTGTTCTTGCAAAAAATGTTGGCGCTATATCGAGCTCCCTCGGCGCAGGTGCGAGTGAACGGAATACTTTCTGACCCGATAGCCATCTCTAATGGGACTAGACAGGGATGCCCGTTGTCACCATTGATATTTGTTGTCTGCACGGAGGCTCTGGCTAGAGCCATTCTACAGAACCCTGATATCACTGGCTTGAAGGTGGGTGGAAATGAACATAAACTTGCATTGTTCAAGGACGACCTTCTGGCGGTCGTTACAAACCCTGCTATATCCCTGTCTGGTCTTATGAAAGAATTTGCACGCTTTGGAGCATTATCCAATTTTAAGATTAATTATGCTAAATCAACGGCCCTTAATATCTCTCTCCCCGCGGACTTAGTCTCGTCCCTGAAGACTGTGTTTCCCTTCACCTGGCACCACTCACACATTAAATATTTAGGCATTTTGATCCCCTCCTCCCTTTCGACTACTGTCACTCTAAATCACCTCCCTTTACTGCGTAAGCTGCGTAAGGAAATGTCGCAGTGGCTGCAACAGAAGTTCTCCTGGCTAGGCCGTATGAGCATTGTGAAAATGAATATCCTGCCAAGGCTGCTATATCTTTTCCAGACTATCCCCTTAAAGCTCCCCCATCAGTTTTTGGTAGACACACACAAAGCTATTAGCCGATTTGTTTGGGGTGGCAGGAAGCCCAGATTCAAGCATAGCTACTTATTCTATAGGAAGGCTCAGGGGGGCCAACAGCTGCCCATGGTTTTGGCATATTATCAGGCTACAATTTTGAATAGGATCCTGGATTGGTCGCGACCTGGTGCCGGCTCTAAGCAGTGGGTTGACTTGGAGAGACGGTCCTCGGGTCTACAATTACAGGCAGTACCCTGGCTTAGGACCATTGGCCGCTCCCCACATCTGATGGTTGGACCCACCTTAGCTCTATGGAGAACACTGCGATTTAGACTGGGTCTTTCTTCATCAACTTCCCTGCTTCTCCCGCTTCTTGACAACCCACTGTTTGGGCCGGGTATGGGTGGAGGTGCGGCCGCCAGGTGGAAACAAGCAGGCTTAACTAGGGTAACACATTTGCTCTCTGGGGGAAAGGTCAAAACTTTTGTTGAACTCAGGGAGGGCACTGATATTCCTGCGACTGACTTCTGGTTCTATCTCCAAACTCGTCACTTTACTTTGTCTCACAGGACAGCTACTGCATTAACTAGCAGTATTACACCTTTTGAAGCAATGTGTTCCCAATCCTCTGAACCCACACATGTTGTATCGGGTATATATAAGATACTGCTACATGGACGTTTCACAGGAGATTCCGCTTTCTGCACGAAATGGGATGCTGATCTTGCACCTAGAGGGATACATATTCATTGGAACAAACACTGTGAAGTTATGTCCCGTTGCTCTACAAGTTTAGAAGTTATTGAAACACAGTATAAACTGCTTACTAGGTGGTATCGATGTCCCTCCCTTCTGCATAAGTTCTTTCCTTCAGTATCCCCCTTGTGTTGGAGATGTGGAAAGGACCGTGGTACCCTTATTCATATATGGTGGGACTGCCCCCTGATCTCTACCTTTTGGGGCCAGGTTATTCAAATTTCCTCCAAAATCCTGGGGTTTCAGGCTCCTACTGGGATTGACTTCTGGTTGCTCTCCCACACTACAATTGCACTAGCAAAGTATAAACATTCCCTTCTCAAGCACCTGAATAACGCAGCGAGGGCGGTGGTACCGGTCCACTGGAAGTCTCCCCCCCCCCCCCCCCCCCCCGAATATGGGAATGGTTCCAGCGAATAGAATTTTATAGAACAATGGAGGATATTTTTCATTCAGTCCTTGACTCACATGCCGATTATGTCGCGACGTGGTTTTCTTGGCTGGAATTTAAATCTACCTCTAAGTACAAAGACCAGATCCCACTAGACTCACCATGACACCGCTTTCCTGTGTAGTCCGCCTCACTGTACGGAACCCGTACTTTCACCTAGTTAAGATTGATTAGCTCACTCATTCCCCTTCCCTGACTTTACCCCTTCCCCCCCCCACTATCCTTTGTCTTGTTTTTTGTGTGGCTTCTAGAAGCTCTATGCTTTATTGGTCTATCGACCCATGTGTTTATACAATGTTGTACTATTTGTAACATCTTTGTTTCTTCTGAAAAACCAAAATAAAGAATATATTAAAAAAAAAAAAATTCCTGCTGCGATCAACTTGGAATTAGGCCCTTTACTCCCTCCATGCTCAACAGCTGCAGTGTCCCTTCCTAGCCCAGGAGCCAGCACCCTCACTACACCCTCTGTATCCCTGTCTTCTAAATCCATCTAACCTCATTGCTACAGCAACCCTGATAATCTCATTCACATCACTCCCTTAGACTCTCTCCCTCTCTCCTGTGCCCTCTGGAATGCCAGATCTGTCTGTAACAAACTGGTCCCCACCCATGACCTTTTCATCTCAAATTCCTTGCATCTCCTAGCCATCACTGAAACCTGGATCACTCCCTCTGACACAGTTTCTCCCGCTGCTCTCTCTGCTGGGGGTCTCACATTCTCACACACACCTCGACCTGGGGGTTGTCACGGTGGTGGTGTTGGGCTCCTACTACCCTCTAGCTACTTATACCAACTCATACCACCAGAACAATCCCTTACATTCTTTACATTTGAGGTCCATGCCATACACCTCTTCCAACCTGTTCATCTTTGAGTAGCTGTCATTTACCACCCCCCTGGCATGCCTCCAAATTCCTTGACAACTTTGCTTCCTGGCTGCCTCACTTCCTCTCTTCTGACATTCCCTCCATTATCCTAGGTGATTTCAACATCCCTATCGATAACCCCACAAAATCATCTGCCTCTAAACTCCTTAACCACACCTCTACTCTTGGTCTCTCCCAGTGGACCTCCTCCCCCTCCCATGTGAGTGGAAGCTCACTGGATCTGGTTTTCACTCACCGCTGTGATCTTTCTTATTTCTCTAACTCCCTGTTCCCCCTCTCTGACCATCACCTGCTCACCTTTAACCTATCTCTATCTGCTTCTCCATCTTTACCACCTAAGACTACCATCACTAAGCGTAACATTGAGGCTATTGACACCACTTCCCTATCTTCCCTGTCTGACTCACTGCTCTCTCCTATTCTCTCTTTCCTGCCCTGAACAAGCTACTTCCCTTTACAATGCATCCCTTACCTCTGCTCTTGACTCTGTCACCCCACCAACCACTATTCACCCTCGCAGATCGACACCTCAACCCTGGCACACCAAATGCACCAGATATCTGCAAAAATGCTCACGTACCGTTTAACGTCAGTGGAGGAAATTGCTCAATAAGGCTGACTTACTCCACTACAAATTTATGCTCTCATCCTACTTTGCTGCACTTATCCTCTCAAAACAGTCTTACTTCAAAAACCTAATCTCCTCCCAATCCTCAGACCCCAGGCGCCTCTTTGCCACTGTCAACTTGCTCCTCTGCCCACCCCCGCCTCAACTCCCCTCTTCGCTTTCTGCTCTTGACTTTGCCACCTACTTCACATCCAAAATTGAGTCCATTCGTCAGGACATAACATCTCACCAGACCCTGAGCAACCTCCCTCCTCCATTTCTCAACCCCCCCCCCCTCCTTCCCTCCTACCAACTCTGACATCTTTCTTCCCTGTATCTGGAGAGGAAGTCATGGTCCTCAGCAGGTCCTCACCCCCTCCACCTCTTCACTTGACCCTATTCCATCCCGCCTACTCCGCTTCCTTTCTTCATCTGCCTGTTCCCATCTTGCCCATCTACTCAATCTCTCACTCTCATCAGGCACTGTCCCTTCTGCCTTCAAGCATGCACTTGTCTCCCCTATTCTTAAAAAAACTACCCTTGCTCCAACTAATCTCTCCAACTACCGACCCATCTCTCTTCTCCCTTTTGCCTCCAAACTCCTTGAGCGTATTGTCTACAACCGCCTCACTGTCTTTCTTTCTTCCCACTCACTGCTTGACCCTTTCCAGTCTGGTTTCCGTCCTCAGCACTCCACTGAAACTGCCCTCACAAAAGTCTGCAATGACCTCCTTGCTGCGAAATCCAGGGGCCACTACTCTCTGCTTATTCTCCTTGACCTCTCTGCTGCTTTTGACACTGTAGACGACCCTCTCCTCCTGCAAATCCTTTACTCCCTTGGTTTGCGTGATAATGCTCTCTCCTGGCTGTCCTACTACCTTTCTGACTGTTCCTTCTCTGTCTCCTCTCATGACTCCACCGCCCACCCCACTTCCTCTACCAGAAGGTGTCCCCGAAGGTTCTGTTCTTGGGCCTATCCTTTTCTCTCTCTACACATACTCATTAGGTGAGCTCATTAGCTCTTTTAACTTAAAATATCATCTCTACGCTGATAATACTCAAACCTACCTTTCCTCCCCTGACCTCTCCCCTGCTTGCTCTCCTCACTTGTATCTCCATCTGTCTCTCTGCTATCTCCTCCTGGATGTCCCAGGGCTTTCTTAAACTTAACATATCTAAGACTGAGCTGATCATCTTCTCTCCCTCCCGCATAACCTCACCTCCTACAATCTCATTATCTATTGATGGCACAACTATCTCCTCTAGCCCCCAAGTGCGCTGTCTTGGAGTAATCCTTGACTCCTCCCTCTCCTTCAAACTACACATTCAGCACCTCTCACAAACCTGCCGTTTCCACCTCAAAAACATCTCCGGGATCAGACCCTTTCTCACCCAGGATGCTACTAAGACCCTCATTCACTCACTGGTCATCTCCAGATTAGACTACTGCAATCTCCTCCTATCTGGCCTCCCTCAAAAATGCCTCTCTCCACTTCAATCTATCCTCAGTGCTGCTGCGCGTCTCATCTTCCTCACCAAACGTACTACATCCACATCCCCTCTCTTGCAGGATCTTCACTGGCTACCCTTCCCATTCAGAATCCAATTCAAGCTTCTCACACTCACCTACAAAGCCCTCACCCACTCTTCTCCCTCTTACATCTCTGACCTTATCTCTCTTTACATTCCCACCCGTCCTCTTCGCTCTGCTAATGCACGCCGTCTCTCCTGCCAACTAATTACCTCCTCCCACTCCTACCTATAAGATTTTGCACATGCTGCTCCCTATCTTTGGAATGCTCTACCTCTACCCATCTGACTCTCCACCTCTCTACAAAACTTCAAACGGGCTCTCAAGACCCACTTCTTCACTAAACCCAGTCAACTCTCCTCCTAACTCTCACTGTCTACCCCTTCTGTGTCACTCCGGTCTGTTAGCCCTTCACCTTTCAGATTGTAAGCTCGCAAGAGCAGGGACTTCTTTCTTCATGTGCCTTTCCTTTTCTTACTTATACTATCTTATACTCCATACTCCCTTTGATAGCACCTAACCCCGGGTTTTCTATACCTGTCCTATTTGTCCTGTACTGTAAATGCGGTTTTCTTGTTTGCTCATTTTATTATGTACTGTGTAATGGGTGCTGCGGATCCCTTGTGGCGCCATATAAATAAAGGACAATAATAATAATAATAATAATAATAATAATAATACATCTGTACTGCCCAATGTTGCCATGCAAGGGGAGCAAAAAAAATGTTTTTCTGTGCAGGGTAAATACTGGCTGCTTTTGCATGTAGCCCACAAATGTTAGTTTATTTTTACATTTCAATTCAGATTTCCGTTTAGACACACCCCACTGGAATTTAAATCTCTCTGCACATATTACACCTGCCCAGTGGCGGAACTAGCGAGCGGTGGGCCCAGGTGCGACAAAATGCTTTGCCCCCCCTCATCCCATCCAAGTCCACCCCCTCACCCCTGGAGAGGATCTGGTGAGGGGGACCTGCTCAGGTCCAGGAAAATGGATACCTAGAAAACAGTGCCGTAACTAGACATTTTAGCACAGTGTGCAGGAAACGGCATCGGAGCCCCCTCTATGTAAAACATGAGCAGTGCGCGTCGTAGGCACGCGCAAAAAATATAGGGCTTCATGGGGAAGGGGTGTGGCCACAAAATAATACCAATTCATATAACGGTGCACAGTAGTCTCCATTATTCAAATTACGCCGCACAGTAGCACCACTACACCAGGTCCTTTTTACACATTACGGCAGACAGTGTCCCCTTTTTACACATTACGGCAGACAAAGTCCCCTTTTTTACACATTACGGCAGACAGTGTCCCCTTTTTACACATTACGGCAGACAAAGTCCACCTTTTACACATTACGTCAGACAGTATCCCGTTTTTACACATTACGGCAGACACCGTCCCCTTTTTTACACATTACGGCAGACAGTGTCCCCTTTTTACACATTACGGCAGACAGCATCCCCTTTTTACACATTACGGCAGACAGCGTCCCCTTTTTACACATTACGGCAGACAGAGTCCCCTTTTTTACACATTACGGCAGACAGTGCCCCTTTTTTACACATTACGGCAGACAGCGCACCCTTTTTACACATTACGGCAGACAGCGCACCCTTTTTACACATTACGGCAGACAGCGTCCCCTTTTTACACGTTAAGGTAGGTACATAGATAAATAGAAAGAATAGATTATACTTACTGTCTCCGCTGGCCGTCAGGCTCCTCGGTGCAGGCAGTCACTGTCAGGCAGCTGCAGATCCCAGGCAGGGGAGAAGAAGGAGGAGGGAGGGGGGAGCCGCTGCAGTGCAATGTAATTGGTGGAGGCGCCGCTGCAGCTGTCCCTCTCCTTTCACATAGGCTGCCCGCCGCCGCTGTGATGAGGGAAGCGCATCCCAGCATTCACAGCGACGGAGGACAGCCTATGTGGAAGGAGAGGGACATCAGCAGCAGCGCCTCCACCAATTATACTGCGCTGCTGTGGCTCCCTCCTCCCTGCTCCTCCTCCTCCCCCCCCTTCCTGTGGCCGCTGCGTCCCTGCTGCTCCTAGGCGGGCGGCGGTGGCCCACAGCACACAGCAGCATGTAATGAGTCAGTTTGACTCATTACATGCCGCGCTGCTTTGGGCCCCTTGACAGTGGCGGGCCCCAGTGCAAGGCGCCGCTTGCACTGGCGGTAGTTCCGCCACTGCATCTGCCCTACCTGCAGTGCAACATGGTTTTTCACAGTTGCTTGCTTTTTTACTTTACTTACAAACATGAATCAGGCCCATAGTCAGGGGCAGACTGGCCGCCCAGAGGGGTACAGGGCAATCCCCCATTTGGCACTACTACATCAGGATCCAGATTGTACACTTGAGGGCAGTACGGATGGTGTAATGGTTAGCATTACTGCCTCACAGCACTGTGCTTAGTTTGTATATTCTTCCCGTACCTGCATGGGTTTCCTCCGGGTACTCCGGTTTCCTCCCACAATCCAAAAATATACTGGTAGGTTAATTGGCTCCCAACAAAAATTAACCCTAGTGTGAATGTGTCTGTGGAATATAGATTGTAAGCTCCACTGGGGCAGGGACTGATGTGAATGGGCAAATATTCTCTGTACAGAGCTGCAGAATATGTGTGCGCTATATAAATAACTGGTAATAAATAAATAAATTATGCGTATGTTACATTATACTGCATATATATATATATATATATATATATTTGTATATTATTAATCAAGTGGCCCAGACCATGCACTAATGGTTAGCCAAGCCATTAAGTATGACCCCTACTGCTGGATTTCCCCGGTGGGCCCTTCAAGCCCCAGTCCGACACTGCCCATAGTCACTTTTTCTTAGATGTAATTACAGATGACCTTTGCTGTCACTAGTGCTAGGTATAATGTCTTCATGGTGTGACTGAATAAATATTTGGTAAAGATGGTCTAGGCTCATATATTTGATATGATAATCTGAACATCCACTATGGACCGTTCATAATCTTATGTGCTACAAAACTACTGCTTGGCTTCTAGTCAAGGTCTAACTTTTTGGGAGAGATATTTATTTTTCTTCTTCCAAGTCATCAATCTTTCTAAAGCAATTAAGTCCATGCAATAAACCTGATATAGGGGCTTCCCAAAACAATAATAGTACCAGGCAGAGCATTGTACCAGTTGTGATAGCAAGAATTGCCTGGGTATCTGAAGACCTCATGTCACAAATTACAAATAATGGCATTCACAGGCTTTTTCCACTACGGTGTCCCAGGAACAATGAGTTCCAGAAGGGCTATAAGCTTTTTATAAGGCTATAAACACATGACATTTGCCGATTGGCTTCTTCAGGTCCTATGCACTGTCATTGATGAATTTTGTAGAAATCTAAACTATTTTGTAAATTAACATTGTATCGTTGAAATTAAATGAAAGTCTAGAAACGGACAAATTGATTCACCCATCACTAATCAACATCCGTAATTATCAAAGCAAATGTACAAATACTTGGATCAAGCATCATTTTGGTCATTCTTGAAGTGACCTGACACATTTTAATATTAACTGGCCAAGAAATAAGATATGTATACTATTATCTCACATAGAACATTTCCAAATACAGTAATGGAATCTATTATCACAAATACTTGGGATTTTGAGATTTTTCATAAGTTGGAGCACCATGCCTATAATAAATGTAAAACTTCCATGTTATTTCACAAACTGCCCCTGCCATTGCCCTGTTCATTAAATTATTTATCAGTGCTCCTTATAACTTTAATGTGAAACACTCAGTGGCATCAAGTAGAACCACTTATCTTCTCTTCTTTACTTTTTCTGACTTTTGGAGTCATCTTAATAATAGATTTATGGATACGGAATCCCATAACTGTGCACAGATATTAACACTAAGCAACTGAGTAATTGATCAGATATATATATATATATATATATATATATAGTATCACTGTCTTGAAAAGTTATCCTTTATTTTACAAAATGAATGAACTTAAATGACAATTAGTGCTGGATTCTAGCACGAGCACTGTTTTACCTGTCCCCTGTTGTTACCAACCAGTATGTTTATAGGAATGCTCTTTTAGAAATCTTATCCTCCACTCCCCTATTAAGAAGGAGAAGCTGTCTAATATTCCTTCTTACTGAAGTAAATAGTGAATCACCTGGAGCCACAAAAGATCCCTTATCAGCCGTGCACATTGAGTTGCAGATAAAAGGGTATTTTCTTTAGTGTTACTGGGTGATAAACTGCATCAGATGGAAAATAGATTCCACTGGGAGATTTTCTATAAGAGTGCTAATTAAACGTACACTTTCACACATACTTCTAAGCACAATGGATATATCCAGGGATGTAACTATGGCCACAGCAATCTGTGCCAGTTAAACATGCCTTAAAGTACAATCTTCAATATATGGCTTCAATATTATTATGCTGGTATATGATATGGGAAATAATGAGGATAAATGACTGTATATATAATAAATATTTTAAACTAATATGCCAAATTAGCTCTTAAGATTTACATACAATTATATCATTCTTTGCGGTCCATTCATGAAGCAGTGAAATTCGTGGAGAAGTGAGCCAGTGGAGAAGTTGCCCATGGTAACTAATGAGATGGAACTTATAATTTTATTGAATGCACTTTCTAAATGTTACCTCAATTCTGATGGGTTGCCATGGGCAACTTCTCCACTCTTTTCACTGCTTCCTGTATAGACCCCTATATATGCAACTCTCATGAGTGGGGTGATCTCTACCCTCTGTCTCATGTCTGAACCTCGTCAGCCTCATATGTTCAGTACTTGTTTTGTTTTTATGTGCCATTTGTTTTATTTGTGATTCTGACTGTATAGCACTGCAGAACAGGGATGGACATCGGAAGCCTGGCATTGAATGGTTGCCGGCTTCCGACATCAAATCCAGCAATGTGATGACTACTAAACATCACATCAAAACCATCCAATAGTATAATCATCGATTGTTACTATGTGCACAGAAGCAGTTGGATCTTACTTATGTGCACATAAGTTGAGCTGTGGACACCATTTCCGGGTGTCTTCAGCTGCTTACAAGCTGTCAGCCATTAGAAAGGCATCGGAAAGCAGCATCCGATGGCTGGCAACTATGGAATACAAGCAAATCGGAAACATCGATGGTTGCTAACCATCGGTTTCCAAAGTGCATCCCTACTGCAGAGTTTTGTCGTGCCTTCCAAATCAAACATGAGGGTAATGAAAACCAAATATATTTTCATATAGTAAAATACTATAATGTGTATATATAAAAGTAACTAAATGACTTGATTTTGGGATAATAAGCAATGGACTTTCAGGTACAGTAGCACTTTACCCAAAATAGAATTGTGCTATAAAATGAAAATATATTTATTAATAATCTTTCTTGTATTGTTTATTATGATTTTATATGAAAGAAGCTGATCTTTCAGAGGATTACGTTTATCTACCAACAAATGTTCTCTATTTTATCAATCTCCGGTTGTGATAATAATTCATCCAGATATTGGCTGTGTTTGAATTCCATTATCATTTCTCGCATGTTAAATTGTTTGTTGGACGCCTCCTTTTGAGAACCATTTTCTCCACAATTGGCCCTTTGGGATATTTTGCTGCAAATAATTATGTGTGAAAGGCATTTGTGCTGATCTTTAGCTCATTTTTGTCAGAGAGGCTGATATCAAGGAAATTAATATGTAAGAGACAAGGATGGGAGATGAAATATAAATTAAAACTGTGATTGTGTGTTTTCAACCGCCTGGAGTCACAAACTAGACAGTACCTGTGTGCATAATAATAACAACAACACAGACTACGGTTGTTAATTTGCTACCTTCAGTATAAAGGCATAGGGGCTAATTTACAGATGAATGTAAATGAGATGTTTGCGCACATCTCCAATGTTCTGAGATTGTTGCATGCACAGGGACCACACTGCACATGTGCAGATTTGGGGCTGCGATGTCGCTCACAGTTCCACAAATTGCGCAGTATGATTGACATGCTGCTGACATTGGGTACGGCGGCAGGCAACATTCCAGAAAATGGAGGTGTGTCAGCCCCATTTTCTGGGCATGCTGAAGCTAGTGGTTGCATCCAGGGCATTTCTACAGAGGAGGGGGCCCGTGTGCACCTCCGGGTGGGCCCCCTCCTCTGCACGGCGCTGTAAACTCCGGCATAGTGCCAGAGTCTTCTGTGCGTGCGCAGGCCTCCACAAACATGGCGCCCGCCATGATCCGGAGACCAATTTGGCTACCGCGCATGCGCGGCTACCATTTTGGCTGCGATTTCCGGCGCGATCACAGCTCCCGGCGCTGGACTCCAGAAAGGTAAGTATTAAAATGGGTCCAGGGGGGCCCGTGTGCACCGCACTAACTGCACCCATTATAGAAACGCCCATGGTTGTATGCTCTGATGCCGCATCAATGGCTTCTGCAGCTTGATTTCACTGGACATCCTGAGTACCCTGAGGTTAATTCAGATGTCCAATGATCCAATGCTGCATCCAGCAGATCAATAAAGCCCCCATTGCTCTGTACAAAGATGCAGCAGTGGTGCAATTAGCGTCCACCTGTAGATCAGCACCTAAGTGTACCTCTAAGATTGTAAAACCCATTTGGCAGGGCCACCTTTACCTTTATCTCATTTGTTTGTATCAGCGTATAGCACGGGAGGCAATCAGTTTACTGGCTGTTGGGATACCGATGCCGGAATCCTGACACCCGGTACAATAATGGTTGTCCGAATCTCAACCGCAAGCCAGATTCCCCACTTGGGTGAGGAATCAGTGTGTCAACCAAAGGCAAGCGCAGCGTATCGCCTTGTGGGTCCTTGTGCGGCGATCGCAGCAAGCCCACAAGGATACACGTGGCGCATGCCACCGGTATTCTGTCTGTCGGGATCGATCCCGGCGTTGGTCTCCTGACCACTGGGATCCTGAGAACCGGATATCATACTGAATCCTACTGCACTGTGTAATAAAAGATAACTATAATATCTCTGTGTTACAGTGTACCTAGCACATAGGCATGCGCACAGGGGGTGCCAGGTGCGCACAGGCACCCCCTAATGTCTGGCACCCCCTGCACGCAGGGCCAACCGTCGAACCTTTGTCCTGGGCCCTGACAGACAAGGTTGGCCCAGGTGGCAGCGGAGTACATGTGAGCTGGCGAACAGGAGCAGGGCCGCGTCAGTCAGTAATCAGACAGGGCAGGGACTCGGAGCGCTGCGCAGTAGTGACTGACAGACTCAATGGTGCCATTTAAAATGCAGAGCCGGTCTCCAGCCAATCGGAGCTCTCATAGCAGCAGCAAATCGGGAGCAGCGGCTCCTGATTGGCTACCGGACCGCGGCTTCTGATTGGCCGGCGGCCACCGCAGCATTTGAGTTGCCACCAGTGAGCCTGTCACTCTCACTACTGCGCAGCGCTCCGAGTCCCTGCCCTGTCTGATTACTGACTGCAGCGGCGCTGCTCCTGGCCCCACATGCAGGTGAGAGGCTACCAGTGAACGGAGGGAGAGGGGGAGGATTCTGAGACACACAGATCGAGGTGCAGGCTGAAAGTGTGAATGGGGGCAGGTTGAGAGACAGAGTGAAAGGGGAGGGGACAGGCTGAGAGGCACAGAGGGATGGGGTAGTCGGCTGAGAGGCACAGCATGAAGGAGGGGGGGGTAGGCTGAGAGGCACAGGGGGAAGGGGTAGCCTGCTGAGAGGCACAGAGTGAAAGGGAGGGGAAAGCTGAGAGGCACAGAGGGAAGGGGTAGCCGGCTGAGAGGCATTCTTTGCATTCTTATGCTCTCCCACTTACACTAATTGTAAAATGGTGATAGCCACACCCAATAGGTGGTGCTAGCCATGCCCAGTAGGCAGTGCTAGACTTGCCCCTCCGGCGGTGCACACCCTAATTAAATGTGCTGTGCACGCCTATGACCTAGCATCTGGCACTTACAGTAGTATAGGCTATAGCTTAATATGACTTTACATATTCTACAGAGATGGTGGCTACCGCCACCCTTCTCTGCTGAAGTTGGAACCCGTGCATCAGTTACAGCACCTAATTCAATTCACTTTCCAGGCACCATCAACAAAAACACATGTACTGTAATATACACAATGCTCAAATGACAAAATACACCTGTGACATTATACCTCACATCTAGTCCTGTTCCAAAGTCTAGATTAAGACATTTGGAAGTAATATTCTTGTATTAAGGCAGGGAAGAACTATTCAAGTCTATTAACATTACTAGTACTCACAATACTAAGGTAGAGAGGAGAACTGGATCATCTGTCCTACAGTATATGGTCACCCTTCTCTGGAGGCAACTACAGGTATCTGGTCCCCTGGAGGAAAGAAACATTCAACTAATACATTAATAAATATTTATTTGACAATAATATGGGAAGAATACAGTTGAATTCCTATTGTGCCTGTTTTTCCTTACATAATGATTATGAATGAATTAAAAAAATAAAATATTCAATATTAAAGTGCAACGGAATTTGTTGCGCTATATAAGAAACTCTTAATTAATGAATAACAAATAATCTTTGAAAATACCAATATGCTCTGAAAGAGAGTAATCACACATTTGACGTGGTATGTTTTAACTGGTAAAAACTATATTGGCTGGATGCATCCCAGATATGGAGGTGCAGGATGCAACCAATCTCAGATGTTTTTTTTTTAAAGGGCCGAACACATACTTGCCTACTCTCCCGGACAGTTCGGGAGGCTCCCGAAAATCGGGTGGGTCTCCCAGCCCCCTGGGGAAGTGGGCAAGTCTCCTGCATTGCGCTCACCCCCCGCTGCACTCCACCACTCGCCGCATAACACGGTCACAGCGACATCCCATAAAAAATGTTAAATGCAGTAATGTGGGCATTGTAAAGCGGGGGGCGGGGCTATGATGATGCAATCGTGTCACCGCGCCCTGTACCGCCTCCTGCACGCCTCCATACAGCCTCCTCCACGCCCCTTCCTATATGATCAGGCTGCACCCTCCCGGCGGGAGCAGCCACAAGGTAGGCATGTATAGCCCAACATTTACAAGGCAATGTCACGATCCGGGTATCTGGACGCCATTTCTTACCCATCAGATGCCTCCTAAGGCTGGCTCAGCGCTCCAGGACCGGATCCCATCTGTTATCCTAATGTTCACATTCCTGCATCCTCTCCTGTCTCTCTGAGACGCTGTCACAGTAACGCCTTATTACATCTGGCATGGCGTCTCCCGCGGCCTCCGCCGCCGTCCCTGAGCTTCTGCATGCAGAGTGTCAGAGTGGCGATTACGTCAGCCGCGGCCTCCGCTGTGTCCGCGTGGTTGGATGTGCACTTGTCAGCCTGGCGTCTCCTGTCTCCAGTGGCCGGCGCCGCCATTACTGTTTTCATTACCACATGGATTACAAACCAAACTTCCCTCCAAGTGTCTGCATGGGCGCAGCCATCTTGGATTCTGTCAGCTGATCATTTCCTCCAATCTGTTGTCAGTATTGTTAATCTGCATAATTGCCTAGCCAATCCCTTCCTTGCTGCAGGTATAAATACACTGTGCCTGAGCAAGGAAGGCGTCAGTGCTTTGGTTGTCAAACCTAGTTCCTGTTTGTCTCTCTCCTGTGATTGTCTTCCAGGTTCCAGCTCCTGTCTCAAGACTTCCACCATAGAGACCCGCACCAGCATTCCACCTGCGGTGTAGCCTGACTCTCCAATCCATTGTGGATTCATCTGTTTCCAGCTACAACATTACCTGCTTCCAGCTCAGCTTCCAGCAGAGTACAGCTTCCCTTAAAGGGCCGGTGTCCTTTCTACACTTTACCACTCTCCACCGGTATTATTGTTTCTCCGCTCTCAAGTTCTACATTTCAGTTCATGTTTCATCGCTCCCAAGTTCATTTATTATTTAACTGGTTCCAGCCAGTATCCACTCCGTGCTAACAACAGTCTGGTTCCAGCCAGTATCCACAGCAGCTGTTTTACCTTCAGCAACCCAGCTTTTCCTGGAACACCAGCTGGCACAATCCTGGGTTATCTCCATTGCTACAGTCGGGCCTGGTGAGGACTTTCCATCTAGAAGATCATAAGAACTATCTCACACTACCAGTGCCCTGTGGCTCCTGCCATCCTGTAGTACCCAGGAACTGTATTTATTATTTGCTGACTTTTACGTTTTCTTTTACTGCTGCTGTGTTGCGGAGTTGTCATAATAAACATCATTGACTTTTATCCAAGTTGTCGTGGTCACGCCTTCGGGCAGTTATTATTCATGTTACTTACATGTCCAGGGGTCTGATACAACCTCCCAGGTTCCGGTACATCTCAGCCCCTACAACTGAGGCTGCCTCCCGTCAGCTCAGGCCCTCAGTTGTGACAGTAAGCACTGACCTAATGAATCCAGCCGGAGACCAGGATCAAGCGGCCAGGCCGATGCAAGAACTGGCAGCCCGACTAGAACATCAGGAGGCTGCACAGGGCCACATCATCCGCTGTCTCCAGGATCTCTCTACTCGGCTGGATGGGATTCAGACAACTCTCCGTGGATCAGGCGCATCTGGTGCGTCAACCACAGTGACTCCAGCTATAACCCCACCCACCTTACCCATTTCTGCTCCACGTCTTCATCTTCCAACGCCAGCAAAATTTGACGGATCTCCAAGATTCTGCAGGGGATTTCTCAACCAGTGTGAGATTCAGTTTGAGCTACAACCTGGCAATTTTCCCAGTGACCGTACAAAAATTGCCTACATCATCTCTCTTCTCAGTGGCTCCGCCCTTGACTGGGCATCAACGTTATGGGAGAGGTCCGACACCCTGCTATCTTCTTACACTGCATTCGTGTCAACATTCAGGCGCATCTTCGACGAGCCAGGCCGGGTAACCTCAGCTTCATCCGAGATTCTCCGTTTACGCCAGGGGTCACGTACTGTAGGACAATATCTGATACAGTTCCAGATCCTGGCATCCGAACTGGCATGGAACGACGAGGCCCTGTATGCTGCATTCTGGCATGGCTTATCTGAGCTTATTAAAGATGAGTTAGCTACCAGAGACTTACCTTCTAAGTTAGATGAGCTAATCTCACTCTGCACGAAAGTTGATTTACGTTTCAGAGAGAGAGCAACTGAGCGTGGAAGATCATCTGCTCCAAAATCTTCTGCTCCTCCTCCTCGTCAACTGTCACCATCTAAAGATGAGCCCATGCAAATTGGCCGTTCCCGTTTAACTCCTGCTGAGCGCCGAAGACGTCTCTCTGAGTCTCTTTGTCTTTACTGTGCAGCTCCGTCTCACACCATCAATGCCTGTCCCGAACGTCCGGGAAAACTCCAAACCCTAGCTCGCCCAGGAGAGGGCCGGCTAGGAGTAATGATCTCCTCTCCATCTCCTCATGATTGTAATCTCCCAGTCTCGCTTCAAGTTGCTCAACGTTATCGGAACGTCATTGCTCTCCTTGATTCCGGAGCAGCTGGGAACTTTATTACTGAAGCCTATGTTAAACGGTGGTCCCTACCCACCGAGAGACTTCCTTCCTCCTTTTCCTTAACTGCCGTGGATGGCAGTAAAATTTTTGATACTGTTATTGCTCTAAGGACTCTACCAGTTCGTCTGAGAGTGGGAGTTCTTCATTCCGAACTTATTTCACTTTTAGTGATTCCAAGAGCCACACATCCTGTGGTCCTGGGCCTTCCATGGCTCCGTCTTCACAATCCTACAATTGATTGGACGACTACGCAAATCCTGGCATGGGGTTCCTCCTGTGCAGAGACATGTTTGTTTAAAGTATTGCCTGTCTGTTCTTCCTCCCCCAGGTCGTCTGATGTTCCACCTCCTCCATATCAAGATTTCACGGATGTGTTCAGTAAAGCTTCTGCTGATATCCTTCCTCCTCATAGAGAATGGGACTGCCCGATTGATCTCGTTCCAGGGAAGGTTCCACCTCGAGGCCGAACTTATCCGTTGTCTCTGCCTGAGACGCATTCTATGGAGGAATACATTAAAGAGAACCTAGCAAAGGGGTTCATTCGACCTTCTTCTTCCCCAGCCGGCGCAGGCTTCTTTTTTGTAAAAAAGAAAGATGGTGGTCTGCGGCCGTGCATCGACTACAGAGGTTTGAACGACATTACCATCAAGAACCGTTATCCTTTACCCCTGATTACTGAGCTCTTTGACAGAGTTAGCGGAGCTACCATCTTTACAAAGCTGGACTTGCGAGGTGCATACAATCTCATCCGGATCCGTGAGGGTGACGAGTGGAAGACCGCCTTTAACACCCGTGACGGACATTATGAGTACCTCGTCATGCCCTTCGGATTGAGCAATGCTCCAGCTGTCTTCCAGCATTTTGTCAATGAGATTTTCAGAGACATTCTATACCGTCATGTCGTGGTCTATCTAGACGATATCCTCATTTTTGCCAACGATTTAGAGGAACATCGTTTTTGGGTTAAAGAGGTTCTGTCCCGTCTCCGTGTCAATCATCTCTATTGCAAATTAGAAAAATGCGTCTTTGAAGTCAAGTCCATTCCGTTTCTAGGGTACATTGTGTCCGGTTCCGGACTAGAGATGGATCCTGAGAAACTACAAGCAATTCAGAATTGGCCGGTACCCTTAACCCTCAAAGGGGTCCAGAGGTTCTTAGGGTTCGCCAATTATTACCGAAAGTTTATACGAGACTTTTCCACCATTGTGGCGCCTATTACTGCTTTCACCAAGAAGGGTGCTAACCCGTCCAAGTGGTCTGAAGAAGCCATGCAAGCTTTTCATCTTTTAAAACAGAGGTTCATCTCTGCGCCTGTCCTGAAACAGCCTGACATCGACTCTCCTTTCATCCTAGAGGTGGATGCCTCCTCCGTTGGAGTAGGAGCGGTGTTATCTCAGAGGGCTAAAGATGGCCATTTACATCCTTGCAGTTTCTTCTCCCGGAAGTTCTCCCCAGCTGAGCGCAACTATGCCATTGGCGACCAGGAGTTGCTAGCCATCAAGCTCGCTCTAGAAGAGTGGAGGTATCTGTTGGAGGGAGCTTCTCATTTAATCACCATACTTACAGACCACAAGAACCTTTTATACCTGAAGGGCGCACAATGTCTCAACCCTCGTCAGGCCAGATGGGCACTTTTCTTTTCCAGGTTCGACTTTAAACTCCAGTTCTGTCCGGGCTCTCAGAATCGCAAGGCCGATGCCCTTTCCCGCTCATGGGAGCAAGAAAATGAGTCAGAGTCTTCAGACAAGCATCCTATTATAAATCCGTTGGCATTCTCCACGGTAGGGATGGACTCTACGCCCCCATCAGGGAAAAGTTTTGTGAAGCCGATGCTAAGGAAGAAGCTCATGCATTGGGCCCATGCTTCCCGTTTTGCCGGACATACAGGTATCCAAAAAACCCTGGAGTTTATCTCTAGGTCCTATTGGTGGCCAACTCTGAAAAAGGACGTCTTGGAGTTTATTGCATCTTGCCCAAAGTGTGCCCAACATAAAGTATCCCGCCAGTCGCCTGCGGGGCAACTGGTTCCACTATCCGTTCCCCGTCGACCATGGACCCACTTGTCGATGGATTTCATTACAGACTTACCCATGTGCAACAAGTTCAATACCATCTGGGTGGTAGTTGACCGGTTCACCAAGATGGCACACTTCATTCCTCTCACCGGTCTTCCGTCAGCTTCCAAGTTGGCTCAAGTATTCATACAAGAGATCTTCCGACTCCACGGTCTTCCTGAAGAAATTATCTCAGATCGAGGAGTTCAATTCACAGCCAAATTCTGGCGAAGTTTATGTCAAGTCCTCCAAGTCAAGCTAAAGTTTTCCACGGCTTACCATCCTCAGACCAATGGTCAAACCGAGAGGGTGAATCAGGACTTGGAGGCCTTCCTCCGCATCTATGTGTCCTCCTCTCAAGATGACTGGGTTCAATTACTTCCCTGGGCCGAGTTCTGTCATAACAACCAGTATCATTCTTCATCTGCTTCAACACCATTCTTCACTAACTTTGGATTCCACCCTAAAGTTCCTGAGTTCCAACCGCTTCCAGCAACTTCTGTTCCCGCAGTGGATATCACCTTGCATCAGTTTGCCAATATCTGGAAGAGCGTACGATCAGCTCTGCTCAAGGCATCGTTCAGGTACAAGAAGTTTGCGGATAAGAAGCGTCGAGCAGTTCCTGCTCTCAAGGTGGGTGATCGGGTATGGTTATCCACGAAGAATTTGAGGTTAAGAGTTCCCAGTATGAAGTTTGCACCTCGCTATATCGGTCCTTTCAAGATTGAACAAGTCATCAATCCTGTTGCTTACAGACTCCAGTTGCCTCCCTTCTTAAAAATACCCAGGACATTCCATGTTTCCCTGTTGAAACCGCTGATCTTGAATCGGTTTCATTCCTCACTTCCTCCAACTCCGAAAGTCCAAACTCAACGAGGCGTTGAGTATGAAGTGGCCAAGATCCTGGACTCACGTCACCGTTACGGTCAACTACAATATCTTATTGACTGGAAGGGTTATGGTCCTGAGGAACGTTCATGGACCAATGCTTCTGATGTCCATGCTCCTGCCTTGGTCCGGAGATTCCATTCCAAGTTTCCTCAAAAGCCAAAGAAGTGTCCTGGGGCCACTCCTAAAGGGGGGGGGTGCTGTCACGATCCGGGTATCTGGACGCCATTTCTTACCCATCAGATGCCTCCTAAGGCTGGCTCAGCGCTCCAGGACCGGATCCCATCTGTTATCCTAATGTTCACATTCCTGCATCCTCTCCTGTCTCTCTGAGACGCTGTCACAGTAACGCCTTATTACATCTGGCATGGCGTCTCCCGCGGCCTCCGCCGCCGTCCCTGAGCTTCTGCATGCAGAGTGTCAGAGTGGCGATTACGTCAGCCGCGGCCTCCGCTGTGTCCGCGTGGTTGGATGTGCACTTGTCAGCCTGGCGTCTCCTGTCTCCAGTGGCCGGCGCCGCCATTACTGTTTTCATTACCACATGGATTACAAACCAAACTTCCCTCCAAGTGTCTGCATGGGCGCAGCCATCTTGGATTCTGTCAGCTGATCATTTCCTCCAATCTGTTGTCAGTATTGTTAATCTGCATAATTGCCTAGCCAATCCCTTCCTTGCTTCAGGTATAAATACACTGTGCCTGAGCAAGGAAGGAGTCAGTGCTTTGGTTGTCAAACCTAGTTCCTGTTTGTCTCTCTCCTGTGATTGTCTTCCAGGTTCCAGCTCCTGTCTCAAGACTTCCACCATAGAGACCCGCACCAGCATTCCACCTGCGGTGTAGCCTGACTCTCCAATCCATTGTGGATTCATCTGTTTCCAGCTACAACATTACCTGCTTCCAGCTCAGCTTCCAGCAGAGTACAGCTTCCCTTAAAGGGCCGGTGTCCTTTCTACACTTTACCACTCTCCACCGGTATTATTGTTTCTCCGCTCTCAAGTTCTACATTTCAGTTCATGTTTCATCGCTCCCAAGTTCATTTATTATTTAACTGGTTCCAGCCAGTATCCACTCCGTGCTAACAACAGTCTGGTTCCAGCCAGTATCCACAGCAGCTGTTTTACCTTCAGCAACCCAGCTTTTCCTGGAACACCAGCTGGCACAATCCTGGGTTATCTCCATTGCTACAGTCGGGCCTGGTAAGGACTTTCCATCTAGAAGATCATAAGAACTATCTCACACTACCAGTGCCCTGTGGCTCCTGCCATCCTGTAGTACCCAGGAACTGTATTTATTATTTGCTGACTTTTACGTTTTCTTTTACTGCTGCTGTGTTGCGGAGTTGTCATAATAAACATCATTGACTTTTATCCAAGTTGTCGTGGTCACGCCTTCGGGCAGTTATTATTCATGTTACTTACATGTCCAGGGGTCTGATACAACCTCCCAGGTTCCGGTACATCTCAGCCCCTACAACTGAGGCTGCCTCCCGTCAGCTCAGGCCCTCAGTTGTGACAGGCAAAAGCTCATTTGTGCTCGCCCAGTCACAAGTGGGAATAGCCCCTGTGGACACCCACGAGTGAGAATAGCCCCTGTGACCCGGTATTCCGGCTGGCAGCATTGTCGGCTGGCGGGATTCCGGTGTCGGTATCCCGACTGCTGGGATCCCGACAGCCGGCAAATTGATTGCCTCCCAGAAAAAATATATCTGGTGAATTTACTTTGGTAGATATGAAGAGGTGTGGAAAGGTTGTCTGCTACAGGTGTACTATAATATACCGGCGGTCGGGATCCTAACCCCCAGAATGCCGGTAGCGGGGTGAGCGCACTGCGAGCATGCTACGTGCGCCAAGCTATTTATTTATACTCCAGGGGTGTCGTGGACACCCCAAGAGGGAGTATAGTTGTTGGATAGCGGATAGCCGGGATATCTTGTGCCTCCCGTCTGCAGAGTGTGATAAATAGACAATATTGTTTTGCTTTGGAGAACCATGGAATTGGACATCTGATAACACTTTTTCAAATAATGGCCCTCATTCCGAGTTGTTCGCTCGTTCTTTTTCATCGCATCGCAGTGAAAATCCGCTTAGTACGCATGCGCAAAGTTCGCACTGCGACTGCGCCAAGTAACTTTACTATGAAGAAAGTATTTTTACTCACGGCTTTTTCTTCGCTCCGGCGATCGTAATGTGATTGACAGGAAATGGGTGTTACTGGGCGGAAACACGGCGTTTCAGGGGCGTGTGGCTGAAAACGCTACCGTTTCCGGAAAAAACGCAGGAGTGGCCGGAGAAATGGTGGGAGTGCCTGGGCGAACGCTGGGTGTGTTTGTGACGTCAACCAGGAATGACAAGCACTGAAATGATCGCACAGGCAGAGTAAGTCTGGAGCTACTCAGAAACTGCTAAGTAGTTAGTAATCGCAATATTGCGAATACATCGGTCGCAATTTTAAGAAGCTAAGATTCACTCCCAGTAGGCGGCGGCTTAGCGTGTGTAACTCTGCTAAATTCGCCTTGCGACCGATCAACTCGGAATGAGGGCCAATGTTTCTATTACTTATTTTTAGGTAATGCTGATTGGATTGTAAGCTGTTGAAAACATTGTCATGTTTGTCAGGTCTGTATTTCTTGTTAGTATTCTTGTATTTTTATCATTGTATTTCAAAAACATGTTATATAAGTAACATTATATAGTGGAGGATAATAATAATTGCAATGTTCGGGATCCAGAGGACAGTTAGTCTAAATGAATGAATGAATGTATGCCAAATACTACAGTACTAGGACTCCTATAATTTTTAAATTAAAAACCATGTAACCTGAAGTTGATCCGACCATAAAATCTGCCCCATACTTCATTTTAGTTATTAAATAAGGTAAAACTGTTTTAGGAACTTGATCCCACTTATTTTCCAATTATTTAAACTCCTAAGGCATCCAAATTACAGTAGTAGGACAAGTATTGTGAGAAAGGTTTCCGGGGGAAGGTAATGAGTGTCCTCGGAAAACTATGACACAGGGGAGTCTTCTAAAGCAATCAACCATGTGCATGGTAATTTAACCAGTGAGGCTTTGTTATTGGAGCCTATGTCTATTATTAAATGTTATCTTTAAAGAGATATCAACATGACAGCTCCCACTCGCACTAATAAATTAGAATACACAGATAGATGTTTTCCATTTAGAAAGATTTATGTTAGGCATTTACAAAGACTTAAACAAAAAAAAACGCATGGAAATAAAGTCAATTTTCCCTTAAAACATATAAAGATTTGCCATCCCTTTATATTTTTAATACACCAGTTCAGTGGTTCCCAAACTGTGTGCATAGGCACCCTGGGGTTTCCCAGGACACTAGCAGGGGTGCCTTGGATTGGTGGTCAGGACCAATTCAAACTATTTCTGTAATAGACAAAACCAGTGCTTGTGGCTGCCAAATATAAAATATGAGGACTAACAGAAGCAAATCTTGTCCCGCACCACACTAAAGAAACTAAGGATGATACATAAACGTATATTACTTATTGTTTTCTAAAATTCTCAATAAGAAACCTTTGGCCTAGGGGTGCCATGAAAAAATTCTCTAGGGCACCATGATTCAAAAAAGTTTGGGAACCACTACACTAGCTACTTAATATTATACAGTATAACTTTTTTAGTAATTTCCATTTTTACCTTTCTCCTCTCTTCTTTTGGCCAAAGCATGTAGTATTACATGTAGATAATGTACTCTGACATTTCTTACCATAAAGGACCAATAAACCAGAAAGAAAAGTTGATTTTATATGAAGAGACATTTTATAGCATTCACAAATATGCTTAAAAAGAATGACTGAAGTGATCTGTACGCTTGTTTGCAGAAGTTTAGGCCCCTTGTCAAAGCCTATGTGTCATCTACGCGAACAGAAGCTCATGTAAGCTCTGTGTACATAAAATAATATATTTCTGCAAATATAAATTTCTCTTGCTAATTATCATATTGAAAATAATAAAATTTAAATATGGCATTTACAATAGTTCCCTAACCTTTACCTAGTACTCTTCTATTTCTTCACACTAATCTCCCCACTGATTGAACCTAGAATTAGCTGAATATAGAGGCTAGATGATAAATCAGAGAGGAGCTGTCACCCTTGGGACACATCATCTTTTGTTTAGTAGATGATATTCAAAGCCTAAATAATGTCCCCTAACACTTAATTGACCCTAGGAAGACTCTGGGAAATTGGGACGATTAGCATTTTAATCAGCATGCCTAGCATGCTAATCGCAAAGTTGGTTCCCTGCTGTCACCCAACTGTTCTACATCAGAAGAGGTGACACATTGAAAAGAGAAATGCATGGACAACCATTATGTCCTAGGGTAAATCCTATTATGTCTTGGGCTTGTCTACACTGGTAGAAGAAAATGTATGTGGGTAAATTAAATATTAAGCACACCTAAAGGATACAGTCAGAAATGTGGGACATTAGCTGAAATGAGGATGAATATTTCACCATGGCAATAATCCCAATCAGGTCTCAGAATTAGACCTCAATATGCCTATTGTAAGGATCTGCCTGAATGACAGCCCTAACTGATGTTAATGAATAGAACATTTCTGAGGTGCGCCAGAAGTAGGACCAGAGCATTTAAATACCCACACTGGTGCTCAGGAAGGAACTTTCACCTCCATCATTATCCAACTCTTTGTTTCCTGATAGCTGAGTGTTAATTGTTGGAAACTGGCTCTGATAGATTCACATTGTTGTTTCATGCCTGCAGTACCATGCCCCACAAAGCAACACAGCGGTTCACTCAGCACACATCTCCCATCTGTACGGCCTTTTAAGTCCCGTACACACTGGCCGATATATCGGCCGTTCTCTTGAACGGCCGATATATCGCGGGTCCGTCGGCCAGTGTGTACGGCCGATACGTCTGTGAACGACAGAGTTACACTCACAGACGTATCGCGTCGGCCCCGCAGCACAGTCGACGGCAATATATCTACCGATATATTGGCGCATCGCTGTGTGTGTACGGGCGGTCGGCCGCCCGCCCGTACACATGCTGTGGCGGCCGGCGATGATTGACAGCTGAACTGGGCGGGCGTGTGTACACGCCCGCCCTGTTCATGACGTCAGTCCCCGACGGATCAGCCAGTGTGTATGCTCAACACACTGCCCGATCCGTCCATAGATATATCTGCCGGTCAATTGATCGGCAGATATATCTTCCAGTGTGCACCCACCTTTAGACTCCCTGTAACTGACCTAACTGTTACACCTCAGCTGCGTGCTACTGGTTCCAGTAGCTACCAAGTCATGTAACCTGCTGTTGGCTTACTATTCCATGACTCACTCCTCTCTTCCTTTTGCAGGTTTTCTCCTGTCTCTTCTAAACATGCACTGTATATGTGCCCATCTCTCTGCACTACCCAGAACATCTGCAGTCTCAGACAGCCGCTGCTCCCATGCCTTCAATAACCACATCTACCTTGGTACAAAGCTTAAGTGATATCTCACAACTACAGGGTATCACATTTGTTTTTGGAATGTACTGCAGTTCAGAGTAGAATCCCTCTATGTAATTGCCAAGATTTAGTGTTCAGCAACTGGGCTCTCTGTTGATCACACCCAGCTGGCAGTAAAGTCTGTACATGCTGTTCCTGCATAGCTCTCTCAGCATAAAAAATGTGTATAAAAAAATCTATGTGTTTATTCATATTGTCTGCTTCTTAGTGTTTGGGCCTGCAAGGCCTCAATCCACATCAGAGCCTGAGCCTGGAGTACTGCTGTGACAAGTCCTGATCACCTGACTGCAGCACAGCCAATCATGTGACTGTCTGAGCCTCCCTGCACCACCTGATTCCATTCAGCCTATCCCAGTTAACCCAGGGGTTTATTTTCCAGCCTCTGGCTCTCAGGAATCGTCAGTACAATAGTCTCTATCCAGGAAGTAACAGCTCTGTGCTGAGTGCCTTATTTCAGTTGCTTTGTATGATCTAGTCAGTTCTGATTCCACTCCGGCTAATGTTGTTATTTGGACTCTGCCTTTCTTCGATGCTAATATTCCGGATCTAGCCTAGTGAGCATTCCAGTCTGTTCTGATGTCACTCCGGCTACCATTGTTATTTGAACTGTGTTGTTCTTCAGTGCCATCAGTGTTAATATTCCGGATCAAGCCCGGTGAGCACTCCAGTCCGTTCCGGTTCCATTCTGCATGCTATTTGTTATTTGAACGGTGTTTTTCTTCAGTACTGCCAGTGTCAAGATTCTGGATAAACCCCAGTCGGCACTAAAGTCCGTTACGGATATTATAGTTATTTGAACTTTGGGGGTCATTCCGAGTAGCTCACTAGCAACTTTTTGCAGCGCTGCGATCAGATAGTCGCCGCCTATGGGGGAGTGTATTTTCGCTTTGCACGTGTGCGAACGCTGTTGCAGCCAATGTCACAAAAAAGTTTTTTTTCAGTTTCTGAGTAGCTAAGGGACTCAGCCGCTGTGATCACTTCAGTCTTTTTGGTCCTGGAATTTACGTAAGACACCCGCCCTGCAAACACTTGGACACGCCTGCGTTTCTGTAAACACTCCCAGAAAATGGTCAGTTGACACCCACAAACGCCCTCTTTTTTGTCAATCACCTTGCGATCGGCTGTGCAAATGGATTCTTCGTTAAATCCATTGTCCAGCACCGATCCTCTTTCTACCCGTGCAATGCACCTGCGCATTGCGATGCATGCACAGTTTTGCCGAGATTTAACCTGATTACATCACTGCAAAAAGATGGAATTACCCCCTTTGTCTTTTCAGTCCAATCTAGTTTCATTCTGGATATTATTGTTATTTGAACTTTGTCCTTTCAGTCCAAACCAGTTTAATTCTAGTTATCCTTTCTGTGGTTAACCTGGTATCTTCTGTCATCATACAGTATCTACAGTGCATCATGGATGTTGTTCTTTAATAAAAGCTTCATTTATTATATCTACCTCTGGGTTTGTCACTGCTAGAACACCAACGATTTTTTCAAGTCCATTCATCATACCTGGTTAAAGTCTCCTCATTTCATTTATGCTCCGTCTGTGTTATCTCCATCCACAAATGCCTGACCAAACCAAACCCAACCCTCAGGCGTGACAGTGTCACTGCTATTATACAGACCACAAATACCGACAGTGACTGGCAGATCGTGGCTGCATCAGCCACTAGACCAAAAGGGCTTTGCTTAGAAGCCGTCCCAGTACACAAGCTGTCTGTGTGGTCTGGGGGACACATGCCACCATGCCCCCTGGCCCAGCCCGCCACTGTTTATATACCTTAGGTAATTGCATTGATGACAAATTCAAAATAATGCCAGATAGTGCATTTAAATAAATACATCAATTGATATCACAGTGTATTGCCTATTTGTGCACCTATAACAATAATTACATGTACAGAAAAATAATGACCAAATAAATGGTGAAACCCCTTGTACTGACGTGAGCAGTAAGATGCAGTTGGGGCTGACATGTAACCAATATGCTAAGCTTCACATCTTCCTAACACAATAAGGTGACACATTTCCTCCTTACACAGTATCCATTATAATAACACAGTCAGTTGTGTATCACAACCAGCATCTCACTATTTGAATAGGTCCTTTGTGATGTGTATTTCTGTAATCCTTGGTTTGCAGCTGTGAATCTTTCTGTCCCGCGTCTAATTTGTGTTAAAGATGCTGGTATTTTCATGCAAATTGTATATGGAGGTTAACTATTTTCTACAAATGTTAATATTATTTCCTAGGCAGGATTATTTTCCAGATAGACTAAGTAAAATACATTTCTACATAAAATAATAAATTATTATAAAAATAATAACAATGATAATAATTTTTATTTCTAGCGCCCTACAAGGGACAGATATAAGAACATAACAGAATTGCAGAGCATAAGCACAAATGAAACATAATGTCACCACTATATAAATACTGTATACTTCCAGAATTCATAAAACAAATTACAAACAGTATACTCAAACCAAAAACTATGTGGTCACTCCTATTAGGTAAGAGGGGGAAACTTACATTTTGCCTTTGCAATGGCGTGGAAATGCTGTCAACAGCGCTGCAACTCTCACCCCTCGTGGCCTGATTTTGCCTCGGACTCAACAGATTTTTGAATGAAACCCTATGGTGCAGCGAAAAGCAATCAGCAAGTCTGGAAGTGCGGTATATTCGATAGCTGCACTTGCTTGCACTAATATGATTGATCCCTATGGTATGTTAATAATATTATTAATCCATACAGTGCTCGAAGTGGGTCGGTATATAGCGGTATGGCATACCACCACTTCGAGCACTGATCATAACCTGATTGGCTCTTCCTTTTAGTGTTGCCGCTGATTGGCTCCAGCTTTCTGCACAGCTGAGCTATATGTCAGGCCTTGGAGCTGAGCACAGCGGACAGAGAACCCCGGAAAACTACTGTGACCCTTCCCCAGTACAGGACATCGGCCGATGGAGAGCAACAGCCCTACTTACCCAGAGGTCACAGCATGTCTCAGTGTGTCATGGGGACCCGAGCAGGATGAGTGGACTGTTGTCGCTCTGTCATTAACTCCGGCTACTGTGGAAACCTGGTGTGGTGAGTGGGTAGCCCCGAACAGGGCTGTGCATGCCACCGAGTCTCGGTATACTACTGGAGTATTCCTTCCTTCCTCAGGTATATACCTCGGTAACTGAAGGGGGTACAGGTCAGGTATATAGTATATACCTGGCCCTCCATTGCAGGGTGGGTGTCAGACTTGCTGGAAATGGAAGCCAGCAGCTCTGCTATAGTAATACAGCTGCTGGCAGGAGCACAATTGAGAGGTGCAGGGGTGATATATACGGAGGAAGTGAAAAGTGCAGGGCTACAGAGTGATAGAGGCTATGAGATTAGAGCTGCAGGCATGAGAAAGAAAAGGATAGGTGTAGGGGTAGAGGCGGAACTACCATTGATGCAGCAGGTACATTGCACCACGGGCACATGAGGACTAAGGGGACCACTGCTGCCCAGACCAGCAATTAGTTATTCCCTCCCCCCTGTAGACCATTTTGAGCAATGATGGAGGAATTGCCTTAGGGACCTGCCCATTGTCTTAGGGAGGCAGGGCTGACCTTGTGTGTTACGGACCAATACAGGAGCCCAGCCACATACTGCCTCTAATTAACAGACAAATGTAATTTTTTTTTCTGATTCACTGCTGTCTGTGAATTAGAGGCAGCTCACAACCGGCAAAACCGGTGTATCACAGACAGAGCAGAGGCCGTTGTGTTCCAAGCCCACCAAGGCTTCCCCTTGCCTTCTGTTGTCACCCTCTGCCTCTCTTTGTCAACCTCTGCCTCCCTTTGTCGTATGTTGGCACCCTCTGCTTCTCCCTGTCACCCACTGCCGTGTAGTATATTGTGAACTTGGGTTGGGGTGGAGGAGGGAGGCCCAAATTATATTTTTGCTCCTGGGCCCACCATTCACAAGTTCCGCCACTGTGTAAGAGTGACAGAGGGTACATTGAAATGAGAGGTGCAGGGGTGAAAGAGGGAAGGAGAGGTGTAGCGGTGATAGAGGGAACAAGGGTGTGAAACATGCAGGGTTAAAGAGGACAGAGGCTGTGAGAGGTGCAGGGGGTAAGTAAGAAAAGGAGGAAGTAAGAGGAGCAGGGTTGACATAAGACATTAAGGAAAGGCGGAAAAAAACAGATATTGGGAAGAGGTGGATGGACACGGGAGATAGAGAACACAAGTTGAATAACTTTATATTATATAATATGGTTTCTTTTATACTGTATAGTTTTAAAAAGTATCTAAAATTTATTTCACTCTTATATTTGAAATTCGTAAAGCTGCTGGAGTGCTAGGTACCCCAAATCCCCGGCCATTCTATAAAATTTTCCATTGCCCCACTTCTAAATTCCCACTGCGACTACTGCATCCATACAAAGAAAAGAAAGATTTAAATTAGAGATGAGCGGGTTCGGTTCTCAGAGAACCGAACCCTACCGAACTTCACGTCTCGAGCCCGGATCCGAGTCCGGCTCGGGTTTTCCTGCCTGACTCGGAAACCAGAACGAGGCAAAACGTCATCATCTCGCTGTTGGATTCTCGCGGGGTTTGGATTCCATATAAGGAGCCGCACGGCGCCGCCATTTTCACTCCAGTCCTGGAGATTGTAGTGAGAGGATGTGTCTCTGTCCTCAGTGTATGTGCGGGCGGGAAAGTGGGGTTGCGATTATAGTGCTGTCTTGTGCTGCTCAGTCCAGTGTAGTGTCTTAGCTGCATTAGTCAGTCCAGTGACCAGTCACAGTGGTGGCCTCTGCTGCCATATGTTCAGTGCTACAGTATAAGTCCCTTACAGTGTTGCTGTGTTGTCCTGCATCAGACCAGTGGTAGTGTCCTGTGCATCAGTCAATCCAGTAATCAGTCTCAATGGTGGTGTCCTCTGCTGCCATATGTGCAGTGCATCTGTATAATAAGTCCCTTAAAGTGTCGCTGTGTTGTCCTGCATCAGACCAGTGGTAGTGTCCTGTGCATCAGTCAGTCCAGTGACCAGTCACCGTGGTGGTGTCCTCTGCTGCCATATGTCCAGTGCTGCTGTATAATAAGTCCCTTACAGTGTCGCTGTGTTGTCCTGCATCAGACTAGTGGTAGTGTCCTTTGCATCAGTCAGTCCAGTGACCATTCACAGTGGTGGTGTCCACTGCTGCCATATGTCCAGTGCTGCTGTATAATAAGTCCCTTACAGTGTCGCTGTGTTGTCCTGCATCAGACCAGTGGTAGTGTCCTGTGCATCAGTCAGCCCAGTGACCAGTCACAGTGATGGTGTCCTCTGCTGCCATATGTGCAGTGCTGCTGTATAATAAGTCCCTTACAGTGTCGCTGTGTTGTCCTGCATCAGACCAGTGCTAGTGTCCTATGCATCAGTCAGCCCAGTGACCAGTCACAGTGGTGGTGTCCTCTGCTGCCATATGTCCAGTGCTGCTGTATAATAAGTCCTTTACAGTTGTGTTATATAACTCCAGAAAAATAATAGAGAACAAAAATTTGGAGGATAAAATAGGGAAAGATCAAGAACCACTTCCTCCTAGTGCTGAAGCTGCTGCCACTAGTCATGACATAGACGATGAAATGCCATCAACGTCGTCTGCCAAGGCCGATGCCCAATGTCATAGTAGAGGGCATGTCAAATCCAAAAAGCAAAAGTTCAGTAAAATTACTCCAAAAAATAAATTTAAATGGTCTGAGGAGAAACGTAAACTTGCCAATATGCCATTTACGACACGGAGTGGCAAGGAATGGCTAAGGCCCTGACCTATGTTCATGACTAGTGGTTCTGCTTCACTTGATGATGGAAGCCCTCATACTTTCGCTAGAAAAATTAAAAGAGTTAAGCTGGCAAAAGCACAGCAAAGAACTGTGTTCTAAGATGGTATCAAAAATCCCCAAGGAAGGTCCAAGTGTGTCGGCAGTTGCGATGCCTGACCTTCCCAACACTGGACGGGAAGAGGTGGCTCCTCCCACCATTTGCACGCCCTCTGCAAGTGCTGGAAGGAGCACCCACAGTCCAGTTTCTGATATTCAAATTGAAGATGTCACTGTTGAAGTACACCAGGATGAGGATATGGGTGTTGCTGGCGCTGAGGAGGAAGTTGGATATGACAAATATTTTACAGTGTATATGCGCAACAAACTTGGTAGGCAGCTAGAAGTGTACAAAATAGATGGGAATCCCACACACCAACAAGACAGATGCGTATGAACAGAAATAGTGAACACTAAAAAAAGCGCTCACCAATGACCATATTATCCCATGTGTACCATAACAAACAAATTAGAAGTACAAATACATTCACCCTTTTTAGGATGATGGTCCTCAAAGGTGGACCAAGGATTTTTCGGAACAGTCCTTTCCTTCACATATAGGACCCAGGTTCGGCTAATTAATCCTTTAATTGACCTGAAACAATAAGTACCTCTATTCCCAATGTATTGAGAATAATACGAGGTACTAAAGATGGCAAACCATAGTGTCATATTGTTTAAAAACACGCATACGTTTATTTCCACAGATTGCACTTACAAAAAGAATTAAAATATGACAGCATGTAAATATGACTCCATATATCAGCACACGGATATATCACCAAGAGGGATCCAATGCCACAGATGTAAGCAGTGTGGAATGCTGACAGGCTCTCCGGATGGCTTACAGCATGCAGGATCAATCTCAAGGCAGATGGTTAATTCTGTAGATACCAGGGTCAAAATCCAGAATAAAAACACGGGTCACGCTTGACGCGTATCGGACATTAAGTCCTTCCTCAGAAGCGTGGCCCAATAGCTCCAGGAGGCAGTTTATATAGGCCATTTATTAGGGGTCTCAGCTGGTGTCCCTTCTAATTACCGTCCCACTCCCAGACGTGCGCTCGTGCTACCGCCGGCTCCCGCCGGAACCGGAAGTGACTTATGCGTTCCACGTGCGTCTCACAGGGTGTTTCCGTCTGTTAATGGAGATGAGATTCCCCTCATAATGCGTTCCAATAATCCGGAAGTCCTTTGATCCGCTCTCCACGGCCACAGATGAAGTTTTCATACATATAAACGGTCCAAGGCATATAGTCCCGAACAATGACCATAATAAAGTCCCGGACTAGCATATATTGCATAAAATATATAAAACAAACAAAAAAAGGAAAAATTAATTAATTGACAGTCTTATATCTATGAACAATACATAAAAAGTGCATAACAGTGCAGATAGTGCTATTGTGGACATCTTCGCTAAGTGAGAAAGCATTTCAATTCAAAATCACCGTTGAGACCCTTAGGTACAAGGGTGCCCAAACGGTGTATGCTATTCATCTCAGCCTGGGCTAGTCTCTTTTCTAGATCTTTCGTCCTCCACTTTTGATGAACCACTTGTATACCCCAAAAAATTTTTAGGCAACAGATGTTAGAATTATGTGTTCTTTTAAAGTGAGAGGAGACATTATGGGTATCCAACTCCTTACGGATGTTGTATATGTGCTCGGCCCATATAACCTTAGCACTCCTTCCTGTTCTACCCACATATGCCAGGCCACAGATGCATTCGAGCACATATACAACATTTTTGGTATGGCACGTGATAAAATCCCGAATGGGGTAGGTATGACCATTCACAGTATATTCAGTAAACTTTCTTACTGGTGCCTTAACCGTTCTACACATCAGGCAATCACCGCAACGGTGAAAGCCTTTGGTTCTGATACTCTGCCTAGTCTCCGTGTCCAAACAGCTTCTTACCAAATGATTTTTTAGGGACTGGGCCCTCCTATAAATAAAAGTGGGTTTCTTAGGTAATATGTCACCTATTATTGAGTCCTGTTTAAGAATATTCCAATTTTTAATAAAAATCTTTTCTATTCCTTTAAAAGACCTACTAAAAGGGGCCCTACCTATATGCCCTTAACGTCATATCCCCCGTCCGTCTGGAATCCTCCCTTGTGGATGGACTGCAGTGGTCCCTTTGTGCATAAGAGGATGGCTAGCCTCATAGCCCTGTCAGCCCTGCTCATGCCAATGTAATACGAGAAATTTTTCCTACCCATGCCATTATCTACATGATGTCTTGATAGTCCCTGAGACAGTGGAGCCTTCAGATTTTCCTATCGTCAGTGTCCGGAGCCGCTGAGCTATCTTCCTCTGTGTCTTATTATGCCTTCTAGACGTTGCAAACCATCAAAGCCAGCCCAGCAGCTTTCTTTTTTCAAGTCATCTCCGAAAATGTCTGGGTCTAAAGCCACCGGGTCCTCTACAAAAGCCGCAGTCCCTCAGACGCCCCCCTGTTCTGGAGGGGCCCTCTTCTGACTCTACAGCTGCTCCAAGTCTGGACAAGGTCGGAGATGGAGATGCCCTCACTGTGGGCACTATGAAGTTACTTTTGTCTCGCTTTAAGGAGGAGGTAGCAGCTGAGTTCCGTACCACATTAACGGCATGTCAACAGTCTATAGATGACCTGGGTGGCCGCACTGACCATTTGGAAACTAAAATGGAGGAAGTCGTGGGGTCCCACAACGACCTACTGGACTCTCATGCTACACTAGAGGCGGAGGTGAAGCTTTTGCGGGACAAAGTCACAGATCTGGAGGACAGATCACGTCGTAGCAATCTTAAATTGCGTGGGGTCCCCGAGTCGGTGTCACACAGCAGTCTGCACGATTACGCCGTGGCCTTATTTAAAGCTCTGTTGCCTAAGTCTCCATCTGCAGACTTTCTTATTGATCGAATACACCAGCTACCAAAGGCCAGGGCGGCCCCAGGCGATGCCCCTCGAGATGTCCTCGTGAAGATGCACTATTTTCATGTTAAGGAGGCCTTATTGAAAGCATCTAGACCGACGTCTGACACTTCTTCAGCCCTGCAGGGACTTCAACTCTTTGGTGATTTGTCTGCAGCCACTCTTTACAAACGACGATCATTTCACCCTATCACTGCGGCTCTCAGAAAGGCTGATATCCCTTATAGATGGGGTTTCCCTACCAAGCTGTTGATCCCCCGAGATGGCTCTACTGTCTCTATTTCTACTACAGAGGAAGGGGCGAAATTGCTTAAGTCATGGAACATTGCAGGACCTTCTGCGGACTCCTCCCCCCGTCGACTTCAGCAGGACTGGTCCTCGGTGAAGTGAGAATGCCTGCTCTAGGTTGGGCAGCTTATATAGTTGCTCTGTTTTTACTGTTGTTACTCCAGTGATTCTCCAGTTATAGTTATTTGCTATGTCAATATTGCCTATCCCCCTGGTTGTAAAGGCTGTGGTGTGTTTAGGGGGGCGCTGAGTATGGTGGGCGATCTGTCCATGTTTCGGAAGTGTTTGCCTGATTACATATTTTGCCTTACTAATTGCCCTGTTTTTTAGGCACTGTGCCTGGTGCCTCCCTGGACATAGCAGTTAATTATTAATGTTGGCCTGCTGGGGGTGGTTCAATAAGGAGTATGAGTCGCTGGAAAGATCCTAGTGTTTGATTTTTGCGCTCTGTTTCCATTATAGAGCATTTCTGTTCCGTTTTATCTGCTCTTAAGGGTTTGTTTGCACGCAAACGTATTCCTCTGTTCTCATAATATCAAGATGTTTTCATGTTCTTCAGTTTACAGTATGAAAGTTTGGCGATGGGTGGGAGTTATGCCACTTACCCCCCCTTTAGCCTACACAGCCGCCACAATATGGCGACTGGTTGTGATCTCAAGAGAGATCAATTTAGTTTTGTCTTTTTTATTTTTCTTATCTCTTCCCTGTTTTCTGATATGTTTCCCCCCCCCCCCCCTATCAGGTGTATCGGTTTCAGCACAGAAATTGGTCTACAGAGTCATCAGCCATACTTGCAGTTCGAGATGTTGAATATAGTCTCTATTAATGCCAAAGGGCTTAACTCTCCCCAAAAGCGAAGAGTGGCCTTGAATCATTTTCACAAGCTTAAGGCGCATGTGGTAGCGGTGCAGGAGACGCACTTTCAGAGTCACAACCCCCCCTCTTCACTAATTCTCGTTACCCCCATTGTTATACTGCAAATGGACCCGCCAAGAAATCTGGCGTGGCTCTTCTCATAGCGCAGCACTGCCCATTTGTCCTGTCCTCTAAATATGAGGATCCAGACGGGAGATATTTAATCTTGGTGGGTCAGTTAGATAATGTAGAGACCACTCTGGTCTCTTGCTACGCCCCTAATACCAAACAAACCTCATTCCTTAGAACCTTTTGTAGAATTCTCCAAGAACGTACTAGAGGGGCACTCTTGATCCTCGGAGACTTCAATATGGTGTTGGATCCCAATATTGACCGCTCCCGTCCAACCCGAATCCTTCGCAGCAGTCCAGCCCGGGATCCCTCAGGTAAATTTGGCCAACTGCTAGCAGAGTATGAGTTGTTTGATGTATGGAGGGCCAGACACCCTGCAGAGCGGGATTACACTTTCTATTCCCACGTCCATAGCTCATACTCTAGAATAGACTTGGCATTGGTAGATAAGTGGACGTTAGCGGCTATCAGTAAGGTGGACATATTGCCTATGTCCTGGTCAGATCACTTGCCACTTGTTGTAGTCTGGGATACCAGTAGGAGGGTGGTCCCACATGGCCCCTGGAGACAGGGTTCGTGTCTTCTTGCACGCCCTGAGGCTCGTCAGGCCATCCAGCAATCTCTAGATTTATATTTGGCTACTAATTGCCCCAAGGATACTTCCGTATTCACTCATTGGTGTTCTCTGAAAGCAGTGATTAGAGGCTCCGCTATCCAAATAGCGGCTAGACTTAAACGTGAGTATAGAGGCAGATACGCCTCAGCCGAAAGAGAGGCCGCCCGTCTGGAGTCTAAGCATAAAATTAGCCCTGATAATAAATCCCTCTTTAAGCAACTTCTTGCTGCCCGTGAAAAGGTGAATGCATTTGCCCTAACTGAGGTTCACCGTAATTTGCAGCGACTCAATCAGAAATACTATATGCTTGGCAATAGAGCGGGACGTTTGCTGGCGCGTAAATTGAGGGGGCGTAGAGCGAAGGAACGCATACATGCTATCCATACGTCTAAAGGAGTTAAAGTAACCGATCCGGTTGATATAGCTAATGCATTTGCTGAATATTATTCGCAGTTGTATAATTGTAGGATTTTGTTTCTATTTTTTTATCTTTTAATTTTGGGCTGATCCCACAGTGCGAGTTGCCAAGGCACTTTTGGAACTTAGCACTCAGGCACTTGATAATGAGATAATTTCAAAAGGTGAATTTGAATTTTTAAATATAAAAAACCCTTCCATTCCCACTATGTATGTTCTCCCTAAAATACATAAGGACCCCCTCCACCCTCCAGGACGGCCCATCATATCTGGTTGTAATAGTCTAACCAGTAACCTCTCTGCAATGGTTGACCACTATCTACAGCCTTTAGTGGTCAAAACTAGATAATTTGTAAAAGATACAGGTGACATTCTAAGAAGTTTAACAAGCTGTGAGTGGGAGGCCGGTGACCTTCTCTGTACAGCTGATGTGCGTACTTTGTACACAATCATAGAGATGGAGAAAGGTTTAATTGCGGTATCCCATTTCTTAAATTTAAGTGAGTACAGTGAGCCCACTAAAGTCTTTATACTGGAAAGTATTAAATTTATTCTCCTCAACAATTATTTTTTCTTCGATGGAGCATTTTACTTACAGCGGGTTGGCACCGCCATGGGCACCAGGTTCGCCCCCAGTTACGCCAATTTATTTATGGCGTACTGGGAGGACATCAAGATCTGGCCAAGTGGCAGTCTGGTGGCGGGCCTGGTGTCCTAGCGGCGCTATATCGACGATGTGCTCTTTTTTTGGCGAGGAGTCGTTGCAATCATTTTGCGATGCGTTGAATCTGAATGATATGGCCATCAGATTCACGTTCACAAAAAGTGATACTGAAATATCTTTTCTTGACCTCAGCATTTATATTGTTGAGGGCCAAGTTCAATCTAAGACATACAGGAAATACACAGATTCAAATAGCTTCATCGATAGGACAAGCCAACACCATGCCAACTGGCTGGACGGAATACCGTTCAGCCAGTTTACGAGAGTTAAAAGGAATTGTACTGATGCTGTTATACGTGACCAACAGTTGGATGAACTCTCTGATCGTCTAGTACAAAAAGGTTACTCATCAGGAACCCTTGATGTAGCTAGAAGGAAGGTAGATTGTATTGATAGGGCTAAGCTTTTGGGAATAAAGGAAAAACCTGCTTCCATCGATGATAGATATAAATGGGCCTTTATTAGCCAGTTTAGTAGGTCTTTTAAAGGAATAGAAAAGATTTTTATTAAAAATTGGAATATTCTTAAACAGGACTCAATAATAGGTGACATATTACCTAAGAAACCCACTTTTATTTATAGGAGGGCCCAGTCCCTAAAAAATCATTTGGTAAGAAGCTGTTTGGACACGGAAACTAGGCAGAGTATCAGAACCAAAGGCTTTCACCGTTGCGGTGATTGCCTGATGTGTAGAACGGTTAAGGCACCAGTAAGAAAGTTTACTGAATATACTATGAATGGTCATACCTACCCCATTCGGGATTTTATCACGTGCCATACCAAAAATGTTGTATATGTGCTCGAATGCATCTGTGGCCTGGCATATGTGGGTAGAACAGGAAGGAGTGCTAAGGTTAGATGGGCCGAGCACATATACAACATCCGTAAGGAGTTGGATACCCATAATGTCTCCTCTCACTTTAAAAGAACACATAATTCTAACATCTGTTGCCTAAAATTTTTTGGGGGTATACAAGTGGTTCATCAAAAGTGGAGGACGAAAGATCTAGAAAAGAGACTAGCCCAGGCTGAGATGAATAGCATACACCGTTTGGGCACCCTTGTACCTAAGGGTCTCAACGGTGATTTTGAATTGAAATGCTTTCTCACTTAGCGAAGATGTCCACAATAGCACTATCTGCACTGTTATGCACTTTTTATGTATTGTTCATAGATATAAGACTGTCAATTAATTAATTTTTCCTTTTTTTGTTTGTTTTATATATTTTATGCAATATATGCTAGTCCGGGACTTTATTATGGTCATTGTTCGGGACTATATGCCTTGGACCGTTTATATGTATGAAAACTTCATCTGTGGCCGTGGAGAGCGAATCAAAGGACTTCCGGATTATTGGAACGCATTATGAGGGGAATCTCATCTCCATTAACAGACGGAAACACCCTGTGAGACGCACGTGGAACGCATAAGTCACTTCCGGTTCCGGCGGGAGCCGGCGGTAGCACGAGCGCACGTCTGGGAGTGGGACGGTAATTAGAAGGGACACCAGCTGAGACCCCTAATAAATGGCCTATATAAACTGCCTCCTGGAGCTATTGGGCCACGCTTCTGAGGAAGGACTTAATGTCCGATACGCGTCAAGCGTGACCCGTGTTTTTATTCTGGATTTTGACCCTGGTATCTACAGAATTAACCATCTGCCTTGAGATTGATCCTGCATGCTGTAAGCCATCCGGAGAGCCTGTCAGCATTCCACACTGCTTACATCTGTGGCATTGGATCCCTCTTGGTGATATATCCGTGTGCTGATATATGGAGTCATGTTTACATGCTGTCATATTTTAATTCTTTTTGTAAGTGCAATCTGTGGAAATAAACGTATGCATGTTTTTAAACAATATGACACTATGGTTTGCCATCTTTAGTACCTCGTATTATTCTCAATACATTGGGAATAGAGGTACTTATTGTTTCAGGTCAATTAAAGGATTAATTAGCCGAACCTGGGTCCTATATGTGAAGGAAAGGACTGTTCTGAAAAATCCTTGGTCCACCTTTGAGGACCATCATCCTAAAAAGGGTGAATGTATTTGTACTTCTAATTTGTTTGTTATGGTACACATGGGATAATATGGTCATTGGTGAGCGCTTTTTTTAGTGTTCACTATTTCTGTTCATACGCATCTGTCTTGTTGGTGTGTGGGATTCCCATCTATTTTGTACACTTCTAGCTGCCTACCAAGTTTGTTGCGCATATACACTGTAAAATATTTGTCATATCCATTGTTCTTTTTATCCCAGTTTTCAGTGTTTTTGCTGCAAACATGTTTGCCTTCAGGGACAATAGAAAAGATCTATTGAAAACTATGTTTTCAAATGTTGGAGAGAATGTAGATATAAATGATGAAAACCTTAGCTCTGCTTTTAAAAAATTGGAGGGGATAATGCTGAAAGAGAATAGGATGTGGTGGGAGGTGGCAACTTTAGAACGCTACCAGGAAGCCCACCTGATACCTAAGGGTTTAAAAATCCAAAAAGCACCCTCTTTCAACCCACCCGATTCCGATTTTAGGGATGAATGGGATAAGATCCTATATGCATGTTCATCAGCCCTAATAGATTTGATCATTAGGGAAAGGAGGGTTAATTTAATAAAATTGAATGAAGAAATTACCGTCCTTCAAACCCTCCTACATCCCTATAAGGATGTTGATGAATTTGGCACATTGGAAAAAGTTTTGTTACAAAAAATGAATAAAAGCACAAATGAGCTAAGGGAAAGGAAACAAAAGAAATTTAAAAGAGATTCCACTTTATCAGAACCAGTTGACTCTGAGGCGAAGGTCCCCATAAGGGAGGTGGAAAAAAAATCTCTATGAAAAAAAACACCATCTGTCAATGTAAGAAAAAGACCTAACGGTTCCATTAATACTTCTATGGTTAATTATCATAATTACCATCATACTCCAGAAAGACCTCCCTTATGGAGAAAAAATAGAGATAAAGATTTTTTACCAAGATATGAGACAATGGCTTATCATCCCCCGAGAAATGAGTACATGAACAGGCCATATAGAAATCAATGGAGGGATAGAGAAAGGAGGACAAATGATGAATGGAATAATAGAAGGGATAACTATCGTCCAAGGTATAGAGGGACCAATCTTGCAAATAGACCCTTTGAGATAAAAACCTCAAACAGATTCACATCACTAAGGGACAGAGAAGATGTTGATTCCACTTCTTTTTTAGAGTTCGGCCCAAGGACCCCATTGGGCAGGAGATAGTAAATAGAATCGAGATTACTAAACAAGATCGCTTTAATAGAACTAGAAGGGGAAAAAGGGCAGGTAAAAAGACCAAAATTAAAAGATCAAAAAATAGAAACAAAATCCTACCTAGAAACACTATGATTATTGAGAATCAGAATTTAATTTCTGAACCTGTCCCTGTGCCTAATAGTGAGACTAGATTGGAAGGTAACATTTTTAACCTTTCTGATAGAGTACTATCTGTACATGAAACTAAGGTGCTACAGAAAGGATTCAATTTTGCCCCCTCTAGTAAACCAAATTCATTTGATATCTTTTTAGATGTACAGAAATTTGTCCATAAGCTTACCATCAAACGTTTCTTTTTAAACAAGGAGAATGGCTGTACAGAGGCTGAGACCTCTGGAGAGATACCTCGTTTTAAGGCCCCATCAACTTTCTACCCGATTCAGTCCAAAGGGAATTGTCTCGATGTATTTAACAAGGTGGTCTGTGAGGAAATTGAAAGTGAGATACAAAAAAATCCGAGAAAAGAATAGGCCAAATCTAACCAAAAAAGAGTTTGAGGCTGTTCGTGCATTAAGAGATGATAAGGATCTTATCATCAAGCCTGCCGATAAGGGTGGAGGGGTGGTCCTTATGGGGAGGGAGACATACATGGAGGAGGTACATAGGCAGCTCGATGATGGAATTACCTATCAGAAACTCAGGGCTGATCCCACAGTGCGAGTTGCCAAGGCACTTTTGGAACTTAGCACTCAGGCACTTGATAATGAGATCATTTCAAAAGGTGAATTTGAATTTTTAAATATAAAAAACCCTTCCATTCCCACTATGTATGTTCTCCCTAAAATACATAAGGACCCCCTCCACCCTCCAGGACGGCCCATCATATCTGGTTGTAATAGTCTAACCAGTAACCTCAATGGTTGACCACTATCTACAGCCTTTAGTGGTCAAAACTAGATCATTTGTAAAAGATACAGGTGACATTCTAAGAAGTTTAACAAGCTGTGAGTGGGAGGCCGGTGACCTTCTCTGTACAGCTGATGTGTGTACTTTGTACACAATCATAGAGATGGAGAAAGGTTTAATTGCGGTGTCCCATTTCTTAAATTTAAGTGAGTACAGTGAGCCCACTAAAGTCTTTATATTGGAAAGTATTAAATTTATTCTCCTCAACAATTATTTTTTCTTCGATGGAGCATTTTACTTACAGCGGGTTGGCACCGCCATGGGCACCAGGTTCGCCCCCAGTTACACCAATTTATTTATGGCGTACTGGGAGGACATCAAGATCTGGTCAAGTGGCAGTCTGGTGGCGGGCCTGGTGTCCTGGCGGCACTATATCGACGATGTGCTCTTTTTTTGGCGTGGAGGCGAGGAGTCGTTGCAATCATTTTGCGATGCGTTGAATCTGAATGATATGGCCATCAGATTCACGTTCACCAAAAGTGATACTGAAATATCTTTTCTTGACCTCAGCATTTATATTGTTGAGGGCCAAGTTCAATCTAAGACGTACAGGAAAAACACAGATTCAAATAGCTTCATCGATAGGTCAAGCCAACACCATGCCAACTGGCTGGACGGAATACCGTTCAGCCAGTTTACGAGAGTTAAAAGGAATTGTACTGATGCTGTTATACGTGACCAACAGTTGGATGAACTCTCTGATCGTCTAGTACAAAAAGGTTACTCATCAGGAACCCTTGATGTAGCTAGAAGGAAGGTAGATTGTATTGATAGGGCTAAGCTTTTGGAAATAAAGGAAAAAACTGCTTCCAACGATGATAGATATAAATGGGCCTTTATTAGCCAGTTTAGTAGGTCTTTTAAAGGAATAGAAAAGATTTTTATTAAAAATTGGAATATTCTTAAACAGGACTCAATAATAGGTGACATATTACCTAAGAAACCCACTTTTATTTATAGGAGGGCCCAGTCCCTAAAAAATCATTTGGTAAGAAGCTGTTTGGACACGGAGACTAGGCAGAGTATCAGAACCAAAGGCTTTCACCATTGCGGTGATTGCCTGATGTGTAGAACGGTTAAGGCACCAGTAAGAAAGGTTACTGAATATACTGTGAATGGTCATACCTACCCCATTCAGGATTTTATCACGTGCCATACCAAAAATGTTGTATATGTGCTCGAATGCATCTGTGGCCTGGCATATGTGGGTAGAACAGGAAGGAGTGCTAAGGTTAGATGGGCCGAGCACATATACAACATCCGTAAGGGGTTGGATACCCATAATGTCTCCTCTCACTTTAAAAGAACACATAATTCTAACATCTGTTGCCTAAAAATTTTTGGGGTATACAAGTGGTTCATCAAAAGTGGAGGACGAAAGATCTAGAAAAGAGACTAGCCCAGGCTGAGATGAAAAGCATACACCGTTTGGGCACCCTGTACCTAAGGGTCTCAACGGTGATTTTGAATTGAAATGCTTTCTCACTTAGCGAAGATGTCCACAATAGCACTATCTGCACTGTTATGCACTTTTTATGTATTGTTCATAGATATAAGACTGTCAATTAATTAATTTTTCCTTTTTTTGTTTGTTTTATATATTTTATGCAATATATGCTAGTCCGGGACTTTATTATGGTCATTGTTCGGGACTATATGCCTTGGACCGTTTATATGTATGAAAACTTCATCTGTGGCCGCGGAGAGCGGATCAAAGGACTTCCGGATTATTGGAACGCATTATGAGGGGAATCTCATCTCCATTAACAGACGGATACACCCTGTGAGACGCACGTGGAACGCATAAGTCACTTCCGGTTCCGGCGGGAGCCGGCGGTAGCACGAGCGCACGTCTGGGAGTGGGACGGTAATTAGAAGGGACACCAGCTGATACCCCTAATAAATGGCCTATATAAACTGCCTCCTGGAGCTATTGGGTCACGCTTCTGAGGAAGGACTCAATGTCCGATACGCGTCAAGCGTGACCCGTGTTTTTATTCTGGATTTTGACCCTGGTATCTACGGAATTAACCATCTGCCTTGAGATTGATCCTGCATGCTGTAAGCCATCCGGAGAGCCTGTCAGCATTCCACACTGCTTACATCTGTGGCGTTGGATCCCTCTTGGTGATATATCCGTGTGCTTATATATGGAGTCATATTTACATGTTGTCATATTTTAATTCTTTTTGTAAGTGCAATCTGTGGAAATAAACCTATGCGTGTTTTTAAACAATATCACACTATGGTTTGCCATCTTTAGTACCTCGTATTATTCTCAATACATTGGGAATAGAGGAACTTATTGTTTCAGGTCAATTAAAGGATTAATTAGCCGAACCTGGGTCCTATCTGTGAAGAAAGGACTGTTCCGAAAAATCCTTGGTCCACCTTTGAGGACCATCATCCTAAAAAGGGTGAATGTATTTGTACTTCTAATTTGTTTGTTATGGTACACATGGGATAATATGGTCATTGGTGAGCGCTTTTTTTAGTGTGCACTATTTCTGTTCATACGCTGAGGAGGAAGTTGGCAAGGAGGATTCTGATGGTGATGTGGTTTTTTTAAATCAGGCACTGTCGGAGAAACCTGTTGTCCGTGGGATGAATAAGCCCATTGTGATGCCTGGGCAAAATACCAAAAAAGCCACCTCTTCAGTGTGGAATTATTTCTCCACAAATCCGGACAACAGGTGTCAAGCCATGTGTTGCCTCTGTCAATCTGTAATAAGTAGGGGTAAGGACGTTAACCACCTAGGAACATCCTCCCTTATACTAATAGGAGGAGGATGTACAGCGCTAAACACTAGACATATATAATATAATATAGCGTTTTATTAAACAAAATAAATTTTTGGTTGCAACCACATATATAAAATACAATAAAATAGGTATAATGATAAAAATAGGGCAAACACAGCACAGCACTTGGTTATATATATTACCACTATTAGAGGCCAATCACAGTCTCCTGTGTAGATCCTTTTGGAAAAAGATGTGCCACAGTCCAAGGGGTGTATAAAACACTTGTAGAGAAGTGTAGTCCATACGAAGTAAATGGAGGACCTTGAAGCTTGATTGTGGACAGTTAGAGTCCTAGTGAAAGCATGGTCTCATACTCGTCTGTTGGACATCACAAGTTCCCCTTCAGCATAAGGACTTCTAGGCGTATTCCAAAGTGAGGATGTTTGGCTGTAGTGGAGGCCTCTGCAAACCAACGCGTTTCGCTGTAACAAACAGCTTTATCAAGGTGTGTGTGTGTCCACTGTAAGGATGCCCTTTTTAAAGGCTGTGCTGATTGCCCATTGTTTACAGCTGTATCACATTTACAATCATTAAATAACGTAAAAAATAAAATTATGTCTAGTGCAATTTATTGTTCCTATATGGAGACAAGTATACATGAATATAAAAACCACTTTTGGTTATAAATACTTATATTCAATATTACATTCTAAAGGACATTTCCTGAAACAAAATCACGGTCATGTGACCGCATGTGTATGCTTCCTGTCCTTGGAACGCATACCAGAACGTAATAGGTGCTTAGAATGGGGAGGAGTCGGTCACGTGACGCTATTTGCGTGCACGTGATCGGCTCTTAGTACTGCATAGAAGTTGTGGAAGACAGGAACTTGTCGATCACATGATCGGGTCTGTTTGGGTGACGCAGTTCCCGGAGAGAACGTCACATGTTGACAATATGTATCCGATCATGTGACCGGGTCCACTTGCGTGACGCGATTCCCGGAAGTGTGTCACGTACTGGCAGCCCGGATTTGCCGGCTGACTATCACCATGCAAATCCGGGCTGCCAGTACGTGACACACTTCCGGACAGGAAGCATACACAGTATGGACTACACTTCTCTACAAGTGTTTTATACACCCCTTGGACTGTGGCACATCTTTTTCCAAAAGGATCTACACAGGAGACTGTGATTGGCCTCTAATAGTGGTAATATATATAACCAAGTGCTGTGCTGTGTTTGCCCTATTTTTATCATTATACCTATTTTATTGTATTTTATATATGTGGTTGCAACCAAAAATTTATTTTGTTTAATAAAACGCTATATTATATTATATATGTCTAGTGTTTAGCGCTGTACATCCTCCTCCTATTAGCATTTTTCAGGGATTGACTATCCCTGTAAACAGCTGCTTTGGGTCAAACAACACATTTTGAGGCGCCGGGTTTATTACCTTGGTAATTTTTTTCTTGCATCCTCCCTTATACGTCACCTGCTGCACATTCATCAGAAGTCAGTGTCAAGTTGTGAAACTTTGGGTAAGAGCGTAAGCAGTCCACTGACACCTAAATCCCTTCTTCCTCCTGTACTCAAGCTCCTGCAAGCCACACCACCAACTCCCTCAACGTCAACTTCCTCCTCAGTCAGGAACGTCAGTAGTCCTGCACGCCATGTGACTGGCAAGCTTGAGGAGTCCTCTCCTAACCGGGATTCCTCCGGAGGATCCTTGAGTGGTACGCCTACTGCTGCTGTTGCTGCCGCTGCTGTTGTTGCTGCTGGGAGTCGATCGTCATCCCAGAGGGAAAGTCGGAAGACCACTTGTACTACTTCAACTACACAATTGACTGTCCAACAGTCCTTTGTGAGGAAGATGAAATATGACAGCAGTCATCCTGTTGCAAAGCGGATAACTGAGCCCTTGACAGCTATGTTGGTGTTAGACGTGCGTCCGGTATCCGCCATTAGTTCAGTGGGACTTAGAGAATTGTTTGAAGTAGTGTGTCCCCGGTACCAAATCCCATCTAGGTTCCACTCCACTAGGCAGGCGATACCGAGAATGTACAAAGATATCAGAAAAAGTGTCCTCAGTGTCCTAAAAAATGCAGTTGTACCCACTGTCCACTTAACCATGGACATGAGGACAAGTGTAACAGGGCAGACTAAGGACTATATGACTGTGACAGCCCACTGGGTAGATGTATTGCCTCCCGCAGCAACAACAGCAGCAGCACCAGTAGCAACATCCCGCAAACGCCAACTCGTTCCTAGGCAGGCTACGCTATGTATCACCACTTTCCATAAGAGGCACACCGCTGACAACCTCTTACGGAAACTGAGGGACATCATCGCATAATGGCTTACCCCAATTATACTCTCCTGGGGATTTGTGATATCGGACAATGCCACCAATATTGGCCCTCATTCCGAGTTGATCGCTCGCTAGCTGCTTTTAGCAGCAATACAAACGCTAAGCCGCCGCCCTCTGGGAGTGTATCTTAGCTTAGTAGAAGTGCGTACGAAAGGATCGCAGAATGGGGTTATTTTTTTTCAAGCAGTTTCAGAGTACCTGCAGACCTACTCCTTCCTTGCGATCACTTCAGTCTGTTTAGTTCCTGTTTGACGTCACAAACATGCCCTGCGTTCGGCCAGCCACTCCCCCGTTTCCCCAGGCATGCCTGAGTTTTTACCTGACACGCCTGCGTTTTTTAGCACACTCCCAGAAAACGGTCAGTTACCTCCCAGAAATGCCCCATTCCTGTCAATCACTCACCGATCAACAGAGCGACGGAAAAGAGTCGCTCGCCCTTGTGTAAAACTGCATCGTTTTTTTGTGAAAGTACGTTGCACGTGCGCACTGCGGCCCATATGCATGCGCAGAAATGGCGATTTTTAGCCTGATCGCCGCACTGCGAACAACGGCAGCTAGCGATCAACTCGGAATGACCACCATTGTGCATGCATTACATCTGGGCAAATTCCGTCATGTCCCATGTTTTGCACATACAATTAATTTGATGGTGCAGAATTTTTTTAAAAATGACAGGGGCGTGCAGGAGATGTTGTCGATGGCCAAAAAAATTGCGGGACACTTTCGACATTCAGCCACCACGTGCCGAAGACTGGAGCGCCAGCAAACACTCCTGAACCTGCCCTGCCATCACCTGAAGCAAGAGATGGTAATGAGGTGGAATTCAACACTCTATATGCTTCAGAGGAAGGAGGAATAGGCCATTCAAGCCTATACATCCACCTACGGTATAGGCAAAGGAGGAGGAATGCACCTGACTCAAACGCAGTGGAGAATGATTTCCGTCTTGTGCAAGGTTCTCCAACCCTTCGAACTTGCCACACGTGAAGTCAGTTCAGATACTGTGCTTGAGTCAGGTCATTCCCCTCACCAGGCTTTTGCAGAAGCAGCTGGAGAAATTGAAGGAGGAGCTAAGATGGACCAATTCCGCAAAGTATGTGGGACTTGTGGATGGAGCCCTTCAGTCGCTTTGCCAGGATTCAAGGGTGGTCAATCTGTTGAAATCAGAGCACTACATTTTGGCCACTGTGATCGATGCTAGATTTAAAGCCTACGTTGTATCTCTCTTTCAGGCAGACACAAGTCTGCAGAGGTGCAAAGACCTGCTGGTGAGAAAATTGTCAACTCAAGCAGAACGTGACCCGTCAACAGCTCCTCCTTCATTTTCTCCTGCAACTGGGGCTGCGAGGAAAAGGATAAGATTTCCTAGCCCACCCGCTGGCAGTGATGCAGGGCAGTCAGGAGCGTGTGCTGACATCTGGTCAGACTGAAGGACCTGCCAACCATTACTGGCATGTCTACTGTCACTGCATATGATTCTGTCACCATTGAAAGAATGGTGGAGGATTATATGAGTGACAGCATCCAATTAGGCATCCAAGTATGTATACTGGCAGGAAAAAGAGGAAATTTGGATGCCCTCGCAGAAAACTGGCTTTATTTTACCTAAGTTGCACCCCCCTCCAGTGTATACTCCGAAAGAGTGTTTAGTGCAGCCGGTAACCTTGTCAGCAATTGGCGTAGGAGGTTAACATCCACAAAATGTGGAGAAGATGATGTCCATCAAAATGAATTATAAATTCCTCCGGGAAGACCTTTACTAGCAATTGCCTCCAGAAAGTACACAGGGACCTGTGATGGTGGATTCCAGTGGGGATGAATTAATACTCTGTGAAGAGGAGCATGTACACACTGAAAGGGGTGAGGAATTGGAGGATGACGATGAGGTCGACATCTTGCCTCTGTAGAGCCAGTTTGTGCAAGGAGAGATTGATTGCTTCTTTTTTGGTGGGGGCCCAAACAAACCAGTCATTTCAGCCACAGTCGTGTGGCAGACCCTGTCGCTGAAATGATTGGTTTGTTAAAGTGTGCATGTCCTGTTTATACAACATAAGGGTGGGTGGGAGTGCCCAAGGACAATTCCATCTTGCTCCTCTTTTTCTTCTTTGCATCATGTGCTGTGTGGGGACTATTTTTTTAAAGTGTCGTCCTGTGTGACACTGCCATACAACTCCAGGGGTACTGCCGTATAGGTCCAGTCCAGTGGTGCTGTCTTGTGCTGCATCAGTCCAGTGGTGGTGTCTTGTGCTGCCATAAGTCCAGTGGTGGTGTCCTGTGCTGTATATTATTTACTCCAAATAAAAGGGTTATATACATTACTAATATTATCCAAATAATTTTTACAGGGTTTGCCCTGTGTGGTGTAGGGGTAAGGTCGCCTGTGCTGCATATTATTATAATAGCTCCAAATAATAGGGTTATTATTATCCAAATTAATTTTACAGGCTTTTCCGTGTGTGTGTGTGTGGTCCGCTCTCCTGTGCCACCAATATTGTGCGTGTATTACATCTGGGCAAATTCCAGCACATCCCATGTTGTTTGTGCCTCACACTTGTGTCGCTTAGCTTAGTCATACAACTACCTCATTGCACCTCTTTTTCTTCTTTGTATGATGTGCTGTTTGGGGCCTAGTTTTTTTAAGTGCCATCCTGTCTGCTATTGCAGTGCCACTCCTAGACGGGCCAGGTGTTTGTGCCGCACACTTGTGTCGCTTAGCTTAGCCATCCAGCTAACTAATTGCACCTCTTTTTCTTATTTGCATCATGTGCTGTTTGGGGCCTATTTTTTAAATCTGCCATCCTGTCTGCCACTGCAGTGCCGCTCCTAGATGGGCCAGGTGTTTGTGCCGCTGTGTCGCTTAGCTTAGTCATCCAGCCACCTTGGTGCAACCTTTTGGCCTAAAAACAATATTGTGAGGTGTGAGGTATTCAGAATAGACTGGAAATGAGTGAAAATGAATGTTATTGAGGGTAATAATACCATAGGATCAAAATTACACGCAAATTCTGTGATTTTAGCTGTTTTATGTTTTTTTCAAAAATCATCCATATCCAAAACCAAAACACGAGAGGGTGGTTTTGGCAAAACCAAATCAGATCCAAAACACGAGCATGAAACCAGAACCAAAACACAAAACATGAAAAGTACCTGCCGCACATCTCTAGTTTAAATGTACAGAAGGTGATAATAAATCTGTGATGATAAAACATTGCCATCTTAAATCAGGCATGTATAAGAATTGATATAGCATTCATTCTGTAGTCTTTTTGTTTTTACCGAGCACCAAGCAAATGTAAGAATACATATAAGGGGAGATGTACTAAGCCTTAGAGAGTGATAAAGTATCAGCCAATCAGCTCCTAGCTGCCATGTTACAGACTGTGTTTGAAAAATAACAGAAGCCGATTGGTTGAGTTTATCTCTCTCCTCCTTATAACTCTCCAAGGCTTAGTACATCTACCCCATAAAATGCTTTGTGTTTAAAGGTGCATACACACTGTAAGATCCCTGTTATGCCCGATTCTGACTATTCTATTTCCCTTGAACTCCCCCAGAGCACAGGAGCACCGATGTTGCCTATACACAGTGAGATCCTTGCTATGGACTATTTTGAGTATGTCATACTTTGTACTAGTCAAGATTGACTTGCCTGCACAGTCTATCTAGCCTCGCGATACCCCATGGGACAGCGCATCGGAATCGCAAGCTGCCTAACACCTTGAGATGTGCATTAACTTTTCTTAAGATTTTGACTATATTGTCAAAATCTTGCAGATTTAGCTCACCGTGTGTATGCACCTTGCATTTGTTATGCTCTTAGATGTGTAACAAAATAGGAAGTTGTTACCTTGTTCACGACGGGCATTACTGTGGTCAGTGACACCTGGTGCGCTAAATAGAAACCCACACTCCCCTACTCAAAGGGCGTGAGGCCTCTCGGCCTAACCACGTATTCATCACTGTGGGGCCGTGACCAGTATTCCACGAGATGCTGTGCTGCCCCTGGACACTCATTTGGCTGTGCTGCCGGCTCCTTTTCAACATGAGCGGAGTGCTGCATGATAATTGAACAGTGTAGCATGCAGCTCCCCGTCACTGAGGAGTCGGCATTTTGGTGTGACCCCTTCAGAGGATGGCGCCTGGGTGCTGTCCGTATATTACCACCCCTTCCCCCTAGTGACACCTCTGGTTCAAGACAAACTCATGCGCTAACCACATCTTATTGCTTATACAATGGACATCCATTAAGATGAATGTAAGTTTTGAACCGCATTAATGCTGAAATGGAACAAGAAGGTTTCCAGAGTTGTATACTCTCACAAAATGAGAGTTTATGGTGAGGGCCGGTGCTAGGGTGTTCGGCGCCCCGCTGCAAACTATAAATTTGCGCCCTCCCATATTTTACGAAGGGACATCGTGCGTCAAAAAAAGGGGAGTGGTCTCACAAGGAGGGGACGTGGACACACAATAGTACCCCCATTTCAAATTACGCCACACAGTAGCACAATCTTATTCACATTACCCCGCGCGTCGTAGTGTTGCTTATACACATATTGCAACCAGTAGTAGTGCCGCTTATAGACATAGGGGGTCATTCCGAGTTGTTCGCTCGCAAGCTGCTTTTAGCAGCTTTGCACACGCTAAGCCGCCTCCTACTGGGAGTGAATCTTAGCTTATCAAAATTGCGAACGAAAGATTAGCAAATTTGCGAATAGACACTTCTTAGCAGTTTCTGAGTAGCTCCACACTTACTCGGCAACTGCGATCAGTTCAGTGCTTGTCGTTCCAGGTTTGACGTCACAAACACACCCAGCGTTCGCCCAGACACTCCCCAGTTTCTCCAGCCACTCCCGCGTTTTTCACAGAAACGGTAGCGTTTTTTCGCACACACCCATAAAACGGCCAGTTTCCGCCCAGAAACACCCACTTCCTGTCAATCACACTACGATCACCAGAACGAAGAAAAACCTCGTAATGCCGTGAGTAAAATACCTAACTGCATAGCAAATTTATTTGCTACAGTCGCACTGCGGACATCGCGCATGCGCATTAGCGACTAATCGCTCCGTTGCGAGAAAAAAATAACGAGCTAACAACTCGGAATGACCCCCATAATGCCCCTAGTAGTGCCTATTACATAAATAATGCTCTTAGTAGTAGTGCCTCTTATACACATAATGCCCATATTAGTAGTGCCGCTTATACACATAATGCCCCCAGTAGTTGTGCTGCTTATACACATAATGCCCCCAGTAGTAGTGCCGCTTATACACATAATATCCCCATTAGTAGTGCCACTTATACATAATGCCCGCAGTCAGCATTGGATTTAGGGGTCATGCCGCACCTAGGCACAACATTTTTGTCCGTCCCCTCTAAAAAAATCAAAACAATTATATGTATCTTACTCTCACATCCCTTGCCACTCCATAGCCTTCTCATTACCCCTTCATAGCTCTCTCCTTTTCATTTCCCTCCATATCTCACTGCCCTCCCCACTTCCACAGCTCACACTGCTCTACTCACATCTCACTGCCCCATTCACACCCTACTGGACCCCTAGCTCAATACCCCATCATAACTCACCGCCCTATCACGTCAGTGTTCCCCCCCACACACACTGCCTCCCTATTGCTCACACTGTACACACACTGCACACACAGAGTCACACACAGACTGTGACATACTGCACTATTGGATGCAGTGATGTGCGGAAAAGATAGGCGGAGAGGCAGAGCCTCACCTGTCATACTCCAGTATACTCCAGGGTTTTGACTATAAAAATATATTTGCAATATCTTCTTTGTGTTATTCTAATAATTTTATAGTCAAAACTCTGGAATATACTGGAGTATGATAGGTGAGGCTCTGCCTCTCCGCCTATCTTTTCTGCACATCACTGATCAAAACTCTGCACCTGTGAATAATGCCCACATGATCCCTCGGTTTCATGTGTGTGTGTGTGTGTGTGTGTGTGTGTGTGTGTGTGTGTGTGTGTGTGTGTGTTAAAAATCTCTGATAAGATCCAGTGCCTCCCCGGCCATTTACCTCACCACAATCACTGATCCAGTGCCTCCCCAGCCATTTACCACACCGCACATCACTGAACACACCCCCACCCCCTCCCCCCAAATAACGAGTGTAAGGAGAATGAGCCACATCCGATTAGCCCAGATGAATGGGAATCAGTATGATATGCCGGCTGACAAGATCCCGGCATTCATAATACCGATGCCGGGATCCCAATGAGGAGAAGACCGACATGGGTAAGTGAGGGGTGTTCTCCCCTCTCCCCAACCCTTCCTGGCCACAGTCTAACCTTAACCCCCCCCCCCCGAGACACCTTATCCTTACTACCCGTCCCTGCTGCCTAAACCTAACCCTCCCTCCACACTGCCTAATCTTAACCTACCCCCCCCCCCTCCTCTCCCGCACTCTGACCCTAACCCCCCTGTCTGGTGCCTAAACCTAACCCCCCTCTCCTGGCCCTAAACCTAACCTGCCATGTATACTTACGATTGGGATGCCACCTGTTGGGATTCAGCCTCATGAATTTTATCCTCAGCCACCAGACAGGGATGCTAATAATCTGCAGGATAAACCCGCCACCCCACTACCACTACCTCCTATCTCTCTCTCTGGGAGAGGGTGGGGGTGCTGGGTGACTATGGGCAGAAGCAGAAGGAGGGGGATAAGATGGCACCTGAGAGAGGGGGAAAGCTATGTGCGACACCTCCCTCTCCTCTGTTGGCTGCTATGTTTTCTCACACTACTCCCTTCCCCCCACCCACACCCTACAAACACATACACTCACACACATGCACAATTGCACATACTATATACATATACACCTATGTCCTTCCACTCTGGCTGACAGTATAGTACCTCACAAGCAGCAGCTGTCCCTCTCTGGCAGCCTGGTCCATGTAGCTCCGTCCTCTCTTTGCCATAAAGCCCCTCCCCCTTTCTGCTGAACACTATCAAGTGGGGAGGACTGGAGGCTTGAAGCTGCCGGCGCTGGTGCCTGTCATACAGTGTGACAGATGCAGCAGCCGGCAGCAGTAGCAAGGGGAGACAGGCGCAGCGGTAGCACAGGGATGCAGAGCAGGGAGAGCGCCTCTCCAGCCTGGCACCTCCCTGCTTTGCATCCCTTTGCTGAGCGGATGGCGCTGGGCCTGGTTATGGTAGACTTACCATTGTTAACTCTCTTTCTGCGAGGTACATTGGGTTCCACAGGGAAAACATTGGGGTGTAGGGTGTATCTTGAAGCCGGGGGCACCAACAAGCTAAAGCTTTAGCTGTCCCAGGATGCATAGGGGCCTCCTCTATAACCCCGCCTCCAGGCACTGAAAGCTCAGTTTCGATAACCAGTCCAATGCAGGAGCAGGCAAGAGAAAAGGCAGATGTTAGTCACATAGAACCACATACGACAGGAGAAGGTACCAGTGGCTAATGCCAAACAAACCCAAAGAAGCTAGGTGCATCAGGGCGGGTGCCCTGTGTTAACAATGGTAAGACTACCATAACTCTCCTTTTCTGCAGCAGGTTTCATTGGTTTCCACAGGGAAAACATCGGGAATGTCCTAAAGCAGTTCCTCAAGGGAGGGGACGCGCCTCAGGGGATATGAGAATCCGGCGTCCAAAGGAAGCATCCTGGGAGGTGAAGGTATCAAAGGCATAGAACTTAAGAAACGTGTTCACTGAGGACCACGTAGTCACCTTGCACAATTGTTCAGTGGACGCGCTACAATGGGCCACCCAAGAAGGTCCAACAGACCGAGTAGAATGGGCCTTAATCGCAGCAGGAGTTGGGAGTCCAGCCTTTGCATAAGCTTGTGCAATCACCATTCTAATCCATCTGGCCAAGGTTTGCTTTTTTGCAGACTAGCCACATTTGTGGAAACCAAAGTGGACAAAGAGGTCATCCGAACGCCTAATAGAGGAAGTCCTCTTGACGTAGACATGGAGAATCCTTACCACATCCAAAGAACGTTCTTTGGCTGACAAATCCAAAGAGATAAAGGCCGGGACCACAATCTCTTGGTTATTATTATAATTATCCTTTATTTATATGGCGCCACAAGGGTTCCGCAGCGCCCAATTACAGAGTACATAAACAAATGGTAAAGATGAAATAATGACACCACCTTAGGTAAATAACTGGGGCGAGTTTGCATAACTGCCCGGTCACGGTGAAATATTAGAAAGGGTGGACGACAGGACAACGCGCCTAAATCTGACACCCTTCTTGCAGAGGCAATAGCCAGCAAGAATAGGACCTTGGCTGTGAGCCATTTAGGGTCCACTGACTCAAGAGATTCAAAGGGAGACCTTGGCAGAGCAGTCAGCACAACAGACAGATCCCATGGAGCCACTGGAGGGACATAGGGAGGCTGAATACCTAGAACACCCTGAGTAAATGTATGATCAGGTATAGAGGCAATCTTGCGCTGAAACCACGCCAACAAGGCAGATATGTGCACCTTGAGGGAGGCCAGATGAAGACCTAAATCCAAGCCTCTTTGTAGAAAAGCCAGTGTTCTGGAAGTCTTAAATCTACCAGCGTCATAGTTCTTATCAGCACACCAGGTGAAATAAGTATGCCAAACCCTGTAATAAATCCGGACAGAGGCCAGTTTGTGGGCCTTCAGCATAGTTTGAATGATCTCCTCATTAAATCCTTTGGACCTCAGGAGTGATGCTTCAAGAGCCACACCGTCAAAGCCAGTCTGGCCAGGTCTCGATAAAGGCAAGGGCCCTGTACGAGGAGGTCTTGACACTGAGGAAGTAGAAGGGGACGCCCTGTCGACAGACCCTGCAGGTCTGAGAACCAATGCCATCTGGGCCACACCGGAGCGACTAGGATTAGCATTCCTCCTTCTTGTTTGAACTTCTGCAGTACCCTGGGCAGGAGTAACACCGGAGGGAATATGTAAGGCAGCTGAAAGTTCCATGGAACTGCCAGTGCATCCACGAATGCTGCCTGTTGATCCCTGGTCTGTGATCCGAAGACCGGAACCTTGTAGTTTTGTCAAGACGCAATCAGGTCTACATCTGGTAGGCCCCACTTTCCACCAGGAGTTGAAAGACTTCTAGATGAAGTCTCCATTCTCCGGAGTGAACGTCCTGGCGACTGAGGAAGACCGCTTCCCATTTTAGGATGCCCGGAATGAACACTGCCGAAATGGCTGGCAGATGGCGTTCCGCCCAGCAAAGGATTTTCAACACTTTCATCATTGCCATGCGATTGCTGCCTTGATGGTTTATGTATGCCACCGTGGTGGTGTTGTCCGACTGTACCTGAACAGGCCTCTTCCATGCGTTGAACACTGCCCTCAGCTCCAGAATGTTGATCAGGAGGAGTGATTACTCCTTGGTCCAACGACCCAGAAAAAAGTGTTGTTCCAACACCGTTCCCCATCCCCGTAGATTGATGTTCATTGTCAGTAGGACCCAGTTGGGGATCAAGAATGGACGGCCCCTGCACAATTGCTTTTTCTGGAGCCACCATGAAAGTAACAGATGAACCTCTGGTGTCAACAAAACCATATGGTACCTGATCCGATGAGGAAGGCCGTCCCATCTTGACAGGATCAACCGCTGTAGGGGATGAGAGTGAAATTGAACATACTCCACCGTATCGAAAGTTGACACCATCAGGCCAAAGACTTGCATTGCTGAGTGTATCGACACTCGAGGGCGACGAATGAAGTGTCTTATCCTGTCCTGAAGCTTCAAGAATTTGTCTGGAGACAGGAACAGTCTCTGACTGTGTGTGTCCAAGAGTGCCCCGAGGTGCACCATGCTCTGAGCCGGGACCAGCCAGGATTTTTTCCAATTCATTAGCAAACCATGGGATTGCAGAAAATACACAGTCAAGTGCAAATGACTGAGGAGGACTTTGTGGGAATTTACAACGGAGATGGGCCGTTATCACGGCCATGACCTTGGTGACGATCTGAGGAGCCGTAGCCAGTCCAAATGGCAGAGCCTGCAATTAGTAGTGAAGGTTTCCAAAAGCAAACCACAGGAACTACTGATGCGACATGGCAATAGGAATATGCAGATATGCATACTGTATATCCAGGGATACCATGTAGTCTCCAAGTTCAATAGCCAGTATAATTAAGCGCAGTGTTTCCATACGAAACCTGGATACTCTCACAAACTTGTTCAGAGAATTGAGGTTGAGTATAGGCCGGAAGGACCCATTGGGTTTCGGGACCAGAAACTGGGTCGAGTAGTAACCTCTGCCCCTCTGGGACTGAGGTAATGGCACAACCACTCCTGTACTCAGGAGAGAACCCACAACCATTTGTAGAGCTTGCGCCTTTAACGGAACCAAAGGGAGAGCCGTAGGGCAGAACTGGTGAGGGGGACGTCTCTTGAAGGCGACAGCGTACCCGTGAGAGACAGCTTCCAGTACCCATGCATCTGAAGTGGTCTTAAACCAGATGTTAGCACCAGGAGACGTGTGTCCCGGCTGTCGTCATGGAACCGGGACGCCACCCCTAACGCTGACTTCCAACCGGCGCCTAGAAATAGGCGGATGCTGGGCGCAAAGCCTCTTGGTCCCCACCCGGCGCCTAGCAACAGGCAGACGCCGGGCGCTGGGAGCCGCCGGGTTCCTAGCAACGGGGACACCGGAGGCAGATGGCATTCCCCATTGCTGGGTAATTTAGTAGCCAGCTTATCAGATGTGCAGCAGGACAGCTGCACGTCATTTTGTAATTAGCAGGGTCCTCCAGGATTGGTGCAACATCAGATATATTTTCTTCCTGGTCATTCCAACGATGCTGGTGATAGGACTACTTCAGTGTGAACCTTTCAGCTCGTTGGTAATCCTGTCATGTTGCGCTGTGACCTGGAGTCTGTGCCGGATCGATTCTTTACCAGATCTTGTCAGCTGGAGTTCAGGTTTTTGTGGAGAATCCACGCTAAATAGTTTATTATTGTATTTATATCTTAACATCTCTGAGCATTGTTGCTTTCTCTGTTTATTTTCTCATAACATCTTAGACCATTGTTGGTCTCACTATCACTCGTGATTATGGTGTTGCAGGGTTAGTTAGGTTCCCTCTTACTCACTCGCAGTCTCGGGTGGTGCCTTGTCACTTTTTAAGACCGGGTGGCGTCGGAGTTTGGGCGGACCTAATTCGCCCATTCAAACGCAGCTGCCGTGGGCACAAGAACTTTAGCACTGCAGACACCACTCGACCACTAAGAGGGGTAACGGAGTCAGGGGTAGAGCACGAGTGATTACAGACGTCTATTCCAGCTGCAGCCTCCAGTGAGTACTGGAACTCTTCCATTGTAATATACTCCCCTGAGTTCCAAGTACTCAATTCGTAACACCAGACCTGGGTGAACTGTAGAAGTCAGCCTCCCACCCTGGGGTCCCCTAGGGGAAGACCCGCCCTGTCATGCAGCAGGCTTGTCATGTTTTGAAGCAGGACTGTTTTGCCATGGGTTTGGTGGTTTTGGGAACACAAGACTGTCTTGGGTAGCTTTCCCTTGAGGCCGAAAGGAACGAAAAGTGGTACCTTTTGCCTTCTGTGTAGTTGGGAGAAAAGCTGTCTTAGCTGCTGCCAATTCACACACAATTTGATTTAGGTCTTCCCCAAACAAAATGTTCCCAGTGAAGGGGAGTACCTACAAAGTCTTTTTGGAGTCCAGGCCCACTTTCCACGACCTCAACCACATTACGCGGCGAGCCAGGACAGACGTAGTCGACGCCTTGGCTGCCAATACTCCCGCCTCAGAGGACACCTCCCGAATGTACAGTAATAGCCTCAATACCTTTTGCCGCCCAAGATGCAGCAATAGTGGGTCTATGAACAGTCCCAGTAAAGGAATATATATATTTCAGGCATCCCTCCACACGCTTATCTGTCAGCTCCTTCAGCGAGGTGACAGTGGTGACAGGCAGAGTGGACGACACCACAAGGCGGGTGACATGAGAATCCTCCGGCGGTGGAGTCTCCCATTTGTTGCACAACTCTGCAGGGAGAGGATAGTGAGCAAAAGCCTTTTTTAGGCAGAGGGAATTTCTTCCCTAGATTAGACCAGGGTTTCTGCCTGATGTCCACTAGATGATCAGAATAGGGTAAAACAGTTTTAACCACCTTCTGCTGTTTAAACTTATCAGTTTTCTTTGCCAAGGTAGTGGAATCCTCCTCATCAGTTGTTTGCAGGATATGATTAAGAGCAACCATCAAGGCAGGGACAACAATTTGCAAGGGAGAATCCTCATCAGTAACACAGGATTCAGTTTCTGACAGGACCGTATGCTCTCATCAAACATCAGAGAGGTTTGTAGATTGTGATGAGGAAGCAGCCCGCTTAGAGAGTCCAGGGACACAGGAGTGACCTGGGGTAGATTTCTGTCTAACCAGAAACTGGTTTTGTTGCTGCAGTTGGTTAGACAAATTTTCTGCCCAAGGCGGATTGACCATAGGGACAATTTGTGGTGGTAGTGGCACCGGTGGTTCCATAGGAGGCGCTAGGCGTTCCACCAGAGTACCCAGCAGCAGTGGTGCCAAGAGGCAGGGGAAGCAGGTACAAATTTCCCGGGCCCAGACTGCTGGAGGGGCCCAGGGGGGGGGGGGGGCCTGGTCCGCTGACCCCCCCCCCAATGACATAAGTACACTGGCTGGCAGGCGACGGTGCCATCTACTCGGAGATATCTTCGGGAAGATGGCACCGCACATAGAAAGCATAAAAAGTCTTTGCTCTCTAGTGGCCAGCGTCATCTTCTAAAATATCACTGGGAAGATGGAGCTGGTTGGAGAGGAGAGACCTGCTTCCAGATCAAGTAAGGTAGGAAGCGAGGCCCCTCCCCCCTGCACCCCCATGTTAAAATGGCATCCCCCTTTGTGGAGCATGCTCAGCGGCTTCACAATTATTTTATTATTTATTATTTTTATAAGCACAGGTTCTCAAACTCGGTCCTCAGGACCCCACACAGTGCATGTTTTACAGGTCTCCTCACAGAATCACAAGTGAAATAATGACCTCCACCTGTGAACCTTTTAAAATGTGTCAGTGAGTAATTAATACACCTGTGTACCTGCTGGGTTACCTGCAAAACATGCACTGTGTGGGGTCCTGAGGACCGAGTTTGAGAACCTATGTATTAAAGGGTATAGTCACACCCACTTAATAAGCCACACCCCTAGGCCTTTACCGGGGCCCGGCGTGGCTCTCAATGGCCCTGGGTGGGTCCTGTGTAGGTGCAGGAGCTGCAGATTGACTGGGAGGTGCATGACAAGTAATACACAGACCATCATACAACACTTCCCCCTCAGATAAATCCTTGGAGCATGCTCTGCATGATGCAGGAGCTTCCACAGATTTACTGCCCTTTCTGTTATACATTATAATATATATGCAACATATGTATCATCATAGTACGATTATTGGACGATTAAGCCAGACAAAATAATACCTGTGGATAAAACCTGGTATTACGTGACTGTAACACAGTAGAAAATACTTAATAGATAAATACAGTGTAAGACTATATTATAAGACCCAGACGCATCAAGCCCAGGGTACAGACTATAGTGACAGTTATATCTGGGAAACACTGAGGACGGGATGTACTAAGCATAGAAAAGTGATATTTTTTACTGTGATAAAGTGCCAGCCAATCAGGTCCTAACTGCCATGTCACTTGTTGGGTTTGAAAAATAACAGCTAAGAGGTGATTGGCTGGTACTTTATCACAGTGAAATTATCACTTTTCAAGGCTTAATGCATCCCGCCCTGAGAATGAAACCACACAGCAGATACAGGCACAAAGTCACAGGCAATGCAGAAATTATCACAATAAAGCTGCACTGGACATGTATGTATGTGTATATATATATATATATATATATATAACAGCACGGTCAGTGACCGGAGGATATATAAGATTACTCGTACAATATATTCTGTAAGGTACACGCTTTCTCAACTAATGATGTCTCTAAGACATGTAGGATACTTAAGTGTTTGTAAAGTCTCAGCACTGTATACAGGCAACTTTACAATGGAGACCTTGTCCTGCAATCCGGGAGACCTGCTGCAGCTATGCTGTGAAGATGGCATCCGGCGTCTCAGTCAGGGAGTGAGGGAGAGTGTGAGGCAGCTCCAGGGTGGGAAATCTGCAAGGAGATGGCGCCCTGGGCCGGGGGATGGGCTGCAGGTCAAGCGCCACCTCCCCTATGCTGGACTTCCACCCCAGGTACTAGTGAGCCTTATTTAATGGGGCGTTAGTACACCCAACCTGCACTCCAATACCCTGGTGGTCTAGTGGGGTCCCTGCCCAGTGACAGTGCCAATGCCAGTGGGGGGAGAGATGTGTGATGAGTGGTCTGTTATAGTTCGCTCAGCACACATCTCTCCCCGTGTGTACGGGTCTTTACATTTGTCCTTGCTTCTTATTTGTCATGTATCACAAACACTGTAACTAGCTCAAATGGTTACCATAACGTTATCACAATAAAAATATTGGAAGTATATAAAGGCAATTCAGAAATAATCTAATGAATTCCTGTCTAGGATTCACCAATGTCTGCTGATTAAAGTATGTGAAGAATCCAGCAAAAATGGATCCAGAAGTAAATGAAAACAAAATATGGATGGTATAATTTCCTAAGACAATGATTATTAATTATATGAAATGCACTTATCTATGAAATGCATTCAGGAAGCTGGTTACATAAGTGTTCTTAATACAGAAAGAAATAGGTTATTTTTAGTTAAAATATCCTTGATTAAGTAACTAAGTGATAACTACTCACATGTTCTAGGGTGGTCATTCTGAGTTGTTCGCTCGCTAGCTGCTTTTAGCAGCATTGCAAACGCTAGGCCACCGCCCTCTGGGAGTGTATCTTAGCTTAGGAGAATAGCGAACGAAAGATTAGCAGAACTGCTACTAAATATTTTCTTGCAGTTTCTGAGTAGCTCCGGACCTACTCCTAGACTGCGATCACCTCAGTCCGTTTAGTTCCTGGTTTGACGTCACAAACACACCCTGCGTTCGGCCAGCAACTCCCCCGTTTCTCCAACCACTCCCGTGTTTTTCCCTGACACGCCTGCGTTTTTTAGCACACTCCTGGAAAACGCTCAGTTACCACCCAGAAATGCCCCTTTCCTGTCAATCATTCACTGATCAGCAGTGTGACTGAACAGCGCCGCACGAACACCAGAAAATCTACTAAGTTTTGTGCTAAATAACTTAGCGCATGCGCTCTGCGTACCATGCGCATGCACATTTAGCAACAAATCCCAGCATAGCGAAAATCGGCAACGAGCGAACAACTCGGAATGACCACCTAGGTGAGAAGTAAAATATTGTACAATACCCTTTTTGAAATAAAATAAGGTAAAGCATTCACATATAACTCTCAGTAACAGGCAATGCGTGTATTGACCATTGTGTAGGATAAATCTGTGCTTTAAAATACTACTATCTACATGTTTGTGAGACTGGAAAACGTATTTCCCTGAAGAAGTGTGAGACTGGCACACATCTTATTCTGAAGAAGTATGACACTGGAAAACGTCTTTTCCTGAAGAAGTGTGAGACTGGAACACATCTTTTTCTGAAGAAGTTTGAGACTGGAAGTGGTCTTTCCCTGAAGAAGTATGAGACTAGAACACATATTTCCCTTAAGAAGTATGAGACTGGAAGACGTCTTTCCCTGAAGATGTGAGAGACTGACACACGTGTTTTTCTGAAGAAGTATGACATTGGAAGACGTCTTTCCCTGAAGAAGTGTGAGACTGGCACACATCTTTTTCTGAAGAAGTATGAGACTGGAAGATGTCTTTCCCTGAAGAAGTGTGAGATTAGAACACTTCTTTCTCTAACGTCCTAAGTGGATGCTGGGGACTCCGTAAGGACCATGGGGAATAGCGGCTCCGCAGGAGACTGGGCACAAAAGTAAAAGCTTTAGGACTACCTGGTGTGCACTGGCTCCTCCCCCTATGACCCTCCTCCAAGCCTCAGTTAGATTTTTGTGCCCGAACGAGAAGGGTGCACTGCACACTAGGTGGCTCTCCTGAGCTGCTTAGTGAAAAGTTTAGTTTTAGGTTTTTTATTTTCAGTGAGACCTGCTGGCAACAGGCTCACTGCACCGAGGGACTAAGGGGAGAAGAAGCGAACTCACCTGCGTGCAGAGTGGATTGGGCTTCTTAGGCTACTGGACATTAGCTCCAGAGGGACGATCACAGGCCCAGCCATGGATGGGTCCCAGAGCCGCGCCGCCGGCCCCCTTACAGAGCCAGAAGACTGTAGAGGTCCGGAAAATCGGCGGCAGAAGACGTCCTGTCTTCAATAAGGTAGCGCACAGCACCGCAGCTGTGCGCCATTGCTCTCAGCACACTTCACACTCCGGTCACTGAGGGTGCAGGGCGCTGGGGGGGGGGCGCCCTGAGACGCAATAAAAACACCTTAGATGGCTAAAAATACATCACATATAGCTCCTGGGCTATATGGATGCATTTAACCCCTGCCAGTTTTTCCTTAAAAAAGCGGGAGAAAGGCCGCCGAGAAGGGGGCGGAGCCTATCTCCTCAGCACACAAGCGCCATTTTCCCTCACAGCTCCATTGGAGGGAAGCGCCCTGGCTCTCCCCTGAAGTCCTGCACTACAGAAACAGGGTAAAACAAGAGAGGGGGGGCACTAAATTTGGCAGATTAATAATACAGCAGCTATATAAGGGAAAAACACTTATATAAGGTTATCCCTGTATATATATATAGCGCTCTGGTGTGTGCTGGCAAACTCTCCCTCTGTCTCCCCAAAGGGCTAGTGGGGTCCTGTCCTCTATCAGAGCATTCCCTGTGTGTGTGCTGTGTGTCGGTACGTTGTGTCGACATGTATGAGGAGGAAAATGGTATGGAGGCGGAGCAATTGCCTGTAATAGTGATGTCACCCCCTAGGGAGTCGACAACTGACTGGATGGTCGTATGGAAGGAATTACGTGATAGCGTCAGCACTTTACAAAAGACTGTTGACGACATGAGACAGCCGGAAAAACAGTTAATACCTGTCCAGGCATCTCAAACACCGTCAGGGGCTCTAAAGCGCCCGTTACCTCAGATGGTCGACACAGACCCAGACACGGACACTGACTCCAGTGTCGACGGTGAGGAAACAAACGTATTTTCCAGTAGGGCCACACGTTACATGATCACGGCAATGAAGGAGGTTTTGAACATTTCTGATACTACAAGTACCACAAAAAAGGGTATTATGTGGGGTGTGAAAAAACTACCCGTAGTTTTTCCTGAATCAGATGAATTAAATGAGGTGTGTGATGAAGCGTGGGTTTCCCCCGATAAACTGCTAATTTCTAAAAAATTATTGGCATTATACCCTTTCCCGCCAGAGGTTAGGGCGCGTTGGGAAACACCCCCTAGGGTGGATAAGGCGCTCACACGCTTATCAAAACAAGTGGCGTTACCGTCTCCGGATACGGCCGCCCTCAAGGAGCCAGCTGATAGGAAGCTGGAAAATATCCTAAAAAGTATATACACACATACTGGTGTTATACTGAGACCAGCAATCGCCTCAGCCTGGATGTGCAGTGCTGGGGTGGCTTGGTCGGATTCCCTGACTGAAAATATTGATACCCTGGACAGGGACAGTATATTATTGACTATAGAGCATTTAAAGGATGCATTTCTATATATGCGAGATGCACAGAGGGATATTTGCACTCTGGCATCAAGAGTAAGTGCGCTGTCCATTTCTGCCAGAAGAGGGTTATGGACGCGACAGTGGTCAGGTGATGCGGATTCCAAACGGCATATGGAAGTATTGCCGTATAAAGGGGAGGAGTTATTTGGGGTCGGTCTATCGGACCTGGTGGCCACGGCAACGGCTGGGAAATCCACCTTTTTACCCCAGGTCACCTCTCAGCAGAAAAAGACACCGTCTTTTCAGGCTCAATCCTTTCGTCCCCATAAGGGCAAGCGGGCAAAAGGCCACTCATATCTGCCCCGGGGCAGAGGAAGGGGAAAAAGACTGCAGCAGGCAGCCTCTTCCCAGGAACAGAAGCCCTCCCCCGCTTCGGCCAAGTCCTCAGCATGACGCTGGGGCCTTACAAGCGGACTCAGGTACGGTGGGGGGTCGTCTCAAGAATTTCAGCGCGCAGTGGGCTCACTCGCAAGTGGACCCCTGGATCCTGCAGGTAGTATCTCAGGGGTACAAATTGGAATTCGAGACGTCTCCCCCTCGCCGGTTCCTGAAGTCTGCTTTACCAACGTCTCCCTCCGACAGGGAGGCGGTATTGGAAGCCATTCACAAGCTGTATTCCCAGCAGGTGATAATCAAGGTACCCCTCCTACAACAGGGAAAGGGGTATTATTCCACGCTGTTTGTGGTACCGAAGCCGGACGGCTCGGTGAGACCTATTTTAAATCTGAAATCCTTGAACACTTACATACAAAGGTTCAAATTCAAGATGGAGTCACTCAGAGCAGTGATAGCGAACCTGGAAGAAGGGGACTATATGGTGTCTCTGGACATCAAGGATGCTTACCTCCATGTCCCAATTTGCCCTTCTCACCAAGGGGACCTCAGGTTTGTGGTACAGAACTGTCACTATCAGTTTCAGACGCTGCCGTTTGGATTGTCCACGGCACCCCAGGTCTTTACCAAGGTAATGGCCGAAATGATGATTCTTCTTCGAAGAAAAGGCGTCTTAATTATCCCTTACTTGGACGATCTCCTGATAAGGGCAAGGTCCAGGGAACAGTTAGAGGTCGGAGTAGCACTATCTCAAGTAGTGCTACGACAGCACGGGTGGATTCTAAATATTCCAAAATCGCAGCTGATTCCGACGACACATCTGCTGTTCCTAGGGATGATTCTGGACACAGTCCAGAAAAAGGTGTTTCTCCCGGAGTAGAAAGCCAGGGAGTTATCCGAGCTAGTCAGGAACCTCCTAAAACCAGGCCAAGTGTCAGTGCATCAATGCACAAGGGTCCTGGGAAAAATGGTGGCTTCTTACGAAGCGATTCCATTCGGCAGATTCCACGCAAGAACTTTTCAGTGGGATCTGCTTGACAAATGGTCCGGATCGCATCTTCAGATGCATCAGCGGATAACCCTGTCTCCAAGGACAAGGGTGTCTCTCCTGTGGTGGTTGCAGAGTGCTCATCTTCTAGAGGGCCGCAGATTCGGCATTCAGGACTGGGTCCTGGTGACCACGGATGCCAGCCTGAGAGGCTGGGGAGCAGTCACACAGGGAAGAAATTTCCAGGGCTTGTGGTCAAGCCTGGAGACATCACTTCACATAAATATCCTGGAGCTAAGAGCCATCTACAATGCTCTGAGCCTAGCAAGACCTCTGCTTCAAGGTCAGCCGGTGCTGATCCAGTCGGACAACATCACGGCAGTCGCCCACGTAAACAGACAGGGCGGCACAAGAAGCAGGAGGGCAATGACAGAAGTTGCAAGGATTCTTCGCTGGGCAGAAAATCATGTGATAGCACTGTCAGCAGTGTTCATTCCGGGTGTGGACAACTGGGAAGCAGACTTCCTCAGCAGACACGACCTCCACCCGGGGGAGTGGGGACTTCACCCAGAAGTCTTCCACATGATTGTGAACCGTTGGGAAAAACCAAAGGTGGACATGATGGCGTCCCGCCTCAACAAAAAACTAGACAGATATTGCGCCAGGTCAAGGGAGCCTCAGGCAATAGCTGTGGACGCTCTGGTAACACCATGGGTGTACCAGTCAGTGTATGTGTTCCCTCCTCTGCCTCTCATACCCAAGGTACTGAGGATCATAAGAAGGAGAGGAGTAAGGACTATACTCGTGGCTCCGGATTGGCCAAGAAGGACTTGGTACCCGGAACTTCAAGAGATGCTCACAGAGGACCCGTGGCCTCTACCTCTAAGAAAGGACCTGCTCCAGCACGGACCCTGTCTCTTCCAAGACTTACCGCGGCTGCGTTTGACGGCATGGCGGTTGAACGCCGGATCCTGAAGGAAAAAGGCATTCCGGATGAAGTCATCCCTACCCTGATCAAAGCCAGGAAGGATGTAACCGTACAACATTATCACCGTATTTGGCGTAAATATGTTGCGTGGTGCGAGGCCAGGAAGGCCCCTACAGAGGAATTTCAACTGGGTCGTTTCCTGCATTTCCTACAAACAGGACTGTCTATGGGCCTAAAATTAGGGTCCATTAAGGTTCAGATTTCGGCCCTGTCGATTTTCTTCCAAAAAGAACTGGCTTCAGTTCCTGAAGTACAGACGTTTGTCAAGGGGGTACTGCATATACAACCTCCTTTTGTGCCTCCAGTGGCACCTTGGGATCTAAATGTAGTTTTGGGATTCCTAAAATCACATTGGTTTGAACCACTTTCCACTGTGGACTTAAAATATCTCACATGGAAGGTGGTAATGCTGTTAGCCCTGGCTTCAGTCAGGCGTGTCTCAGAATTGGCGGCTTTATCCTATAAAAGCCCTTACCTAATTTTTCATACGGACAGGGCAGAATTGAGGACTCGTCCTCAATTTCTCCCTAAGGTGGTTTCAGCATTTCACTTGAACCAGCCAATTGTGGTGCCTGCGGCTACTAGGGACTTGGAGGACTCCAAGTTGCTGGACGTAGTCAGGGCCCTGAAAATATATGTTTCCAGGACGGCTGGAGTCAGAAAATCTGACTCGCTATTTATCCTGTATGCACCCAACAAGCTGGGTGCTCCTGCTTCTAAGCAGACTATTGCTCGCTGGATTTGTAGTACAATTCAGCTTGCACATTCTGTGGCAGGCCTGCCACAGCCAAAATCTGTAAATGCCCATTCCACGAGGAAGGTGGGCTCATCTTGGGCGGCTGCCCGAGGGGTCTCGGCTTTACAACTTTGCCGAGCAGCTACTTGGTCAGGGGCAAACACGTTTGCTAAATTCTACAAAATTGATACCCTGGCTGAGGAGGACCTTGAGTTCTCTCATTCGGTGCTGCAGAGTCATCCGCACTCTCCCGCCCGTTTGGGAGCTTTGGTATAATCCCCATGGTCCTTACGGAGTCCCCAGCATTCACTTAGGACGTTAGAGAAAATAAGAATTTACTCACCGATAATTCTATTTCTCATAGTCCGTAGTGGATGCTGGGCGCCCATCCCAAGTGCGGATTGTCTGCAATACTTGTACATAGTTATTGTTACAAAAATCGGGTTATTATTGTGTGAGCCATCTTTTCAGAGGCTCCTCTGTTATCATGCTGTTAACTGGGTTCAGATCACAGGTTGTACGGTGTGATTGGTGTGGCTGGTATGAGTCTTACCCGGGATTCAATATCCTTCCTTATTGTGTACGCTCGTCCGGGCACAGTATCCTAACTGAGGCTTGGAGGAGGGTCATAGGGGGAGGAGCCAGTGCACACCAGGTAGTCCTAAAGCTTTTACTTTTGTGCCCAGTCTCCTGCGGAGCCGCTATTCCCCATGGTCCTTACGGAGTCCCCAGCATCCACTACGGACTATGAGAAATAGAATTATCGGTAAGTAAATTCTTATTTTCCCTTGCCGGACAATAGATATGAAATACAGAAATGTCACTAACAGCTCATGATTAAAGCTTATTGAATGCACTTGGAATATGATTAAATTTTACCTATTTCTTAAGGGCTGGCTCACTAAATAATTCACACTGTATGCTCTCATTTACAAGTTCTGAGTCCATCTGTGCAGGAGCCTTCCAAGTTGTAACATTTATCGTTATGAATCAGGCTTTACAGAGAAATTATTACAAAAACTAAGGTATATATATCCACTTTAAAATGTAGGGCAGCTCCCAATCAGCAACTTACATTGGCATTAAGCCTCAGGCGTAACAAGGGTAGGCCATATAGAGTTTAAGCTCTGGGATCTAGTAGAGATGAGCGCCTGAAATTTTTCGGGTTTTGTGTTTTGGTTTTGGGTTCGGTTCCGCGGCCGTGTTTTGGGTTCGACCGCGTTTTGGCAAAACCTCACCGAATTTTTTTTGTCGGATTCGGGTGTGTTTTGGATTCGGGTGTTTTTTTCAAAAAACCCTAAAAAACAGCTTAAATCATAGAATTTGGGGGTCATTTTGATCCCATATTATTATTAACCTCAAAAACCATAATTTCCACTCATTTTCAGTCTATTCTGAATACCTCACACCTCACAATATTATTTTTAGTCCTAAAATTTGCACCGAGGTCGCTGGATGACTAAGCTAAGCGACCCTAGTGGCCGACACAAACACCTGGCCCATCTAGGAGTGGCACTGCAGTGTCACGCAGGATGTCCCTTCCAAAAAACCCTCCCCAAACAGCACATGACGCAAAGAAAAAAAGAGGCGCAATGAGGTAGCTGTGTGAGTAAGATTAGCGACCCTAGTGGCCGACACAAACACCGGGCCCATCTAGGAGTGGCACTGCAGTGTCACGCAGGATGGCCCTTCCAAAAAACACTCCCCAAACAGCACATGACGCAAAGAAAAAAAGAGGCGCAATGAGGTAGCTGTGTGAGTAAGATTAGCGACCCTAGTGGCCGACACAAACACCGGGCCCATTTAGGAGTGGCACTGCAGTGTCACGCAGGATGTCCCTTCCAAAAAACCCTCCCCAAACAGCACATGACGCAAAGAAAAAAAGAGGCGCAATGAGGTAGCTGTGTGAGTAAGATTAGCGACCCTAGTGGCCGACACAAACACCGGGCCCATCTAGGAGTGGCACTGCAGTGTCACGCAGGATGGCCCTTCCAAAAAACACTCCCCAAACAGCACATGACGCAAAGAAAAAAAGAGGCGCAATGAGGTAGCTGACTGTGTGAGTAAGATAAGCGACCCTAGTGGCCGACACAAACACCGGGCCCATTTAGGAGTGGCACTGCAGTGTCACGCAGGATGTCCCTTCCAAAAAACCCTCCCCAAACAGCACATGACGCAAAGAAAAAAAGAGGCGCAATGAGGTAGCTGTGTGAGTAAGATTAGCGACCCTAGTGGCCGACACAAACACCGGGCCCATCTAGGAGTGGCACTGCAGTGTCACGCAGGATGGCCCTTCCAAAAAACACTCCCCAAACAGCACATGACGCAAAGAAAAAAAGAGGCGCAATGAGGTAGCTGACTGTGTGAGTAAGATAAGCGACCCTAGTGGCCGACACAAACACCGGGCCCATTTAGGAGTGGCACTGCAGTGTCACGCAGGATGTCCCTTCCAAAAAACCCTCCCCAAACAGCACATGACGCAAAGAAAAAAAGAGGCGCAATGAGGTAGCTGTGTGAGTAAGATTAGCGACCCTAGTGGCCGACACAAACACCGGGCCCATCTAGGAGTGGCACTGCAGTGTCACGCAGGATGGCCCTTCCAAAAAACACTCCCCAAACAGCACATGACGCAAAGAAAAAAAGAGGCGCAATGAGGTAGCTGTGTGAGTAAGATTAGCGACCCTAGTGGCCGACACAAACACCGGGCCCATTTAGGAGTGGCACTGCAGTGTCACGCAGGATGTCCCTTCCAAAAAACCCTCCCCAAACAGCACATGACGCAAAGAAAAAAAGAGGCGCAATGAGGTAGCTGTGTGAGTAAGATTAGCGACCCTAGTGGCCGACACAAACACCGGGCCCATCTAGGAGTGGCACTGCAGTGTCACGCAGGATGGCCCTTCCAAAAAACACTCCCCAAACAGCACATGACGCAAAGAAAAAAAGAGGCGCAATGAGGTAGCTGACTGTGTGAGTAAGATAAGCGACCCTAGTGGCCGACACAAACACCGGGCCCATTTAGGAGTGGCACTGCAGTGTCACGCAGGATGTCCCTTCCAAAAAACCCTCCCCAAACAGCACATGACGCAAAGAAAAAAAGAGGCGCAATGAGGTAGCTGTGTGAGTAAGATTAGCGACCCTAGTGGCCGACACAAACACCGGGCCCATCTAGGAGTGGCACTGCAGTGTCACGCAGGATGGCCCTTCCAAAAAACACTCCCCAAACAGCACATGACGCAAAGAAAAAAAGAGGCGCAATGAGGTAGCTGTGTGAGTAAGATTAGCGACCCTAGTGGCCGACACAAACACCGGGCCCATTTAGGAGTGGCACTGCAGTGTCACGCAGGATGTCCCTTCCAAAAAACCCTCCCCAAACAGCACATGACGCAAAGAAAAAAAGAGGCGCAATGAGGTAGCTGTGTGAGTAAGATTAGCGACCCTAGTGGCCGACACAAACACCGGGCCCATCTAGGAGTGGCACTGCAGTGTCACGCAGGATGGCCCTTCCAAAAAACACTCCCCAAACAGCACATGACGCAAAGAAAAAAAGAGGCGCAATGAGGTAGCTGACTGTGTGAGTAAGATAAGCGACCCTAGTGGCCGACACAAACACCGGGCCCATTTAGGAGTGGCACTGCAGTGTCACGCAGGATGTCCCTTCCAAAAAACCCTCCCCAAACAGCACATGACGCAAAGAAAAAAAGAGGCGCAATGAGGTAGCTGTGTGAGTAAGATTAGCGACCCTAGTGGCCGACACAAACACCGGGCCCATCTAGGAGTGGCACTGCAGTGTCACGCAGGATGGCCCATCCAAAAAAATCTCCCCAAACAGCACATGACGCAAAGAAAAAAAGAGGCGCAATGAGGTAGCTGACTGTGTGAGTAAGATAAGCGACCCTAGTGGCCGACACAAACACCGGGCCCATTTAGGAGTGGCACTGCAGTGTCACGCAGGATGTCCCTTCCAAAAAACCCTCCCCAAACAGCACATGACGCAAAGAAAAAAAGAGGCACAATGAGGTAGCTGTGTGAGTAAGATTAGCGACCCTAGTGGCCGACACAAACACCGGGCCCATCTAGGAGTGGCACTGCAGTGTCACGCAGGATGGCCCTTCCAAAAAACACTCCCCAAACAGCACATGACGCAAAGAAAAAAAGAGGCGCAATGAGGTAGCTGACTGTGTGAGTAAGATAAGCGACCCTAGTGGCCGACACAAACACCGGGCCCATTTAGGAGTGGCACTGCAGTGTCACGCAGGATGTCCCTTCCAAAAAACCCTCCCCAAACAGCACATGACGCAAAGAAAAAAAGAGGCGCAATGAGGTAGCTGTGTGAGTAAGATTAGCGACCCTAGTGGCCGACACAAACACCGGCCCATCTAGGAGTGGCACTGCAGTGTCACGCAGGATGGCCCTTCCAAAAAACACTCCCCAAACAGCACATGACGCAAAGAAAAATAAAAGAAAAAAGAGGTGCAAGATGGAATTGTCCTTGGGCCCTCCCACCCACCCTTATGTTGTATAAACAAAACAGGACATGCACACTTTAACCAACCCATCATTTCAGTGACAGGGTCTGCCACACGACTGTGACTGATATGACGGGTTGGTTTGGACCCCCCCCCAAAAAAGAAGCAATTAATCTCTCCTTGCACAAACTGGCTCTACAGAGGCAAGATGTCCACCTCATCATCATCCTCCGATATATCACCGTGTACATCCCCCTCCTCACAGATTATCAATTCGTCCCCACTGGAATCCACCATCTCAGCTCCCTGTGTACTTTGTGGAGGCAATTGCTGCTGGTCAATGTCTCCGCGGAGGAATTGATTATAATTCATTTTAATGAACATCATCTTCTCCACATTTTCTGGATGTAACCTCGTACGCCGATTGCTGACAAGGTGAGCGGCGGCACTAAACACTCTTTCGGAGTACACACTTGTGGGAGGGCAACTTAGGTAGAATAAAGCCAGTTTGTGCAAGGGCCTCCAAATTGCCTCTTTTTCCTGCCAGTATAAGTACGGACTGTGTGACGTGCCTACTTGGATGTGGTCACTCATATAATCCTCCACCATTCTTTCAATGTTGAGAGAATCATATGCAGTGACAGTAGACGACATGTCCGTAATCGTTGTCAGGTCCTTCAGTCCGGACCAGATGTCAGCATCAGCAGTCGCTCCAGACTGCCCTGCATCACCGCCAGCGGGTGGGCTCGGAATTCTGAGCCTTTTCCTCGCACCCCCAGTTGCGGGAGAATGTGAAGGAGGAGATGTTGACAGGTCGCGTTCCGCTTGACTTGACAATTTTCTCACCAGCAGGTCTTTCAACCCCAGCAGACTTGTGTCTGCCGGAAAGAGAGATCCAAGGTAGGTTTTAAATCTAGGATCGAGCACGGTGGCCAAAATGTAGTGCTCTGATTTCAACAGATTGACCACCCGTGAATCCTTGTTAAGCGAATTAAGGGCTCCATCCACAAGTCCCACATGCCTAGCGGAATCGCTCCGTGTTAGCTCCTCCTTCAATGTCTCCAGCTTCTTCTGCAAAAGCCTGATGAGGGGAATGACCTGACTCAGGCTGGCAGTGTCTGAACTGACTTCACGTGTGGCAAGTTCAAAGAGCATCAGAACCTTGCACAACGTTGAAATCATTCTCCACTGCACTTGAGATAGGTGCTTTCCACCTCCTATATCGTGCTCAATTGTATAGGCTTGAATGGCCTTTTGCTGCTCCTCCAACCTCTGAAGCATATAGAGGGTTGAATTCCACCTCGTTACCACTTCTTGCTTCAGATGATGGCAGGGCAGGTTCAGTAGTTTTTGGTGGTGCTCCAGTCTTCTGTACGTGGTGCCTGTACGCCGAAAGTGTCCCGCAATTCTTCTGGCCACCGACAGCATCTCTTGCACGCCCCTGTCGTTTTTTAAAAAATTCTGCACCACCAAATTCAAGGTATGTGCAAAACATGGGACGTGCTGGAATTTGCCCATATTTAATGCACACACAATATTGCTGGCGTTGTCCGATGCCACAAATCCACAGGAGAGTCCAATTGGGGTAAGCCATTCTGCGATGATCTTCCTCAGTTGCCGTAAGAGGTTTTCAGCTGTGTGCGTATTCTGGAAAGCGGTGATACAAAGCGTAGCCTGCCTAGGAAAGAGTTGGCGTTTGCGAGATGCTGCTACTGGTGCCGCCGCTGCTGTTCTTGCGGCGGGAGTCCATACATCTACCCAGTGGGCTGTCACAGTCATATAGTCCTGACCCTGCCCTGCTCCACTTGTCCACATGTCCGTGGTTAAGTGGACATTGGGTACAACTGCATTTTTTAGGACACTGGTGAGTCTTTTTCTGACGTCCGTGTACATTCTCGGTATCGCCTGCCTACAGAAGTGGAACCTAGATGGTATTTGGTAACGGGGGCACACTGCCTCAATAAATTGTCTAGTTCCCTGTGAACTAACGGCGGATACCGGACGCACGTCTAACACCAACATAGTTGTCAAGGACTCAGTTATCCGCTTTGCAACAGGATGACTGCTGTGATATTTCATCTTCCTCGCAAAGGACTGTTGGACAGTCAATTGCTTACTGGAAGTAGTACAAGTGGGCTTACGACTTCCCCTCTGGGATGACCATCGACTCCCAGCAGCAACAACAGCAGCGCCAGCAGCAGTAGGCGTTACACGCAAGGATGCATCGGAGGAATCCCAGGCAGGAGAGGACTCGTCAGAATTGCCAGTGACATGGCCTGCAGGACTATTGGCATTCCTGGGGAAGGAGGAAATTGACACTGAGGGAGTTGGTGGGGTGGTTTGCGTGAGCTTGGTTACAAGAGGAAGGGATTTACTGGTCAGTGGACTGCTTCCGCTGTCGGCCCAAGTTTTTGAACTTGTCACTGACTTATTATGAATGCGCTGCAGGTGACGTATAAGGGAGGATGTTCCGAGGTGGTTAACGTCCTTACCCCTACTTATTACAGCTTGACAAAGGGAACACACGGCTTGACACCTGTTGTCCGCATTTCTGGTGAAATACTTCCACACCGAAGAGCTGATTTTTTTGGTATTTTCACCAGGCATGTCAACGGCCCTATTCCTCCCACGGACAACAGGTGTCTCCCCGGGTGCCTGACTTAAACAAACCACCTCACCATCAGAATCCTCCTGGTCAATTTCCTCCCCAGCGCCAGCAACACCCATATCCTCCTCATCCTGGTGTACTTCAACACTGACATCTTCAATCTGACTATCAGGAACTGGACTGCGGGTGCTCCTTCCAGCACTTGCAGGGGGCGTGCAAATGGTGGAAGGCGCATGCTCTTCACGTCCAGTGTTGGGAAGGTCAGGCATCGCAACCGACTCAATTGGACTCTCCTTGTGGATTTGGGATTTCGAAGAACGCACAGTTCTTTGCGGTGCTACTGCTTTTGCCAGCTTGAGTCTTTTCATTTTTCTAGCGAGAGGCTGAGTGCCTCCATCCTCATGTGAAGCTGAACCACTAGCCATGAACATAGGCCAGGGCCTCAGCCGTTCCTTGCCACTCCGTGTGGTAAATGGCATATTGGCAAGTTTACGCTTCTCCTCCGACAATTTTATTTTAGGTTTTGGAGTCCTTTTTTTACTGATATTTGGTGTTTTGGATTTGACATGCTCTGTACTATGACATTGGGCATCGGCCTTGGCAGACGACGTTGCTGGCATTTCATCGTCTCGGCCATGACTAGTGGCAGCAGCTTCAGCACGAGGTGGAAGTGGATCTTGATCTTTCCCTAATTTTGGAACCTCAACATTTTTGTTCTCCATATTTTAATAGGCACAACTAAAAGGCACCTCAGGTAAACAATGGAGATGGATGGATACTAGTATACAATTATGGATGGACTGCTGAGTGCCGACACAGAGGTAGCTACAGCCGTGGACTACCGTACTGTACTGTGTCTGCTGCTAATATAGACTGGTTGATAAAGAGATGTAGTAGTAGTAGTATGTATGTATAAAGAAGAAAGAAAAAAAAACCACGGGTAGGTGGTATACAATTATGGACGGACTGCCCAGTGCCGACACAGAGGTAGCTACAGCCGTGGACTACCGTACTGTACTGTGTCTGCTGCTAATATAGACTGGTTGATAAAGAGATGTAGTAGTAGTAGTATGTATGTATAAAGAAGAAAGAAAAAAAAACCACGGGTAGGTGGTATACAATTATGGACGGACTGCCCAGTGCCGACACAGAGGTAGCTACAGCCGTGGACTACCATACTGTACTGTGTCTGCTGCTAATATAGACTGGTTGATAAAGAGATGTAGTAGTAGTAGTATGTATGTATAAAGAAGAAAGAAAAAAAAACCACGGGTAGGTGGTATACAATTATGGACGGACTGCCCAGTGCCGACACAGAGGTAGCTACAGCCGTGGACTACCGTACTGTACTGTGTCTGCTGCTAATATAGACTGGTTGATAAAGAGATGTAGTAGTAGTAGTATGTATGTATAAAGAAGAAAGAAAAAAAAAACACGGGTAGGTGGTACACAATTATGGACGGACTGCCCAGTGCCGACACAGAGGTAGCTACAGCCGTGGACTACCGTACTGTACTGTGTCTGCTGCTAATATAGACTGGTTGATAAAGAGATGTAGTAGTAGTAGTATGTATGTATAAAGAAGAAAGAAAAAAAAACCACGGGTAGGTGGTATACAATTATGGACGGACTGCCGAGTGCCAACACAGAGGTAGCTACAGCCGTGAACTACCGTACTGTGTCTGCTGCGACTGGATGATAAATAATGATATAAAAAATATATATATATCACTACTGCAGCCGGACAGGTATATATTATATAATGACGGACCTGCTGGACACTGTCTGTCAGCAGAATGAGTTTTTTATAGAATAAAAAAAAAAACACCACACAAGTGAAGTCACACGACGAGTGTTTAACTTTTTCAGGCAATCACAATATAGTATACTATACTACTAACTATACTGGTGGTCAGTGTGGTCAGGTCACTGGTCAGTCACACTGGCAGTGGCACTCCTGCAGCAAAAGTGTGCACTGTTTAATTTTAATAATAATATGTACTCCTGGCTCCTGCTATAACCTATAACTGGCACTGCAGTGCTCCCCAGTCTCCCCCACAATTATAAGATGTGTGAGCTGAGCACAGTCAGATACGAGTGTTTAACTTTTTCAGGCAATCACAATATAGTATACTATACTACTAACTATACTGGTGGTCAGTGTGGTCAGGTCACTGGTCAGTCACACTGGCAGTGGCACTCCTGCAGCAAAAGTGTGCACTGTTTAATTTTAATAATAATATGTACTCCTGGCACCTGCTATAACCTATAACTGGCACTGCAGTGCTCCCCAGTCTCCCCCACAATTATAAGATGTGTGAGCTGAGCACAGTCAGATACGAGTGTTTAACTTTTTCAGGCAATCACAATATTATATAGTATACTATACTACTAACTATACTGGTGGTCAGTGTGGTCAGGTCACTGGTCTCAGTCACACTGGCAGTGGCACTCCTGCAGCAAAAGTGTGCACTGTTTAATTTTAATAATAATATGTACTCCTGGCTCCTGCTATAACCTATAACTGGCACTGCAGTGCTCCCCAGTCTCCCCCACAATTATAAGATGTGTGAGCTGAGCACAGTCAGATATATACATAGATGATGCAGCACACTGGGCTGAGCAGTGCACACAGATGGTATGTGACTGAGTCACTGTGTATCGTTTTTTTCAGGCAGAGAACGGATATATTAAATAAAACTGCACTGTCTGGTGGTCACTGTGGTCAGTCACTAGTAAACTCTGCACTCTCTACACAGTTCTACAGTACTCCTAATCTCCAGTAAATCAGGTCAATCTCTCTCTCTCTCTCTTCTAATCTAAATGGAGAGGACGCCAGCCACGTCCTCTCCCTATCAATCTCAATGCACGTGTGAAAATGGCGGCGACGCGCGGCTCCTTATATAGAATCCGAGTCTCGCGATAGAATCCGAGCCTCGCGAGAATCCGACAGCGTCATGATGACGTTCGGGCGCGCTCGGGTTAACCGAGCAAGGCGGGAAGATCCGAGTCGCTCGGACCCGTGAAAAAAAACATGAAGTTCGGGCGGGTTCGGATTCAGAGAAACCGAACCCGCTCATCTCTAGGATCTAGCCCCCATGTTGGGTGCTGCACTATCCTTCAACTCCTATTTGTTTTCTCAGCATAAATGGTGCATTTTGTTAGCTATTATGCCTTTGTAAAATATTCAGCATAGGTGTTAATAGGAGAGTTTTACTTAAACAGTGCAGATCATATTAATGGGCAGGGCCGGCTCGAGGCATGTTCGACTCGAGCGGCCGCGCGCTGGCGCCGCCATGTCGGAGCCTGGAGCCGGCCCTGATCTCCCCTGCTGTCCTCCCGCTGTGTGCGCCGCCGCTGTGTGCGCTATGCGGCGCCGGCGTCTGATGTCAGACACCGGCGCCGCACAGCACGCACAGACAGCGGCAGACAGCACAGACAGCGGCCGCAGCGGCGCGCACAGCAGCACTCCCCCTCCCTCGGCACAGCAGGTACTGGGGGCATATGTGGCACTGTGGGGGGCATTTATCTGGCACTGTGGGGGGCATTTATCTGGCACTGTGAGGGGCATTCGTTTATCTGGCACTGTGGGGGGCATTCATTTATCTGCCACTGTGGGGGGGGGGACATTTATCTGTGCACTGTGAGGGGGCATTAATGTATCTGGCACTGTGGGGGCATTTCTGGCACTGTGGGGTCATGTATCTATCTGGGACTGTGGGGGGGGCATTAATGTATCTGGCACTGTGGGGGACATTTATCTGGCACTGTGGGGGGCATTTATCTGGCACTGTGGGGGGGCATTCATTTATCTGGCACTGTGGGGGGGCATTCATTTATCTGGCACTGTGGGGGGGCATTAATGTATCTGGCACTGTGGGGGGCATTTATGTATCTGGCACTGTGGGGGGCATTTATGTATCTGGCACTGTGGGGGGCATTTATATATCTGGCACTGTGGGGGGCATTTATGTATCTGGCACTGTGGGGGGCATTTATGTATCTGGCACTGTGGGGGCAATTATGTTTCTCGCACTGCTGGGGGGGCATGTCATGTGCATTTGGCACTGCTGGGGGGGCATGTCATGTGCATTTGGCACTGCTGGGGGGGCATGTCATGTGCATTTGGCACTGCTGGGGGGGCATGTCATGTGCATTTGGCACTGCTGGGGGGCATGTCATGTGCATCTGGCACGGCTGTGGGGCATGTCGTGTCTAGCTGGCACGGCTGGGGGACATATCATGTAGTGTTCCCATGTCTCAGTGCAATACCTGGCGCAAAGTGTCTAACGTGCTCTGCCTGCCGCAAAGTATCTAACGTGCTCTGCCTGGCACAAAGTGTCTTAACGTGCTCTACCTGTCGCAGTGTGTATAGGAGGTTCTACCTGGTGCAATGTGTATTAGCTGCACTACTGTGTGGTGTAATGCGAATTGCCACTATTATGTGGCCAGATATACACAAAAAGAGGTAAGTGATTCAATGCGCTGCCAATGATCTAATGCAGCCAGTAAGACAAGAGGAACCTTCACAAACAATTCCAGAATAATTGTACAAATCGAAAATTTTGTCTTGTAGGAGATTAAAGGAAACGTCCTAGCTACCTACTGCGCTCATATGGTATCCGGAACCTACAGTGCAGCCCTGAGTCCACCTGAGGAGGGTAACTTTGACCACCAGTGACGACAACACCCTACTTTTACCACTTCACAGTGGTTATATGTTTGTTTTAATCTGTCAAATTGTGAGTTTCCTGTGTATAATAAATTCCTTTAATCCCCTACAAGTGGATCTGCACCATGATCTCTTTTTCTCTCTGCTTGAGTTAAGGAAATTGATTCACAGAACCTAAGGACATAAGAATTACGGGATCTTTAGGAACACAGAAACCTCCATATTTTCATTCTCTATGTAAGACTTTTTGATATCTTTGCGCCGTTAAGACAAAATTTTCGATTTGTACTATTATGTGGCCGCGCCCCTTCCCCACGAAGCAACGCCCCTACATTTTTGATGCGCGCCTTCGGCGCGGAAGGTCCATGATTTTGAACGGAGCAACAAGCATTACAGTATGTACATAATTTTGCCCTTCTAACTTAAATATGTGCCCTCCAAAATGCAAAATGTGCCCTCCCTGTGATCAGCACCCCTGCCCTAAAAAAATCCTAGAGTGAACACTATCATGTGTAGCTGGCACTGCTGGGGGGCATATCATGTGTAGCTGGCACTGCAGCAGGGCATGTCCTGTCTATCTGGCACTGATGGGGGGTATATCATGTCTATCTGGCACTGCTGGGGGGCATGTCGTGTAGCTGGCACTGCTGGGGGCATGTCATGTGTAGCTGGCACTGCTGCGGGGCATGTCATGTCTATCTGGCACTGCACTACTGTAGACATTATGTGTAGCTGGCAGTATACTGGAGACATTGTGTGTAAGGAACACTACTGTAGCTGTTATGTGTAATGCTGCTAATTGTGTGCGTAGAGGGGGAGTGAAAATATATTTATTTATAGCGTGATATGAAGTTGAGGCCCCGCCCACTTTTTCAGAGGCCACGCCCACTTTTCCAGGAGCGCGCGCATAGAGTATGGGAGGGGGCGCTTTTACATTTTCTCGCACAGGGTGCTAGTAGGCCTGGAGCCGGCCCTGTTAATGGGACAACACATATTCCTAGTTTCGTTTTCAGTAAAAACTACAATGGGTAAAGTTCTTTACCACTGATCCAAGGGATTTAACAGAGAAATATAGTTACATTTTACAATTTATTTTGAGATAGTTGTTGATTTATAGAAATTTAGACAAAATGGGGAAAATCAATTCAGAGTGAGATCCTGTAGGAGCCTTGCAGGATGTGCTGATGTATATACATCACAGTATATGGTACAAAAAAACATGTTTCATACCAACAATTTCCTACAGGACATCACACTTAATTGAATCTTTGATTTGTTTGGGTAAAACATTTTTGTAGACATACTTATCACTAAGATGCTCTTTTGAAGGATATCTTCCTATAGTCCTTGATATCCTTTCAGACTTCAGCAACTTTATATAAACATTACCACTGGCTCCCATCCTATGTATCCTATAAATGCTAGCACATTTGGTGCGCACATCATATGTCACCGCACTTGGCTTTGTTTTGGGACTATTTGTATCCAAATGTCGGCAGATGAATGAATAGTAAAGAGCAGTTTTTCTTAATTTTTTTAAACAAACCTTACCTGTTCCATATTGGCCATATTAAATGTTGGCTGTTCCATAAATCATAAACATTGGACCTGCCCTTCCTAATCATTAATTTCCCCAGGGGGTATGACTATAAATTACTATTCCCCTTTTTTTGGGGATTACCACGAAGAGTGAGATCTCAGGGCCTACCCCACTGTAAAATAACAGAATTTGTAACACTTAGAGCATGAGGCCGAACCACCAGCAAATTACATCATTGTGGTACCATCCAGGATGTTCTGATATTCTGTAGTCAGAAGACAAATTAACAGAGGTGATTTAAGAGAGGAGAAGGCCCTTGTGCAGGCAGTGTCGTACTTGGGCATGAAGGGCCCACTGGGGAATGCAGTTGTAGAGGGCCATGCTTAGTGGTGTGGCCATAGAGGTTTGGCTAACCATTAGAGAGTTCGTGGTCTATGCCGCTTGATAAATATATGTATAGTACTGCTAGTGCATGCATGATAATATACCAGATTCATAGCAGCAATACACTGTAGAAAATACAACATAGTCTTGTGCAGTATAAGGTAACATATGTAAAAGAAGAATTCATGTCACATTCTAGAACCTGATCTCTAGAGGAAGAGGTATGCCTCCAGTCAGTGGGGCTCATCAGGTGTCTGTACCCCTGTGGGCCATTCCAACCCTGTGTGCAGGCTCCGTGTGGGCCTCTTCTTTTCTGGCAGTGCAGTAGACTTTGGCTTTTAGCCACAGTCTACTAACCATGCGCATGTCTCCAGAGACATGGTTTGCATGCTATGTTCCTGGTGACTAATCTATTGCACATGCACAAACCACTAGGAAAATTCCTTCCTTACCATTTTCTGAGTGATTTCTGCTGTTCTGCAGCACCAGCTGACGCCGGACTCCATAGAGGTAAATATAATTATTATTTATTACCAGTTATTTATATAGCACACACATAATCCGCATTATAGATACGCCAATAGACATTAGCAAAAAAACATGCATACCACCAAACTGTCCTGATTTTGTCAGGACAGTGACGATTTGAGGATAGCATGCCAGCATCCTGCGGTCCTCACGTTTTGCCAGTATATATTGACATTGGAGAAAGATGTCAATGCACAAAACCAGTGCAGCTAAAAAGTACATTGAAAGAGGCACTCAAAACCCTAATGACAATGTGAAAAATACTTAATACACTTAAAAATATTGAAAATTCTGAAACAGTGTATTAGCTTCAGGGGTGAGGGTGGAGGGGAGGTTACTAATTACATGGGCTCTGGCCTGTTGGAGTGGTCCGGAGGGGAACTGTGGAAAAAAAGGAAATGCAATACACCCCTGTATCATTTTATTCTTTTGTGTGTGTGTATATATATATATATATATATAGTTATAATTATATATAATTATATATTTTTATATATTTTTATATATATATATATATATATATATATATATATATATATATATATTCTATATCATGTCTCATATAAAAAATATTTTGTTGGAATATTATTTACAGCATTGTAAGGAAAATAGTATTTTTGCTTTTTAACATAATATGGATAATTAAATGTAATCATAAATCAAATTTAATTTGATACATAATGATATTAATGTTTGCTATGTGTCATAAGTTGAACTGTAGGGATGCTGCTTTCTTTCTTCTTTTATGGTAAAAAAAATTCCTTGATTCACATGAGGGAGTGGAAAGTAAGATGGAACGCAGTATCAACTTGCGACTTCCGTTTTATGTACAAAAGCCAAAATATCTGAGTTTGATAGTGTAATGGGCATATTTGATCCACAAGGTGGAACATATGGCAGGGCTGGCCAGAGCCTAGTTTTTTGTTGATAAGCATCTACAGATTTTGGCACCACTGAGTGGATCTCCATGTCAGTTCACTTCTCCCCCCCCCCCCCCCCCAGCTTTTTAAGAGTAACTTTACCTATTTGTCTGTCTGTTATTGCCAAATTATTGATGTGTTATTACCAAATTACTGATTTGTTCCCATTTGTAAAGCACAAGGCTTACCCCCAACATTTCGATTGTGATTGGACAGTACCACTTCTTAGGCACTGTCCCGCCCGTGGGTCGCAGTGTGCTGTGGGGAGATGGGATACTAAGCAGAGCAGAGCAGCGGTGAATGGATGCCATATGAGGCTGAAAGGCAGCACAGCAGCTGCTGGAGTGTTGGGCTAGCTCCCAGCTTGATGAGAAATGGGGTCATGACACGCATTTCACACCCCCAAAAACACAATCCTTCAGGGAGCATGACAGACCACACCACCACAATGAGATACCAGACTGTTAGGAGGTATGCACAATGGAATATAATAGCTCTATGTAAGGAAAGTGGTTAAAATACCGTCAATTGTGATAGACAGAAGACAGAGGGATCCCAACTGACACTTGACTGATCTGCTGCTGGTCAGGTCTGTTGCCTTCTCTCCCGGTCGATCTGTGTGCTTCCCTGCCTGCTCCCTCTTTGTCTGACTAGCTCCTGCGGTCACTCGACCTGGAAGTAACATGTGTGTGTGTGGTGACTGGAGGGGACAGACTGCTTGTGTGTGTGTTGTGTCTGGGTAGAACAGGCTGTATGCGTGTGCATGGTGACTGGGCGGAACAAGCTGTGTGTGTGTGTGTGTGTGTGTGTGTGTGTGTGTGTGTGTGTTAACTGGGTGGAACAGGCTGTGTGTATGTGTAGTGACTGGGAGGAATAGGCTGTGTGTGTGTGTAGTGTCTGGGAGGAACAGGCTGTGTGTATGTGGGGTGACTGGGCGGAACAGGCTATGTGTATGTGGGGTGACTGGGCGGAACAGGATGTGTGTGTGTGTGTGTGTGTGTGTGTGTGTGTGTGTAGTGTCTGGGGGGGAACAGTAATTGGGGGGAACAGGCTGTGTGCGTGCGTGTGTGTGGTGTGTGGTGACTGGGCGGAACAGCCTGTGTGTGCATACCTCCCAACTTTTCATCTCTATACAGAGGGACACACGCGCACGCTCCCGAAAAGGGCGTGACCTAATAAAGGGGGCGTGGCTTCACGGACGACCCGCGATTCGTCACTGAGGGGGCACTCTGTGAGACGCTGGCATGCCTCCTCTCCCTCTGTCATCTGTGAATAGACACTGTGCGCATGTGCACAGCGTCTATTCACCACTGCTCTGCTAAGCAGGGCAGCAAGTGCATGAGCCTCTCAACTGCCCCTCCCCCACCGCGGGACACTGCGGTCCGCGGGTGGGACAGCGGGACAGTCCCCCAAAAATCGGGACAGTTGGGAGGTATATGTGTGTGTTATTTAGAATTGAGTGAAACAGGAAGGCTTTGTGTGAGTCTAACCGTATTTTTAAGCGCCAATCATTTGGCCACTTTGGCGCGCTCTGTCCCTATTTAAAATATGAGGAGGGGGGGGGTCACCAATGCTCTTGCTGGCACAGAGCACCAAAATGTCTAATTTATGGATCTGTGGATGAGGATTGCTATGGATGATGGGTGTTGCTGACTGCTGTTGTGATGTGTGCTGCCGTGTTATGGGTGCTGTGCTGGGCAAGGGATGCTGGGTTAGAGGCGGAACTAGCGGTGGTGCTAGGGGCGGTTAGGGTTAGGCTGTGGGAGGAGGAGGTTAGAGTTAGACTGTGGGAGGGAGAAGTTAAGGTAGGCTGCAGGAGAGGCGGATTAGGGCTAGAATTAGGGGTAAGGTAAAAATACCAGAATTTGTCGGGATTCTGTTGGTCTCCTATCGGGAGACAAGTACTGATAGTATTTGTACCCAACCCTTATATAAATACTCGTATATAAACAAACCATCCAAATTTCCTCTAGATCAAAGAAGAAAAAATGGGCTATTTATCCAGTTGTCCTCTACCCTATAGGGCTGTACACACGTATCAATGTTTACAGAGATGTGTGCTGAGCAATCCTGCACAAATCGCTCAGCACACATCTCTCCCCTGCTAGGGAGAGGGAGGAACGGGGGGGGACGCTCACTTCACCCAGTACCGATCTGTATAGATTCTGCCTGCATGCAGGCCAATCTAGAGTCAGCGATAGCACAGAGTTGCCTACCCTCCCTCATTCTGCAGGAGACTCCCTGAAATAGTAGCAATCTCCCTCACTCCCTGAATAGTCCAGCAATCTCCCTGATTTTACTTTACATTCTTGGGGTAAAAAAATAAATCAGAGATACATACTGTACATTCAAAGGAGTTCATCAGCGCCTTGTACCTGCATTGTTATAAGACACAATGATCCCTATGGCTACATGCATTTTAAATAAAATTTCTCGAGGCCACTTACAGTATATGGAACCTCTTGTATAACACAATACACATTTCCTGAAAAATATCAGTGTCTTTTCTTCAACAAATAGATCTTACTAACTTTGGGGCTCATTTACATTTGGATGTAAATCATTTTATGACACGCCACTCAGATGTAGCAGTACGCGCCCGCGCTTATAGGTGTTACTTTCACATCTCCTTGAAATGCCTTTTCAAAAGTAGGCAAGTATGCGATAGCAGCGTGCGGGGCCGCACATCGCTATCGCTATGGGGCATACACACGGAAAGATCCGTGCTTAATTTCTAAGCAGACTTTAAGTACGGATCTCTCCGTGAGTAACCCTCTTATGTTTTATGTCTGTTTGTCTCCAGTGATCAGCATTCCATGCCTTATGCTGGGTTTTCTGTTGCTTGTTCACAATCGTGTGTAGAATCTGTATCCTGTTTCCATGTTAGCTCATGTAATTGCTATCTCATGACTACCCATGTATATTTTCACAGTGTATTTATTATAATCATGTGTGTCCAAGGGCGTAGCTACCATAGGTGCAGGGAGTGCAGCTGCTATGGGGCCCAGAGCTGAGAGGGGTCACCTTCCCTGTTACATGTGTTATATACAGGGGCGTAGCTACCATAGGTACAGGGAGTGCAGCTGCTATGGGACCCAGAGCTGAGAGGGGCCACCTTCCCTGTCACAGTTACATGTGTTATATACAAGGGCGTAGCTACCATAGGTGCAGGGAGAGCAGCTGCTATGGGGCCCAGAGCTGAGAGGGGCCACCTTCCCTGTTACATGTGTTATATACAGGGGCGTAACTACCATAGTTGCAGGGAGTGTAGCTGCTATGGGGCCAAGAGCTGAAAGGGGCCACCTTCCCTGTCACAGTTATATGTGTTATGTACAGGGGCGTAGCTACCATAGGTACAGGGAGTGCAGCTGCTATGGGATCCAGAGCAGAGAAGGGCCACCTTCCTGTCACTGTTACATGTGTTATATACAGGGACGTAGCAACCATAGGTGCAGGGAGTGTAGCTGCTATGGGGCCCAGAGCTGAGAGGGGCCACCTTCCCTGTCACAGTTATATGTGTTATATACAGGGGCGTTGCTACCATAGGTGCAGGCAGTGCAGCTGCTATGGGACCCATAGCAGAGAGGGGCCACCTTCCTGCCACTGTTACAGGTGTTATAATATACATTTCTCTAACGTCCTAAGTGGATGCTGGGGACTCCGTAAGGACCATGGGGAATAGCGGCTCCGCAGGAGACTGGGCACATCTAAAGAAAGCTTTAGGACTATCTGGTGTGCACTGGCTCCTCCCCCTATGACCCTCCTCCAAGCCTCAGTTAGATCTTTGTGCCCGAACGAGAAGGGTGCACACTAGAGATGTGCACTTGAAATTTTTCGGGTTTTGTGTTTTGGTTTTGGGTTCGGTTCCGCGGCCGTGTTTTGGGTTCGACCGCGTTTTGGCAAAACCTCACCGAATTTTTTTTGTCGGATTCGGGTGTGTTTTGGATTCGGGTGTTTTTTTCAAAAAACACTAAAAAACAGCTTAAATCATAGAATTTGGGGGTCATTTTGATCCCAAAGTATATTAACCTCAAAAACCATAATTTCCACTCATTTTCAGTCTATTCTGAATACCTCACACCTCGTAATATTATTTTTAGTCCTAAAATTTGCACCGAGGTCGCTGGATGACTAAGCTAAGCGACCCTAGTGGCCGACACAAACACCGGGCCCATCTAGGAGTGGCACTGCAGTGTCACGCAGGATGGCCCTTCCAAAAAACACTCCCCAAACAGCACATGACGCAAAGAAAAAAAGAGGCGCAATGAGGTAGCTGTGTGAGTAAGATAAGCGACCCTAGTGGCCGACACAAACACCGGGCCCATCTAGGAGTGGCACTGCAGTGTCACGCAGGATGGCCCTTCCAAAAAACACTCCCCAAACAGCACATGACGCAAAGAAAAAAAGAGGCGCAATGAGGTAGCTGTGTGAGTAAGCTAAGCGACCCTAGTGGCCGACACAAACACCTGGCCCATCTAGGAGTGGCACTGCAGTGTCACGCAGGATGGCCCTTCCAAAAAACACTCCCCAAACAGCACATGACGCAAAGAAAAAAAGAGGCGCAATGAGGTAGCTGTGTGAGTAAGATAAGCGACCCTAGTGGCCGACACAAACACCGGGCCCATCTAGGAGTGGCACTGCAGTGTCACGCAGGATGGCCCTTCCAAAAAACACTCCCCAAACAGCACATGACGCAAAGAAAAAAAGAGGCGCAATGAGGTAGCTGTGTGAGTAAGATAAGCGACCCTAGTGGCCGACACAAACACCGGGCCCATCTAGGAGTGGCACTGCAGTGTCACGCAGGATGGCCCTTCCAAAAAACACTCCCCAAACAGCACATGACGCAAAGAAAAAAAGAGGCGCAATGAGGTAGCTGTGTGAGTAAGATAAGCGACCCTAGTGGCCGACACAAACACCGGGCCCATCTAGGAGTGGCACTGCAGTGTCACGCAGGATGGCCCTTCCAAAAAACACTCCCCAAACAGCACATGACGCAAAGAAAAAAAGAGGCGCAATGAGGTAGCTGTGTGAGTAAGATAAGCGACCCTAGTGGCCGACACAAACACCGGGCCCATCTAGGAGTGGCACTGCAGTGTCACGCAGGATGGCCCTTCCAAAAAACACTCCCCAAACAGCACATGACGCAAAGAAAAAAAGAGGCGCAATGAGGTAGCTGTGTGAGTAAGATAAGCGACCCTAGTGGCCGACACAAACACCGGGCCCATCTAGGAGTGGCACTGCAGTGTCACGCAGGATGGCCCTTCCAAAAAACACTCCCCAAACAGCACATGACGCAAAGAAAAAAAGAGGCGCAATGAGGTAGCTGTGTGGGTAAGATAAGCGACCCTAGTGGCCGACACAAACACCTGGCCCATCTAGGAGTGGCACTGCAGTGTCACGCAGGATGGCACTTCCAAAAAACACTCCCCAAACAGCACATGATGCAAAGAAAAATTAAAGAAAAAAGAGGTGCAAGATGGAATTGTCCTTGGGCCCTACCACCCACCCTTATGTTGTATAAACAGGACATGCACACTTTAACCAACCCATCATTTCAGTGACAGGGTCTGCCACACGACTGTGACTGAAATGACGGGTTGGTTTGGACCCCCACCAAAAAAGAAGCAATTAATCTCTCCTTGCACAAACTGGCTCTACAGAGGCAAGATGTCCACCTCATCATCATCCTCCGATATATCACCGTGTACATCCCCCTCCTCACAGATTATCAATTCGTCCCCACTGGAATCCACCATCTCAGCTCCCTGTGTACTTTGTGGAGGCAATTGCTGCTGGTCAATGTCTCCACGGAGGAATTGATTATAATTAATTTTAATGAACATCATCTTCTCCACATTTTCTGGAAGTAACCTCGTACGCCGATTGCTGACAAGGTGAGCGGCGGCACTAAACACTCTTTCGGAGTACACACTTGTGGGAGGGCAACTTAGGTAGAATAAAGCCAGTTTGTGCAAGGGCCTCCAAATTGCCTCTTTTTCCTGCCAGTATAAGTACGGACTGTGTGACGTGCCTACTTGGATGCGGTCACTCATATAATCCTCCACCATTCTTTCAATGGGGAGAGAATCATATGCAGTGACAGTAGACGACATGTCCGTAATCGTTGACAGGTCCTTCAGCCCGGACCAGATGTCAGCATCAGCAGTCGCTCCAGACTGCCCTGCATCACCGCCAGCGGGTGGGCTCGGAATTCTGAGCCTTTTCCTCGCACCCCCAGTTGCGGGAGAATGTGAAGGAGGAGATGTTGACAGGTCGCGTTCCGCTTGACTTGACAATTTTCTCACCAGCAGGTCTTTGAACCCCAGCAGACTTGTGTCTGCCGGAAAGAGAGATCCAAGGTAGGTTTTAAATCTAGGATCGAGCACGGTGGCCAAAATGTAGTGCTCTGATTTCAACAGATTGACCACCCGTGAATCCTTGTTAAGCGAATTAAGGGCTCCATCCACAAGTCCCACATGCCTAGCGGAATCGCTCCGTGTTAGCTCCTCCTTCAATGTCTCCAGCTTCTTCTGCAAAAGCCTGATGAGGGGAATGACCTGACTCAGGCTGGCAGTGTCTGAACTGACTTCACGTGTGGCAAGTTCAAAGGGCAGCAGAACCTTGCACAACGTTGAAATCATTCTCCACTGCGCTTGAGACAGGTGCATTCCACCTCCTATATCGTGCTGAATTGTATAGGCTTGAATGGCCTTTTGCTGCTCCTCCAACCTCTGAAGCATATATAGGGTTGAATTCCACCTCGTTACCACTTCTTGCTTCAGATGATGGCAGGGCAGGTTCAGGCGTTTTTGGTGTTGCTCCAGTCTTTTGTACGTGGTGCCTGTACGCCGAAAGTGTCCCGCAATTCTTCTGGCCACCGACAGCATCTCTTGCACGCCCCTGTCGTTTTTTAAAAAATTCTGCACCACCAAATTCAAGGTATGTGCAAAACATGGGACGTGCTGGAATTTGCCCAGATTTAATGCACACACAATATTGCTGGCGTTGTCCGATGCCACAAATCCACAGGAGAGTCCAATTGGGGTAAGCCATTCCGCGATGATCTTCCTCAGTTGCCGTAAGAGGTTTTCAGCTGTGTGCGTATTCTGGAAACCGGTGATACAAAGCGTAGCCTGCCTAGGAAAGAGTTGGCGTTTGCGAGATGCTGCTACTGGTGCCGCCGCTGCTGTTCTTGCAGCGGGAGTCCATACATCTACCCAGTGGGCTGTCACAGTCATATAGTCCTGACCCTGCCCTGCTCCACTTGTCCACATGTCCGTGGTTAAGTGGACATTGGGTACAGCTGCATTTTTTAGGACACTGGTGACTCTTTTTCTGAGGTCAGTGTACATTTTCGGTATCGCCTGCCTAGAGAAATGGAACCTAGATGGTATTTGGTACCGGGGACACAGTACCTCCAACAAGTCTCTAGTTGGCTCTGCAGTAATGATGGATACCGGAACCACGTTTCTCACCACCCAGGATGCCAAGGCCTCAGTTATCCGCTTTGCAGCAGGATGACTGCTGTGATATTTCATCTTCCTCGCAAAGGACTGTTGGACAGTCAATTGCTTGGTGGAAGTAGTAAAAGTGGTCTTATGATTTCCCCTCTGGGATGACCATCGACTCCCAGCAGCAACAACAGCAGCGCCAGCAGCAGTAGGCGTTACACGCAAGGATGCATCGGAGGAATCCCAGGCAGGAGAGGAATCGTCAGAATTGCCAGTGACATGGCCTGCAGGACTATTGGCATTCCTGGGGAAGGAGGAAATTGACACTGAGGGAGTTGGTGGGGTGGTTTGCGTGAGCTTGGTTACAAGAGGAAGGGATTTACTGGTCAGTGGACTGCTTCCGCTGTCGCCCAAAGTTTTTGAACTTGTCACTGACTTATTATGAATGCGCTGCAGGTGACGTATAAGGGAGGATGTTCCGAGGTGGTTAACGTCCTTACCCCTACTTATTACAGCTTGACAAAGGCAACACACGGCTTGACAAATGTTGTCCGCATTTCTGTTGAAATACTTCCACACCGAAGAGCTGATTTTTTTGGTATTTTCACCAGGCATGTCAACGGCCATATTCCTCCCACGGACAACAGGTGTCTCCCCGGGTGCCTGACTTAAACAAACCACCTCACCATCAGAATCCTCCTTGTCAATTTCCTCCCCAGCGCCAGCAACACCCATATCCTCCTCATCCTGGTGTACTTCAACACTGACATCTTCAATCTGACTATCAGGAACTGGACTGCGGGTGCTCCTTCCAGCACTTGCAGGGGGCGTGCAAATGGTGGAAGGCGCATGCTCTTCACGTCCAGTGTTGGGAAGGTCAGGCATCGCAACCGACACAATTGGACTCTCCTTGTGGATTTGGGATTTCGAAGAACGCACAGTTCTTTGCGGTGCTTTTGCCAGCTTGAGTCTTTTCATTTTTCTAGCGAGAGGCTGAGTGCTTCCATCCTCATGTGAAGCTGAACCACTAGCCATGAACATAGGCCAGGGCCTCAGCCGTTCCTTGCCACTCCGTGTGGTAAATGGCATATTGGCAAGTTTACGCTTCTCCTCCGACAATTTTATTTTAGATTTTGGAGTCCTTTTTTTACTGACATTTGGTGTTTTGGATTTGACATGCTCTGTACTATGACATTGGGCATCGGCCTTGGCAGACGACGTTGCTGGCATTTCATCGTCTCGGCCATGACTAGTGGCAGCAGCTTCAGCACGAGGTGGAAGTGGATCTTGATCTTTCCCTAATTTTGGAACCTCAACATTTTTGTTCTCCATATTTTAATAGGCACAACTAAAAGGCACCTCAGGTAAACAATGGAGATGGATGGATACTAGTATACTTATGGATGGACGAGCGACTGCCGACACAGAGGTAGCTACAGCCGTGGACTACCGTACTGTGTCTGCTGCTAATATAGACTGGATGATAATGAGATGAAATCAATATATATATATATAATATCACTAGTACTGCAGCCGGACAGGTATATATATTTATTATGTAATGACTGATGACGGACCTGCTGGACACTGTCAGCTCAGCAGCACCGCAGACTGCTACAGTAAGCTACTATAGTAGTATGTATAAAGAAGAAAGAAAAAAAAAAACCACAGGTAGGTGGTATACAATTATGGATGGACGAGCGACTGCCGACACAGAGGTAGCTACAGCCGTGGACTACCGTACTGTGTCTGCTGCTAATATAGACTGGATGATAATGAGATGAAATCAATATATATATATATATATATAATATCACACTAGTACTGCAGCCGGACAGGTATATATATTTATTATGTAATGACTGATGACGGACCTGCTGGACACTGTCAGCTCAGCAGCACCGCAGACTGCTACAGTAAGCTACTATAGTAGTATGTATAAAGAAGAAAGAAAAAAAAAACCACGGGTAGGTGGTATACAATTATGGATGGACGAGCGACTGCCGACACAGAAGTAGCTACAGCCGTGGACTACCATACTGTGTCTGCTGCTAATATAGACTGGATGATAATGAGATGAAATCAATATATATATATATAATATCACACTAGTACAGCAGCCGGACAGGTAGATATATTTATTATGTAATGACTGATGACGGACCTGCTGGACACTGTCAGCTCAGCAGCACCGCAGACTGCTACAGTAAGCTACTATAGTAGTATGTATAAAGAAGAAAGAAAAAGAAAAAACCACGGGTAGGTGGTATACAATTATGGATGGACGAGCGACTGCCGACACAGAGGTAGCTACAGCCGTGGACTACCGTACTGTGTCTGCTGCTAATATAGACTGGATGATAATGAGATGAAATCAATATATATATATATAATATCACACTAGTACTGCAGCCGGACAGGTAGATATATTTATTATGTAATGACTGATGACGGACCTGCTGGACACTGTCAGCTCAGCAGCACCGCAGACTGCTACAGTAAGCTACAATAGTAGTATGTATAAAGAAGAAAGAAAAAAAAAAACCACGGGTAGGTGGTATACAATTATGGATGGACGAGCGACTGCCGACACAGAGGTAGCTACAGCCGTGGACTACCGTACTGTGTCTGCTGCTAATATAGACTGGATGATAATGAGATGAAATCAATATATATATATATAATATCACACTAGTACTGCAGCCGGACAGGTAGATATATTTATTATGTAATGACTGATGACGGACCTGCTGGACACTGTCAGCTCAGCAGCACCGCAGACTGCTACAGTAAGCTACTATAGTAGTATGTATAAAGAAGAAGAAAGAAAAAAAAAAAAACGGGTAGGTGGTATACAATATTATATATATATATTATATACAATTATATATATATATATATTAAACTGGTGGTGATTATTAAACTGGTGGTCAGGTCACTGGTCACACTATCAGCAACTTGCAAGTAGTACTCCTAAGCAGACAATCACAATATATATTATACTGGTGGTCAGTGTGGTCACAATGGCAGTGTGGCACTCTGGCAGCAAAAGTGTGCACTGTACGTTATATGTACTCCTGAGTCCTGCTCTCAGACTCTAACTGCTCCCCACTATCAGTGTCTCCCCCACAAGTCAGATATACATTATACAGTCACACTATCTATCTATCACTTCAGCAAGTAGTAGTACTCCTCCTAATGCTCCCCAAAATTACTACTGTGTCTCTCTCTACTCTAGTCTCACTCTCTTCTCTATAAACGGAGAGGACGCCAGCCACGTCCTCTCCCTATGAATCTCAATGCACGTGTGAAAATGGCGGCGACGCGCGGCTCCTTATATAGAATCCGAGTCTCGCGATAGAATCCGAGCCTCGCGAGAATCCGACAGCGGGATGATGACGTTCGGGAGCGCTCGGGTTAACCGAGCAAGGCGGGAAGATCCGAGTCGCTCGGACCCGTGTAAAAAAACCTGAAGTTCGGGCGGGTTCGGATTCCGAGGAACCGAACCCGCTCATCTCTAGTGCACACTAGGGGCTCTCCTGAGCTTCTTAGTGAAAGTTTTAGTTTAGGTTTTTTATTTTCAGTGAGACCTGCTGGCAACAGGCTCACTGCATCGAGGGACTAAGGGGAGAAGAAGCGAACTCACCTGCGTGCAGAGTGGATTGGGCTTCTTAGGCTACTGGACATTAGCTCCAGAGGGACGATCACAGGTCCAGCCTGGATGGGTCCCAGAGCCGCGCCGCCGGCCCCCTTACAGAGCCAGAAGGCAGAAGAGGTCCGGAAAATCGGCGGCAGAAGACGTCCTGTCTTCAACAAGGTAGCGCACAGCACTGCAGCTGTGCGCCATTGCTCTCAGCACACTTCACACTCCGGTCACTGAGGGTGCAGGGCGCTGGGGGGGGGGCGCCCTGAGACGCAATAATAAACACCTTGGATGGCAAAAAAATGCATCACATATAGCTCCTGGGCTATATGGATGCATTTAACCCCTGCCAAAATACATAAAAAAGCGGGAGATAAGGCCGCCGATAAGGGGGCGGAGCCTATCTCTTCAGCACACTGGCGCCATTTTCCCTCACAACTCTGTTGGAGGGAAGATCCCTGTCTCTCCCCTGCAGTCACTACACTACAGAAAGGGTTAAAAAAGAGAGGGGGGGCACTAATTACGCGCAGTATTAAAGATACAGCAGCTATAAGGGGAAAAACACTTATATAAGGTTATCCCTGTATATATATATATAGCGCTCTGGTGTGTGCTGGCAAACTCTCCCTCTGTCTCCCCAAAGGGCTAGTGGGGTCCTGTCCTCTATCAGAGCATTCCCTGTGTGTGTGCTGTATGTCGGTACATTTGTGTCGACATGTATGAGGAGAAAAATGATGTGGAGACGGAGCAGATTGCCTGTAATAGTGATGTCACCCCCTAGGGGGTCGACACCTGAGTGGATGAACTGTTGGAAGGAATTACGTGACAGTGTCAGCTCTGTATAAAAGACAGTGGTTGACATGAGACAGCCGGCTACTCAGCTTGTGCCTGTCCAGACGTCTCATAGGCCGTCAGGGGCTCTAAAGCGCCCGTTACCTCAGATGGCAGATATAGACGCCGACACGGATACTGACTCCAGTGTCGACGGTGAAGAGACAAATGTGACTTCCAGTAGGGCCACACGTTACATGATTGAGGCAATGAAAAATGTTTTTACACATTTCTGATAATACGAGTACCACCAAAAAGGGGTATTATGTTCGGTGAGGAAAAACTACCTGTAGTTTTCCTGAATCTGAGAAATTAAATGAGGTGTGTGATGATGCGTGGTTTCCCCCCGATAACAACTGATAATTTCTAAAATGTTATTGGCATTATATCCTTTCCCGCCAGAGGTTAGGGTGCGTTGGGAAACACCCCCTAGGGTGGATAAAGCGCTCACACGCTTGTAAGGGCTCTACCCTCTCCTGAGATGGCCGCCCTTAAGGATCCTGCTGATAGAAAGCAGGAGGGTATCCTAAAATGTATTTACACACATACTGGTGTTATACTGCGACCAGAAATCGCCTCAGCCTGGATGTGCAGTGCTGGGTTGGCGTGGTCGGATTCCCTGACTGAAAATATTGATACCCTAGATAGGGACAGTATATTATTGCCTATAGAGCATTTAAAAGATGCATTTCTATATATGCGTGATGCACAGCGGAATATTTGCCGACTGGCATCAAGTCAAAGTGTGTTGTCCATTTCTACCAGTAGAGGGTTATGGACACGTCAGTGGTCAGGTGATGCGTATTCCAAACTGCATTTGGAAGTATTGCCTTATTAAAGGGAGGAGTTATTTGGGGTCGGTCTTTCAGACCTGGTGGCCACGGCAACAGCTGGGAAATCCACGTTTGTACCCCAGGTCGCCTCTCAACATGAGAAGACGCCGTATTATCAGGCGCAGTCTTTTCGTGGACAAGCGGGCAAAAGATTCCTCATTTCTGCCCCGTGACAGAGGGAGAGGAAAAAGGCTGCAGAAATCAGCCAGTTCCCAGTAACAGAAACCCTCTCCCGCCTCTGCCAAGCCCTCAGTATGACGCTGGGGCTTTACAAGCAGAATCAGGCACGGTGGGGGGCCCGTCTCAATGAATTTCAGCGCGCAGTGGGCTCACTCGCAAGTAGACCCCTGGATCCTTCAGGTGATATCTCAGGGGTACAAATTAGAATTCGAGACGTCTCCCCCTCGCCGTTTCCTAAAGTCGGCTTTACCGATGTCTCCTTCTGACAGGGAGACTGTTTTGGAAGCCATTCACAAGCTGTATTCCCAGCAGGTGATAACAAGGTACCCCTCCTGCAACAGGGAACGGGGTATTATTCCACACTGTTGTGGTACCGAAGCCGGACGGCTCGGTGAGACCAATTCTAAATCTAAAATCTTTGAACACTTACATACAGAGGTTCAAATTCAAGATTGAGTCACTCAGAGCAGTGATTGCGAACCTGGAAGAAGGGGACTACATGATGTCTCGGGACATCAAGGATACTTACCTTCATGTCAAAATTTACCCTTCTCATCAAGGGTACCTCAGGTTTATGGTACAGAACTGTCACTATCAGTTCAGACGCTGCCGTATGGATGGTCCACGGCACCCCGGGTCTTTACCAAGGTAATGGCCGAAATGATGATATTCCTTCGAAGGAAGGGAATTTTAGTTATCCTTTACTTGGACGATTCCCTGATAAGGGTAAGATCCAGGGAACAGTTGGAGGTCGGTGTAGCACTATTTCAGGTAGTGTTGCGGCAGCACGATTGGATTCTCAATATTCCAAAATCGCAGCTGGTTCCGATGACTTGTCTTCTGTTCCTAGGGATGATCCTGGACACAGTCCAGAAAAAGGCTTTTCTCCCGGAGGAAAAAGCCAGGGAGTTATCCGAGCTAGTCAGGAACCTCCTAAAACCGAGCCAAGTCTCAGTGCATCAATGCACAAGGGTTCTGGGTAAAATGGTGGCTTCCTAAGAAGCAATCCCATTCGGCAGATTCCACGCAAGAATTTTCCAGTGGGACCTGCTGGACAAATGGTCCGGGTCGCATCTTCAGATGCATCAGCGGATAACCCTGTCACCAAGGACAAGGGTGTCCCTCCTGTGGTGGTTGCAGAGTGCTCATCTTCTAGAGGGCCGCAGATTCGGCATTCAGGACTGGGTCCTGGTGACCACGGATGCCAGCCTGCGAGGCTGGGGAGCAGTCACACAGGGAAGGAATATCCAGGGCTTATGGTCAAGTCTGGAGACATCACTTCACATAAATATCCTGAAGCTAAGGGCCATTTACAATGCTCTAAGCTTAGCAAGTCCTCTGCTTCAAGGTCAGCCGGTGTTGATCCAGTCGGACAACATCACGGCAGTCACCCACGTAAACAGACAGGGTGGCACAAGAAGCAGGAGGGCAATGGCAGAAGCTGCAAGGATTCTTCGCTGGGCGGAAAATCATGTGATAGCACTGTCAGCAGTATTCATTCCGGGAGTGGACAACTGGGAAGCAGACTTCCTCAGCACGACCTCCACCCGGGAGAGTGGGGACTTCACCCAGAAGTCTTCCACATGATTATAAACCGTTGGGAAAAACTCGACAGGTATTGCGCCAGGTCAAGGGACCCTCAGGCAATACCTGTAGACGTTCTGGTAACACCGTGGGTGTACCAGTCAGTGTATGTGTTCCCTCCTCTGCCTCTCATACCCAAGGTACTGAGATTGATAAGATGGAGAGGAGTAAGCACTATATTCGGGCCTCCGGATTGGCCAAGAAGGACTTGGTAACCGGAACTTCAAGAGATGCTCACGGAGGATCCGTGGCCTCTACCTCTAAGAAGGGACCTGCTCCAGCAAGGACCCTGTCTGTTCCAAGACTTACCACGGCTGCGTTTGACGGCATGGCGGTTGAACGCCGGATCCTGAAAAGGCATTCCGGATGAAGTCATCCCTATCCTGATCAAAGCCAGGAAGGATGTAACCGCAAAACATTATCACCGCATTTGGCGAAAATATGTTGCGTGGTGCGAGGCCAGTAAGGCCCGACGGAGGAAATTCAACTGGGTCGTTTCCTACATTTCCTGCAAACAGGAGTGTCTATGGGCCTGAAATTGGGGACAATTAAGGTTAAAATTTCAGCCCTGTCAATTTTCTTCCAAAAAGAACTAGCTTCAGTCCCTGAAGTTCAGACGTTTGTAAAAGGGGTACTGCATATACAGCCTCCTTTTGTGCCTTCAGTGGCACTTTGGGATCTCAATGTAGTTTTTGGGTTCCAAAAGTCACATTGGTTTGAACCACTTAAATCTGTGGAGTTAAAATATCTCACAGGGAAAGTGGTCATGCTGTTGGCCCTGGCCTGGGCCAGGCGCGTGTCAGAATTGGCGGCTTTATCCTGTAAAAGCCCTTATCTGATTTTCCATTCGGACAGGGCGGAATTGAGGACTCGTCCTCAGTTTCTCCCTAAGGTGGTTTCAGCGTTTCACCTGAACCAACCTATTGTGGTGCCTGCGGCTACTAGGGACTTGGAGGACTCCAAGTTGCTAGACGTTGTCAGGGCCCTGAAAATATATGTTTCCAGGACGGCTGGAGTCAGGAAAACTGACTCGCTGTTTATCCTGTATGCACCCAACAAGCTGGGTGCTCCTGCTTCTAAGCAGACTATTGCTCGTTGGATTTGTAGTACAATTCAGCTTGCACATTCGGTGGCAGGCCTGCCACAGCCAAAAATCTGTAAATGCCCACTCCACAAGGAAGGTGGGCTCATCTTGGGCGGCTGCCCGAGGGGTCTCGGCTTTACAACTTTGCCGAGCAGCTACTTGGTCAGGAGCAAATACGTTTTTGTAAAATTCTACAAAATTGATACCCTGGCTGAGGAGGACCTGGAGTTCTCTCATTTGGTGCTGCAGAGTCATCCGCACTCTCCCGCCCGTTTGGGAGCTTTGGTATAATCCCCATGGTCCTTACGGAGTCCCCAGCATCCACTTAGGACGCTAGAGAAAATAAGAATTTACTTACCGATAATTCTATTTCTCGTAGTCCGTAGTGGATGCTGGGCGCCCATCCCAAGTGCGGATTGTCTGCAATACTGGTACATAGTTATTGTTACCAAAAAATCGGGTTATTGCTGTAGTGAGCCATCTTTTCTAGAGGCTCCTCTGTTATCATGCTGTTAACTGGGTTCAGATCACAAGTTGTACGGTGTGATTGGTGTGGCTGGTATGAGTCTTACCCGGGATTCAAGATCCTTCCTTATTGTGTACGCTCGTCTGGGCACAGTATCCTAACTGAGGCTTGGAGGAGGGTCATAGGGGGAGGAGCCAGTGCACACCAGATAGTCTTAAAGCTTTCTTTAGATGTGCCCAGTCTCCTGCGGAGCCGCTATTCCCCATGGTCCTTACGGAGTCCCCAGCATCCACTACGGACTACGAGAAATAGAATTATCGGTAAGTAAATTCTTTTTTTTTCAACATTGGGTACATAAGGATCCATATAAATTTTTGCCTTGGGGCCTACAATATATCAAGTTATGCCCCTGGATCTGCTCATTGTAATGTGGTATAAAATGAGCTGGATGGCATTATAATGTTATATAGAATGAACTGGAGCACTCTAATGTGCCATATATAGTGTGGTGTAATATGAACTGGGGGCAGCACTGTAATGTGGCCCAATATGAACTGAAGACACCATTATAATGTGAAGTAGGGGTGCTGTGTACTTGCAGCCCTACAAGGAGTGGAATTTAATTGTGCCACACGCCCCCTACTGGTCATCTATAGTAATGGGCTTCTAGCAGGACAATTTAGTTGTTGCTCTGATCAGGGGCCCATTAGCCACAGCAGTTCCTTTACGTGGCTAAACACTGTGCTTTTTCAGCCGATTTAAATACTAATGGACATCTGATCACAGCAATCGAATTGAACTGCTCTGATAGACGCCCACTGTTATAGACGGCTGGCAGGGGGCATGCGACCCAATCAAATTCCCCCCAATGTGACATAACATGAACTAAGACCCTAATATGGCATACCCTCCAACTGTACCTTTTTAGCAAGTACAGTACCTTTTTTTATGTTCTGTACCAATTTTTGGCTCTCCAAACTTCCATTGAAAGTATAGGAAAAGGGGAATGACCACGCCCCCTTTACCCGTGGCCATGCCCCCTTTCCTAATTTGTACCGATTTTTATGTGTAAAATGTTGGAGGGTATGCTATGGGTCATATAATGAGCATCTACTGCAGAGAGGTGTCTCTCTGGAATCATTGGGACAGGGGCCCTTCAGAATGTTGCTATGGGGCCCAAAAAGTTCTGGCTACACCGCTGTGTGTGTCACATCTGTCAGATATACAGTATGTCATGCATGTAAGGTGACTGGCACTACGGTATCTGTGTATAAATGATGTTGACTAGCTTCATTTTTTTAATGTATTTTCTTATCAGCTAGGAAATTCTCTCATTAATTTCAAATAGATCAGGACTGAAATAATTCATTTAATCTATAATTTATTGAGCTTCTGCTATTGCAATGATAAAACGTATCCTGGCCTGCACGGTTCTAATTTTGTATGAGATACATTATATACTTTTGAAGATGAACGCTGTGTTTTATAGTTCATATCAACCACCCACAAACATCGTTATCACTGGGAGTTGTAAGAACAGTCCCTAGGTTACGTAACTTATGCACCACACAGATACCAGCAGTGACACATCACTTTGTTAGCTGTGACAGCAATTTTATTAGAGATATAAGCAACCATTCATGCTCAGTAATATGCTTTCCTTGTCACGTGGAATTTCTTTTTTTTAGTTCTACAAAAGTAAGTTTAAAACGACTTTTTATTTTACATTTTTATGTTGATTTTTTCTATTACTAGTATATCCAGTAATGTATCAGAATAAACAAAGTTTAATTGTTTTTACATTCTGTATTTTATTCTAACTGAGCTGATATATAATTTTTGATTGCAGCATGCTTTTAATCTCACTAACAGTGTGAGGGAGTCATATACTGTACAAATGGACAGTATATAGGCCCTCATTCCGAGTTGTTCGCTCGCAAGCTGCTTTTAGCAGCTTTACACACGCTAAGCTGCCGCCTACTGGGAGTGAATCTTAGCTTCTTAAAATTACGAACGAAAGATTCTCAAAATTGCGATTACACACCTCTTAGCAGTTTCTGAGTAGCTTCAAACTTACTCGGCATCTGCGATCAGTTCAGTGCTTGTCGTTCCTGGTTTGACGTCACAAACACACCCAGCGTTCGCCCAGACACTCCTCCGTTTCTTCAGCCACTCCCGCGTTTTTCCCAGAAACGGTAGCGTTTTTTCGCACACACCCATAAAACGGCCTGTTTCCGCCCAGAAACACCCACTTCCTGTCAATCACATTACGATCACCAGAACGAAGAAAAAACCGTGAGTAAAATTCCTAACTGCATAGCAAATTTACTTGGCGCAGTCGCACTGCGGACATTGCGCATGCGCATTCGCGACTAATCGCTCCGTTGCGGAAAAAAAAATAACGAGCGAACAACTCGGAATGACCCCCATAGGACAGTACATACTTTCTTTAGATGTGTGCTGAGCGATCTATCAGTGACCTCGCTCTCAGCACACATCTCTCCACCCGCTCAGCACAGCGCGATGTGTGCTGAGCGAGGGGGTGGATGGGTGGGCCGCTCATTTCACCCAGCGGGTGAAATGAGCGATGTGCTAGATTGTGTCTGCATGCAGGTCAATCTAGCACCGGCGATAGCGCATCGCTATCGATGTGGGGCACACACGCAATAGATCCGTGCTTAAAATCTAAGCAATCTAGTCAGATTGCTTAGATTTTAAGAACGGATCTCTCCGTGTGTACCCCCGTTATGACTAAAAATTCCCCCTTTACTGCCACTGTGTCTACTTTTGTAGTCTGTGCACATATAAGAGGAAATGTATGCCGTGAAAAATTTTATCGGTATAGTTGAAAGAAGGAGATTATAGACATGATTCAGCTTCAGTTGCAGTTTTGCTAAATTAGCAAAACTGCAGCTGGCTAGAATCGCATGCTGGGGGCTGCCCAGCACAGGGCAAGGCAGTCCAGCATGCTGATGGCGGCCAGTGACGCGATCACTTCAATTGCAGTCACATCGCTGATTAAGGGAAGCCCCCCGTTTCTGATGCCACACCCCAGCAATGCCGAGTTGCCGCCCCCACAATGCTGCGTCGCCGCCCACGACCGCCCCACGAATGCCTCTGCCTGTCAATCAGACAGAGGTGTTCGCATTACTGAGATGCAATTGCATCTTCCTGCTCGCACATGCTGTGGGGGTTACCGGGCTGTGCGTTTCTCCCCTGTATCCACTGTCTAATGGCAGGTAATGCTAGTAATAAGGGGGGAGGGGTTAGTGATTTATCAGAGTTAAATAAGGTTAAGAGTATTTTGAGGCTGAGAATGTTGATAGGAGTTTAATGTTTCATGCTGCTTGTATTATATGGTGGTCATCAATGCTGTCTGCAGTACAGTATATGGCAGTCACTAGTGCTGTCTGTAGTATATGGCGGTCACTAATGCTATCTGTAGTATATTGTGGTCACTACTGCTGTGTGTAGTATATGGAGGTCGCTAATGCTGTCTTTAGTATATGGGAGTCACTAATTCTGTGTGTAGAATATGGCAGTTATTAATGAGGCTTGTAGTATATAATGATCATTCATGCTGTGTGTAGTATACGGTGGTCAGTAATGCTGTCTTTAGTATATGGGCATCACTAAGGCTGTCTGTAGTATATAGCGGCCAGTAATTCTGTGTGCAGCATATGGAGGCAACTAATGGTGTGTGCAGTATATGGCAGTCGCTAATGCTGTCTTTAGTATATGGCGGTCACTAATGTTGTCTGTAGTATATAGAGGTCACTAATGCTATGTGTAGTATATAGAGATCATTAATGCTGTCTAGTATATGGTAGTCACTAATGCTGTCTGTAGTATATTGCAGTCACTAATGCTGTATTTAGTATATGGTGGTCACTAATGATGTATGTAGTATATGGTAATCATGAATGCTGTATGTAGTATATGGTGTCCACTAATGCTATTGTAGCATATGGCAGTCAATGATGCTGTCTGTAATATATAGCTGTCATTAATGCTGTTTGTAGAATATGGTGATCACTAATGCTGTCTGCATTATTTTGTGGTCCCTACATCTGTGTGTAGTGTATGGAGGTTGCTAATGCTGTCTTTAGTATATGGCAGTAACTAATGCTGTGTGTAGTATATGGCAGCCATGTCACAATCCTGACTGTAGGTTTCATATTTGGTGACTTACCCCTGCCATCTGTCCCGGATCCTGTGTCTTTTTACTCACTGGGTTAAACAGCTTGTCAGCACTATGAGTTTTCCTGAGTTCTCTGCCTGAAAGGTAATAGTTAATTAGCTCCACCTGTGGTGATCTCCTGTGTGAGGCTGAATTCAGTAATCTGAAGTTTAGGCCTAAAAGCCAGCATCCTATGTTTTGCAGAAGTTCAGGCTTCAGTGTTCTCTCGGCCTGCTAGGCCTCACTCTACATCACAGCCTAGTCTAGAGTACTCACATAACAGTGACTGTTCAGTGTTCACCTGACCCAGAGTTGTCCAATCCTCTGCCAGCCTGAGACTCTCTGCATCACCTAATCCTGCTCACCAATCACCAAGGACCAGGAAGTATAAGTTGGGAGACTGAGGGGTAAATTTACTAAGATTCGTATTTTCCCGTTTCAGGTCAAAGTTCAATCACGAATGACATCGACAGTGTAAAATTGCAACTTTTTGAATTGATTACGTCTAATTTACTAAGCTGCCGTATTTAGCCTTTTCGGGTTTTCCGATGTCGATGTCATTCGTTTTTTTTTTCTGTTTTTTACGGCAGTGATTAGCAAAACACTGCCGACTTTTTTACAATGAATCTCGGCCGGATCTGTGTGATCCGTGCTGGGGTTCATTTTTTTTTTTTTTTTTTTAAATTAAACACTGTAAAATCCCAAAAAAAAATTGCGTGGGGTCCCCTCTCCTAAGCATAACCAGCCTCGGGCTCTTTGAGCCGATCCTGGTTGCAAAAATATGGGTAAAAAATTGACAGGGGTTCCCCCATATTTAAGCAACCAGCATCGGGCTCTGCGCCTGGTCCTGGTTCCAAAAAAACGGGGGACAAAAAGAGTAGGGGTCCCCCGTATTTTTAAAACCAGCACCGGGCTCCACTAGCTGGACAGATAATTCCACAGCCTTGGGTCACTTTTATATAGTGACCTGCGGCCGTGGCATCAAAAATCCAACTAGTCACCCCTGGCCGGGGTACCCTGGGGGAGTGGGGACCCCTTCAATCAAGGGGTCCCCCCCCCCCCAGCCACCCAAGGGCCAGGGGTGAAGCCCGAGGCTGTCCCCCCCCATCCAATGGGCTGCGGATGGGGGGCTGATAGCCTTTTGTGATAATGAAAAGATATTGTTTTTAGTAGCAGTACTTCAAGGCCCAGCAAGCCTCCCCTGCATGCTGGTACTTGGAGAACCACAAGTACCAGCATGCGGCAGAAAAACGGGCCCGCTGGTACCTGTAGTACTACTACTAAAAAAATACCCAAAAAAAGACAAGACACACACACCGTGAAAGTAAAGATTTATTACATACATGCACACAAACATACATACATACTTACCTTATGTTCACACGAGGGTCTGTCCTCTTCTCCAGTAGAATCCAAGGGGTACCTGTTGAATAAATTCTACTCACCAGATCCCGGGTCCCAGGGTCCTCGGAGCAACCATTTGTAATCCAGGTACTTGAATAAAATAACAAAACGGAAAGCCGAGCCACGAACTGAAAGGGGCCCCATGTTTTCACATGGGACTCCTTTCCCCGAATGCCAGAAACCCACTCTGACTGATGTCTAAGTGGGTTTCTTCAGCCAATCAGGGAGCGCTACGTTGTAGCACCCTCCTGATCGGCTGTGTGCTCCTGTACTGTCTGACAGGCAGCACGCGGCAGTGTTACAATGTAGCGCCTATGCGCTACATTGTAACCAATGGTGGGAACTTTCTGCCCTGCGGTTGACCTAAAGTGACGTCACCGCTGAGCAGAAAGTTCCCACCATTGGTTACAATGGAGCGCATAGGCGCTACATTGTAACACTGCCGTGTGCCGCCTGTCAGACAGTACAGGAGCACACAGCCGATCAGGAGGGTGCTACAACGTAGCGCTCCCTGATTGGCTGAAGAAACCCACTTAGACATCAGTCAGAGTGGGTTTCTGGCATTCGGGGAAAGGAGTCCCATGTGAAAACATGGGGCCCCTTTCAGTTCGTGGCTCGGCTTTCCGTTTTGTTATTTTATTCAAGTACCTGGATTACAAATGGTTGCCCCGAGGACCCTGGGACCCGGGATCTGGTGAGTAGAATTTATTCAACAGGTACCCCTTGGATTCTACTGGAGAAGAGGACAGACCCTCGTGTGAACATAAGGTAAGTATGTATGTATGTTTGTGTGCATGTATGTAATAAATCTTTACTTTCACGGTGTGTGTGTCTTGTCTTTTTTTGGGTATTTTTTTAGTAGTAGTACTACAGGTACCAGCGGGCCCGTTTTTCCGCCGCATGCTGGTACTTGTGGTTCTCCAAGTACCAGCATGCGGGGGAGGCTTGCTGGGCCTTGTAGTACTGCTACTAAAAACAATATCTTTTCATTATCACAAAAGGCTATCAGCCCCCCCATCCGCAGCCCATTGGATGGGGGGGGACAGCCTCGGGCTTCACCCCTGGCCCTTGGGTGGCTGGGGGGGGGACCCCTTGATTGAAGGGGTCCCCACTCCCCCAGGGTACCCCGGCCAGGGGTGACTAGTTGGATATTTGATGCCACGGCCGCAGGGCACTATATAAAAGTGACCCCCGGCTGTGGCATTATCTGTCCAGCTAGTGGAGCCCAGTGCTGGTTTTAAAAATACGGGGGACCCCTACTCTTTTTGTCCTCCATATTTTTGGAACCAGGACCAGGCGCAGAGCCCGGTGCTGGTTGCTTAAATATGGGGGAACCCCTGTCAATTTTTTTCCCCTATTTCTGCAACCAGGATCGGCTCAAAGAGCCCGAGGCTGGTTATGCTTAGGAGGGTGGACCCCACGCAATTTTTTTTTATAAAATAACCACTTTCCCACCCCTTCCCACTGATATACATGCACGGATCTCATGGATCCCTGCATGCCTATACAATCACGGATTAAAAAAGCAGGTCTGTTTTTTTTTTTGCACTTTTTTACGAGTTGTAATTTTTCACGGCAGTGTTTTTTTTTTGCTTTGCACTTCTTAGTAAATTACCGAGATTCATACTTAAACAGCCGCGTTTTGACCGATGGTGTATTCATTTGTATTTTTTTTGTTGGACTTCCATAAAATTACGAATGCCCTCATCACTGCCGTGATTATTGCTTAGTAAATTACCGAGATGACACTTTGATGAAAAAACGGCATCTCGGTCAAAATCGGGACCTTAGTAAATTTACCCCTGAGTTGGAAACTGGGCCAGTTCCTCATGTCACACACAGCTCTGTGTGAGTCTTAAAGCTGAGCTCCCTAAAGGTAACCTTTGTACTTAAGTTCCTGTGGAAACTCTGTTCCCTTGTTACCCTGTTTGGTTTACTTTTGTGTTGCCACTGATATTCACTATTTCCATGAGTCTCAATGTAAAGGCACAGCTGCAGTGGTTCATCTTAAAGGCACAGTACTGTATTCCATAGTCTCAACTGAAAACCACAGCTGCCATGTTTCATCTTTACTGCTGTTGTAGTTGTGATCTCCAGAGCTCCCGTATCCCTGTGACCTCCGTGCCTCAGCACTTCCGTGCCTCCAAGAACCTCCGTGCCTCAGCACTTCCGTGCCTCCGAGAACCTCCGTGCCTCCAAGAACCTCCGTGCCTCCAAGAACCTCCATGCCTCAGCATCTCCGTGCCTCAGCACCTCCGTTCCTCAGCACCTCCGTGCCTTCAAGCATCTCCGTGCTTCCAAGCACCTCCGTGCCTCCAAGCATCTCCGTGCCTCCAAGCATCTCCATGCCTCCAAGTATCTCCGTGCCTCCAAGTATCTCCGTGCCTCCAAGCACCTCAGTGCCTCCAAGCACCTCAGTGCCTCCAGGCACTTCTGCACCTCAGTGCCTCCAAGCACCTCAGTGCCTCCAAAAACCCAGTGCTCACAAGCGTAGTTGGTGTCTCCAGCATCCGGTACTCCTTAATTCTTTCCTCAGGACCTTTTCAAGTTCTGTCTTTCAGGAGACCTCCAGCATCCATACCTGCTTCCTGTCTGCCGACCAAATCCTGCATGAGGAAAACCTAGATTCGGTCATCTCTGCTGCGGTCCCTCTTCCTGGTCACCGGAAGAAACCCAGAGCCCACAACACCCCCATTCCAGGTCAGTGAAAGTATTCACATAGTCCTCCAGTCGCCCGCACAGACTTCACTAACACCGGGTTCACAAAACCTCAGTCATGACAGTAGGAACTGGCCTCATGGACCCGGCCGAAAGTGTTTGTCTGACGCAGGACCTCCTAAGCAATATTGCAGGACGTTTGGAAGGTCTGGAGTCGACTCAGCATCAATTAGCACAGTGGCCCTCATTCCGAGTTGATCGCAGTGAATCATCGCATCGCAAACGGGAAGAAATCAACTAAACGCGCATGCGCAAAAGCGGAAATACGCATGCGCGAGCATAGCGATACGACACTTGTGCAGAAATACTACAAAGAAAACTGCTCGTTACACAGAAACGAAAACGGGGAGTGGCGAAGGCGTGACAGGGGCGCGACTTCGCAATCTGATGACATGGGCGTGAAAGTGGGCATCTAGTGTGGGAGTATGCAACTAGCAGTAGGCGTGTTTTTGCAGAAATGCGTTTTCGATGTTAAATTTAACATAGCAATTCCTCGCAATCTTGACGCAGCAGCCGAGTAGGTCTGCAGTTACTCTGCATTTGCGAAGTAGTGTTACAAGTGTGTATGCAATAATTAGCAGTTAATTGGAGATGCCATTCATCTGTTGTCCAATTACTTGCTAAACACTGCTCTGCTGAAGTACTGCAAACAGCAATTGTGTGGACACATTACATGTTTATTCTAAGCACCTATAAATCTGTAACGCTGCCAAATAAGGTTTTTATTGTGAGTCAAGTTTTTGGATAAACATTCTTGTTAAGTGCATGTTTTAATGTGTTAAATACTACCAAATGCAAACAAGTGAAATTATCAAAACTCCAAAACTACATCAGCAACATCTAAACTACATAAAATGTGACCTTTGTATATCCCAAATATCAGGACCAACATAATGCAGCATACACTTAATTTTTTACTTAAATAAAACTTTTATCTTTGGTTAGAATATCTGACAATGTTTAAAATTATGTCCTGTTGCCCATAGTAAACCAAAACCTGAGTTGACTATTTTTATAATATGGACATTAAAGTGTGGTGCAAGGCATACCTGTTGCATTTTTAAAGATGCAATGCTTGTATGTTTTTTCGGATTGTTCCCTTGTTCCCCAAGTGTCTATATGCTTTGCTAAACTTTCCTGGACTAAGATTAACATAATGCATTTACTTTAATAAAGTACACAAACTTTTTTGTTTTTGCTTTATTACTGCTGTAATATATTTAGTGATCCAAACAACATGGCTACAGGTGAGTATCACAGGCAAAGATGGACCAAGCAGCAAGCAGATGCCACTGACACAAATGACATAGCAGAACTCCGTACTAGGGAAACTCCATCTTCTGACAAAATAATAATTTTATTGCAAATAAATAATATGGTGTAAACACCCTGCCAGACAAATATATTTGGGGAACTGAGAAAGATTCAGGAGCCAGCACACAAACACAACAATACACAGCACACTAGGAAGATGTCTCTGGTGTACAGGAAAAAAAGCTCACAGGCTACAATATATCAAAACAGAAATAATACATTTCACTAAGAGGGAGTTAGCCATTCTGGCCACACAAGCCAACACAAAAAAAACATAGAGACAACATGAAAAACATGGGTGCTGCCCATCTGGAGAGACATCACTTTCTTTTTTTTTTCCCCCGCCTGATGCTGTTCTTCTTGGCTTGGTCTGCGGAGCGACCTTCGTGTGCCCTGCCCAGTGGGATGTTCTTCCTGGGCAGAAGCAGGGGAGGGAGCCGATGTGGCTGGCTCTCTGCCACTGTGGGCAAGGGAGACAGCGATGGCCTGGAGCCCTTGCAAGATGTTATTTGCAAGGTTTTGGAATGAGGAGGCAAGTTGATCTTGTCCCTGCCTGATCTCTGCCAGACCTTGGCAGAGTTGAGCAACACTTTGCTCCACACTGGTTCTGTGCTCAGTGAGCCGGACAGCTATCTGGCTTACCTCCCGGATCATCCTGTCCTGAAAAGCGTTTAGGCTCTCACCATACCTAGCTATTTCAAGCAGGATCTCCGGGATAGCAGAGGGTTGGGTGGGGGGGCCAGTTGGAACCTGGATAGGTGGGATTTGGGGTCCAACACTGCCAGACACACTAGGTCCCTCCACCTCAGCCTCAGCCACATAACCCTCCTGTGACTCTACCTGCTCACCCCCCTGTGCTGTTATGTGCAAAGCAAATAGAAGAATGTGTTGAAAAAGAGTAAAAAAAACCAATACGAGACTTTTGTAACAAAAACAATTAAACAATACAAATGTGGGTGTAAACTTACCTGGCAAGTCATGTTTCGTCAGTATTTCAGGCAGGTCCGTGTCCATATAAGACACCCCTGTCCCCTCCTCATAACTGACACAGTCCATCGCCATCTCCTCCAACTCTGTATACTCCACAGCGACAGATGGTCCGCCCCCTGTAGCCCTTGAGGCATTCCACTCCGCAGACCTCTTGCCCTTCAGGCGGGATTTTAAGTCGGCCCAATTACATATATTAGGAAAAATAGGGTCAAGGTATATTTTTAAAATAAAGTCCAGCTTTAATATATAGGACACATGTTCTGCATTTGGTTGCTATAGACATCATATCCAATATATAGGACACATGTTCTGCATTTGGTTGCTATAGCCAACATCACATGTAACCTGCTTTTTAAGAATACTTTGCACAGATAATGGACTGCCAATATACACTTACCGTCGTCTAACTTCCTGTGATGTTCGGACTATAGAGCCGACTTCATTCACAGAATGAGTGCTGTCCCTCCAGATTCGATCTTTGGTAGCAGCACCCATGTTTTTTGGTCCTCTATGTATTTTTGACATGGCCTGTGTGACCAAAACACGCAACTCCCTCTTCGTGAATGTGGGCTGCCTTTTTTTTCGCCTTGAAGTAGCCTGTGAGCTTTGTTCCTGTTCCTCCTCACCATCTTCCTCGTCACTAGCTGCTTGTGTATGTTGTGGTTGTTCGGCTAATGCTGAATCTCCCTCAGTTTCCCCAGTCTGTCTGTCTGGCAGGGTAACCCCTCCTAACTGCTGGGTATCAGAAGGTGGAATGTCTCTAGTACTGAGTCCTGCTTCTTCAGAATCCGCAGAGGCGGATTCCAACATTTGCCGACGCAATGCTATTTGTCTTTGTGCCAATGCGGCCTGCTGCCGCTGCACGCGGTCCATCTCTGCTGCCAAATCCTCACGAGTAGCCATGTTGCTAATGACATGTCTGTACGCACAGGTGTGTAGGTATTTATAGCTACGTGCGCAGCGAAAATTCACACAGGTGTAAATTATGCTAATTGTGTGACTGATTGTACTGCTTATTTAAGAGCCTTGTTTGCAGCCTGTGTGAGTGGGTGTATGATGTTAAAAACGGCTGTGTGTTATCTTCGAAGGTGGTCGTCTTTGGTTCAACTTTGCAGTGAGTAATTTTTGCATTGTCTTGCAGACAGATGTCCGTTTATTCACTTTAAACATTTTGTATAGCGTAGTGCGTTTTTTTTGCTAAGTTTCTTTTGAGAGTATTCCTACATTAGTCAATTATCAAGCCAAGTATGTATGGTGGTGCAATGGAACTGGGTTTATGTATTTTGGAGGATATCTGTTTGATATTTAAATGGTTTAGTATGCCATATGTTTTTATTTCTTACCTGTACTTTACAGTGTGTATGTTATATTGTTCACACAGTTTGTTTGATTTATTAGACTCCTTCTGTGTCTCTTGTAGGTGTGTCAGTTTTGGATTTTGTATCCATATTTTGTTTTTGACCAAGTTGGCTGATTTTTTGTTCTTTTTTCTAATAAATTTGTCACTTCATTGATTGACCAGGTAAGTAGCCTATCCCTGTGTGTGTTGCTGTTTGTTGTAATTGTCTATATATCTTAGACTCCTTCTGTGTCTCTTGTAGGTGTGTCAGTTTTGGATTTTGGATCCATATTTTGATTTTGATCAAGTTGGCTGATTTTTTGTTCTTTTTTCTAATAAATTTGTCACTTCATTGATTGACCAGGTAAGTAGCCTATCCCTGTGTGTGTTGCTGTTTGTTGTAATTGTCTATATGATATCTTAGACTCCTTCTGTGTCTCTTGTAGGTGTGTCAGTTTTGGATTTTGTAAACATATTTTGATTTTGACCAAGTTGGCTGATTTTTTTTGTTCTTTTTTCTAATAAATTTGTCACTTCATTGATTGAACAGGTAAGTAGCCTATCCCTGTGTGTCCTGTAGTGTGTTTGTAGCAAGTGTCAAAGTCAGAAAAATATCACGCTACACACTGCCATATTTGCACCTCATGCGAGTGCCTGTTACACGTTCATGAGCCCTGCCGTGCGTGCGCATACTCGCCGTTGCGGGCACCCGCAGGCGCACGGTGTGTGCATTTACGGTAAAGTTTATGTGCGTCTAGCGGGCGACTCGTTCATAACATATTTTAACCATATAATGTATTTTGTAGATTATGGTCCCTTTGATAGAATCTGAAAGTTTAGTTAAGGTAGCATGTTCATAGACAAAGAGAACCCTCTTTGTTTGATACGAAGGGTCAGACAGGGGTTATACAGTGGAGTTTAGTATCCATTGGAAGAGTATTTAATTAGCAATATTCCGGTGTTGGTTTGAAACAGATTAATCGCTCGTGCGAATAGTTATGGACATAAGAAGTTTATGGACATTTACTATTATTTGCACTTTATTATCCATGCGGCGGGAAACCTAGTTTCCCACCCACCTGAGCAGTTGGAAATAGTCACAGCCCACCTGTATGAATCAACCTATGACCTTTTGTTATAATGCGAAGACGAATTCCTGTGTCTAATGAACAATAAGAATATAGGGACCATTGTACTGTATTATGTGTAGGGTATAAAAGGACAAGCCACTCTGGGCCAGCTCTCTATTCTCTTCAACGGTTCTCATTGCTGATAATCGGGAGCTGGATATCCAGAGGCGCATGCGATTGTTTCCCTTGAGCGTAAGTTCTCCGCAATCATATTGTCTTTATTGTTATTGTGAGCCATATCTCTCTCTCCTCTCCTCTTTCTCTCTCCTTTCTCTTAAGTGTTATTGTACTGTTATTGTATTTCATGTGCAGTTATCTGGTTAGGTAGTCTATGTTATATTGGTAGTGTATGACTTGTATTGTATTATTCTTTTGCAAATAGAACGTTCATATAAGGTGTTAGAACCTCAGCAGGGTGTCTGTGTCTCTCTAGCTGGTACAAAGGGTTTCTGAATTCTAAATCGCTCTAACAGCATTTACATTAACAAGGTTAAGCAGCGTTATATCGCTGCAGTATTTCAGTAGTAAGGTTTTACAATACAAACTCAATCATAGTGTGTTGCATACAAGGGTTACAGTGTAAGCATAATCTGTGTTTAAAGTTTATAAAGGTTACTGTCTGTGTGTATGCTCACTGTGGGTATTCCGTACACCCAGCACAGCGTGTGTACTTTATTTGCGTACCACGTGCGAGGTCTTCATACGCAAATAGCGTACGGAGTGCGTAGCATGTGCACATGGTTTAGCAGCCATTACGGCTACACGATATTAATATATAGCTAATGTTAAAAGGTAGTTATTTGACTCTATCAAGTGGGGGCAAGTCCGGTCCATCTCATATCCGCAGTCAGGCGAAAAAGGCGCAGACTTTTATCGATCAGCAAAGGGAGGAAAAGGTAGTATCTTGGAGTGCTGATCAGATGAGAGTCTGCGTCTGATTCTTTTGGTCTGTAGGGATGCTGGTGGAATCCGAAGAAGGTAGGAACATTAAGCTATTGTCTTTGTAAATCTGGTTTTTATTTCTATTTGGTGCCAACTGCACACGCAGATTGGATGGTTTGTCTGTTTAAATAGGTTTAAAATTATTTTTAATCGCTCTGCATAGCGTGATAACTAAAAGGGGCTGGCATGATGATTTTTCTTTGTGACAAAAGGTCTGTCCCCCATTTTGTGTAAACCTCATGGATGGGGGAGGAGCAGCGGCCATTTTGGGAAGGTCAATTTTTTTTTTGAACGGCTGATTTTCAGTTGACTCAGGAAATAATCAGCCATCCACTTTCAAAAAGAAATCATCATTTAATGAGTTTTTTTTAATGCATTTGTTTAGTCCATATCATAGTCAATCATAAGTAGTTTAGATAGAGTTTAATAACAGTTAATAATAAATTAAATATTTGATTTAAGAAATACACAAGTAGTTTTTTTTTTTTTTTTGGTAACTGTCTCTCTTCAAGAACCTGTTTTAACGCTGCTACTTGTAGGATGGCCATTGAAATGCAAATGACCTGTGGGACTGGTTTGTTGTTGTTTTTTTTTTTTCTCTCTCCCAGCAGTGAAAGAAATTGCACATTCATATGCAAATTAGAAGCACTGAATAGGGTCTCATATATGTAATATCTATATGCGTGTGCTTACATCAATATATGTTATTAGATTAATTTAGAATTGCATGTTCATTTGTGTAATCTTCACATATCACTTTCCTGGTTGCCATTTCATAATTGATAACGTGCTGAGAAAGATTTGTTGCTATTGGTACTTAAAGAGTAAAAGTAATACATTTAAGGGGTAATTTGTAAAGCACGCACACAGCTTTGCCTAAAGATACAAGGAGAGATCTGTGTGGTGCTCAGTAGATGATCGAGGATCACCTACATTGATAAACGTGTTAATTGTGTTACGGTGGATATCTGCCTTGCGTACACGTGTCTCTAACAAAAGACTGAGACTCGCGTACGCAACCCAAAGGCCGACGCACGCAGCGTATATTACGCAACGGAGCGTCCGGGTACGCCCACGTAACTCAAGTCACACGATAGTATTATTTTAACAGGCGAAAAGGTGGCAACGCGATAAGTAGCGCAAGTCAATTTTAGCGTCCGAAATTTAAGCTAATAGATCCTTCTCCAATTTGCAACTCATCTGGTCTAAAGGAAAGAAATTTCTGCGCAGAAATAGAAAGAAATAGAAACAAAAGTAAAGTGTACATGTGGTGAGTGAGTGTTTGCATATATAAGTTTCTACAATTTTTGGGATTGAACCACAGGAAATCATCGAGTTCTCGTGAAGTACATACGTGTAAGTGACATACATGGTGGCTAGGGAGGCATCCCTTGTTAAACATATAAAGAGCATTAGAGTGTAGCAGACCAGGAGGTCATACTGTAGCAGACCAGGAGGTCCGGAACAGACCAGGAGGTCTAGGTACAGCAGACAAAGAAGTCCGCTATAGAGACAAGTAGCACAACACCAGGAAGGGTTGGTGCGGAACCCATATAGGCCATAAAGCTCAGGCTGAAGGAATTCGCAGCTGCTAAATTTCGATTCCACTGGTCGCTCCGCACATAAGATTAGTTGCTTATGTGCTGAACGATTGTACCGCACGTAATTGTGTGCATTAGTTAGTAATTTGACCCAGTACCATTTGCGTACGGAAGGGGTCATAAACGCTATTTGTACATTCTAACGTGATTTGTGTAATTTTTTATTTTTTAAAGGAAGTTCGCTGGTCACTCAGGAATTATCCAACAACCAACAGTTACTGGAAAGGGTTAATGCTCTTCGGATCACACTCGCATGTTCCAGTAAACAAAGGTTCATAGGGGCCCTGGGTCGAGTACGCCAGCGCTAAGACAGTGTGTGGGCGTATTGGTCGGCGTGGGCGAGTGAGTGGGGTACTCGGTAAACCGCCACCGTCAGCCTATCTTGAACATCTTGGTTTTTGTAAGGGTTCGCTGAAGACCCTGATATAAAGGTCAGAGGTAGTGCAAGCAACACCTGCAAGCTATGGGGGCCAGTTGTTCAGGTAGGGGGCGATCAACCTCGGTTCGGGTTGATTTAGTAAACCGACCAATCGGGTCGGCAAGGTATGTAATGTGTGAAAAATACGGTTCACACACAGAGGTTTTATGTGATGAATGGGAAAGAATGACTGTACATGACGGGGAGAAGTTCCCAAGAGTAGGCAGCTTTAGCCCAGATGTGTTACTGAATCTAAGGAGAAGGATAGGTCTTATTAAATCAGCAAAGAGACGGATCAAACATTATGATTGTTTAAAATTGTGGCAACAGGAAAGTGAAATGCAAAGAGAGTTAACTGACATATCTGACTCTCATCTTGGGAGGAGAGACATGGCAATGGAGAGGATTATGGTTGCGGAGAAAGGCACAAGGTTGTACAATAAAAATGCACTTAGCAACTGTATTATAGATGATAAGAATAATTGTAATAAACATAACCATGATAATTGTAATACTGTTAAATGTACAAATGTTAACCTGTGCAAGTCGCACCCCATGTTAAACTTCCCTCAGGACTACAAGCAAGAACGTGAGCCCAGCACGATGTCGGCACCTTTTCCAGCAGCCATCACACAAGACATCCAGGTGGACGCGACCAAATCGGTAAAGGCAGTAATCAAACCCCCTAACGGAGGGTCAGGTGAGGTCGTGTCCACAGGTACGTACAATGTTATATATCACGCACAAACAAATGTACCTCATATTGTAAGACCAACACAAGGTGATGTAATTGAATTGAGTCCTGTCAGGGTGATCACAGTCCCCAATGGGAAGACTGACGATCAGGGAATCATTCCCGTCAAGGACAGTGCAATGCGCTGTCCCTGGTCCCGGACCGAATTGAGATCAATTATGTCTGAATTCCCTGATCCTAGGGAAGATCTAGTTACATGTCAAAGATTTATTAAAGAACTAGGAAACTCCACAGAACCCACCAACAAAGAGGGGCGGACAGTGTTGAGGGCATGTTTGCCCTCCAGTGTTGACCCTGCGAAATTTATTGCGGATTGTAAATTAGACACGGAGGTACCTTGTACGGAGGAACACAATCAGGAATGTATTAAGCAGATCAACCGACAGTTAGAAATATATTTCCCAGCCATTGTCGAGTGGAACAAAATCTTCTCCATAAGACAAAGCAAAGGTGAAAGTACTTCTAATTATTTCCACCGGGCATTGCAGGACATGACTAGGTATACGGGTATAGAAAACATCGAAACAAGTGCACCGCACAGAGAAGTAGCAGTATCTGTGCTAATGGATGGTTTAAAGGAAGTGTTGAGAGCAAGGATACAGATCACCAATCCATACTGGAGAGATAAATCAGTAACTGCATTAAGGGACTCTGCTGTTGGGCATGAGCAAAACAGCATCAAGCACGGGGAAACAAAGAAGCCTCAGATCCCTGTGGGTAAGTCAAAGGTGAAAAGGTGTTATAATTGCCAGAAGGAAGGTCATTTTGCAAGAGATTGTAGACCAAGAAGTAGACCAAATTCATATAAACCCCCTAGACAAAGATGTGAGCAGAGTTATGACACACCAAATTATAATCAGGGATCATATAGGAAAAATTTTGGCCCACACCCATGATATGTAGTCAGGAAAGGTGATCACTAGGACAGATGGTAAGCCTGAGGTTATTGTTAACAAGTTGGGAGGTCATTCCTTGAGGACACAGGAATGACCGGGTAAAATTTGTAATGTATCTGTGAAATGATTTCTTTTTCCCATCTCTGACAGTCATCGGCAGGACTCAAACATTGCATAGCTACTTGGTCCTTGCAGAAGTCTACCAAACCCCAGCATGACCTACCCGCGTCAATGTATCCTGGCCAGATACAAAGGGTGGAGTATGGAGGTGCTGGTGGGAGGGACTGCGCAAGGATACCATTGGACATGTAGATATGACAGCCTGATGAACAATGTTTTAAAATGTTTGAAAAATGTTTTTTTCCCTGTTGTTGTTTATTGTTGGTTTATGTAATATATATGTATATGAATTGTTCTCTTTCTCTTTTGTTTTTTTTTTGGTTTCTCTCTTCTAATTCATGTTTTCATGTTTTAAAGATGGTATGTCACACATCAGTTAGACAAATGGTAATGCAAGATTTTTGCCTCTTACAGAAAGATCGCTGGTTTGGAAGAAATATTGTATCACCGGAGTGTTCGGTTGGAAGACTGAGAGACAGCACCTTTGAGATGACAGCAGAACAAGAAGAACAACAAGACTAGAGAACTAATTATCGTGACAAGTTTCTCTCCCCCCTCAAACTGTTTTCCTGTACCCCCATTACAAATTTCTCCTTTCTCCTCCTGTAAGATGGACTCGCCTCGAGAGACTGTGAGCCGTGTTTTCATGTTAACCCTGATGTTGACCAGAGCAGTCTGTTTCGGTGAGAGTACCAGTGAGGTCGAGAAAGGATCCAGAATGGATTTCTGATGACTGAGACGGAGGTGTAAATTTCCAATAGCAACACAACCACCGAGAAAAGGCGAGTACCGGAAACGATCAAGCAGCCATGTTATTTGTAACCGTTGTGAAAACCTGTTAGTTGAAGAGAACTGTATCTGTAGACACTGTGATAGTTGAGGATGGGTGCATCAAGAAATGCCAATCCAGTTTTAATATCCACATGGACCGGCATCCATTGAGTGACTATCACTCCTTAGTGGGTAAAGTGTTAAATCAGACAGATTGTTGGGTATGCTCTCAAGTACCTCAAGGCCATAGCAAATCAGGATTAGTACCATTCCCTTTAACGGTAGGGGAGGTACTTGAGCTAAAGGGTGGGAGACCGGTGGACAGGAGGTTTAATATCTCCAGCCCTCCTAGTTTGAAGCTCCACCAATATCATGTGGATAGATCCCTAATATGTTTTAACATTTCCAATCCCCGAAAGCCGGGAAATTGGGAAGTGTCATGGAGTAACCAAACCATGACCGTTTCATATAGAGCAGATAGAATGCTAACAGATACAGAACTTATACGCCACATAGCTGGTAGTGGAAAATCTTTCCGATATAGGTATACCCTAGGAAGTAGGTCCATGAGAGTTGGAGAGGTATCACCAGGATACTGTGCACATATCATACAAACTGATACGTGTAGTAAACAGATGAGAGAATTAGGGTTAGGAAATTTCATATGGAAAATGTGTAATATGGTTATGTCCTACTCCGTCCCATATGTTCTCCCCGATGATGCATATTTCATATGCGGGAGGAAGGCTTGCCCCAAACTCTGAAGGATTGTGTTATATTGGAAAAGTACTGCCTGAGGTAATGACTGTATCACATGCCAAAATGAAAGATTTACACCGTGGTGCCCAAGCTCCTTATACTCACACTCATTACGAGCACGTAGTTAAAAGGCAACTGATAGAAAGGACAGAGCATTCGGCCTCTGATATGATCCACGAATCCACCGGGATTCAGGTTCTACTCGCGTTAGACTTCACTCGCACCGCCAGAGGAGTGTTGAACTATAGATATATATCTGCGCTTGCAAATTTATTAGACAATATCACTGAAATGTATGATGACACATTCAGGTATACTGAAAGGGAGCTCCAAGCTTATAAAACAGAACTGGTTCAGCATAGGATGATTCTCAATTATCTCACAGCAGTGACAGGCGGATATTGTGTCACACTGGCAACGCAGTACGGCGTAAAATGCTGCACTTATATTACGAATAGCACCGAGGACCCGGTCGAGGTCATAGACCAAAAGATGGACGATATTCTCCAATTAAAGTGGGAATTTCGCAGGAGACACAATCTCACCCTTGCTGCTGTGGGTAATGAGCTGACTGGTTGGGTGTCATGGTTGAACCCGCGAAATTGGTTCTCTGGTTTAGGAGAATGGGCTCAAGGAGTCATAATGGATGTAGGGAAGTTTCTTCTATGTATCTTGGGTGTTGTCATATCGATTGGCTTGATATTTAGATGCGGTCAGGCTTTAACGAAGTGCGAACGGAGTACCAGGGTAATGAGTCTAAGGAGTGAGGAAATTGTAATTCCAATGGATTTGATTTATGACCCAACGATAGAGACAATGATGTGATGAAAATGTGATTCTACGGTCCGTTTCTTTCACCTGTTTCTCCTTTTCGCCAAGATAAAAAGACCCGCTTGGAAGAGGAATCTGATGACCTTATATACAGACAACAGATGGATTAAAGAAGAAGTTTGACAACCTTGTACACAAACAACAGATGGACTATGCCATAGACCCCCAGTTTCCCTAGAAATTTTAAATTTACGCTAGCCCAACTTTTTTTTGTAAGTCTATGGACATTGACAAGGCTTTTTGCATACCGTTAATAGCAAAAGCCCAAAGGAGACTTCAAACAAGACTTCAAACAAGACTTCAGACAAGACTTAAACCAACAAATGCATATTAACCTCACATAGAATACCACTGCATTTACCATAATTGTTTCTTATCTTCATCTCTACAACCTTCAGGTAATGACACATGTAGTCGATAGGGAATACAGGCACAAATATCAGCATTCACATATTCCCCCATTCATGTATCATCAACTAAAATGTGCTCCCCCATTTTGTTGCAACTAAAAGCCGAAAAGAGCTCGGTAAAGTTTGACAGCCCATCCACAGACCCGTACCACTGGATAAGAAGGAATTCAAATGTATACTTCGCAATACCTCGAAGCTTGATTTACAACACGTACGGCACGATGATACATGACCCCCCAAACATGGATTCATACACACATGCTTCTGCTATCTCACTAGGTCATACCCTTCTCACACCTTCTTCTCTCCTCCCCTACCCAACCATGGAAATGTATTTACACATGACATATATTTTTCTCTTTTTGAAATGTTTTAGGAAGTGGCAGTTATTGGTGACTGCCAAAGGGTGGACTGTCAAAGTCAGAAAAATATCACGCTACACACTGCCATATTTGCACCTCATGCGAGTGCCTGTTGCACGTTCATGAGCCCTGCCGTGCGTGCGCATACTCGCCGTTGCGGGCACCCGCAGGCGCACGGTGTGCGCATTTACGGTAAAGTTTATGTGCGTCTAGCGGGCGACTCGTTCATAACATATTTTAACCATATAATGTATTTTGTAGATTATGGTCCCTTTGATAGAATCTGAAAGTTTAGTTAAGGTAGCATGTTCATAGACAAAGAGAACCCTTTTTGTTTGATACGAAGGGTCAGACAGGGGTTATACAGTGGAGTTTAGTATCCATCGGAAGAGTATTTAATTAGCAATATTCCGGTGTTGGTTTGAAACAGATTAATCGCTCGTGCGAATAGTTATGGACATAAGAAGTTTATGGACATTTACTATTATTTGCACTTTATTATCCATGCGGCGGGAAACCTAGTTTCCCACCCACCTGAGCAGTTGGAAATAGTCACAGCCCACCTGTATGAATCAACCTATGACCTTTTGTTATAATGCGAAGACGAATTCCTGTGTCCAATGAACAATAAGAATATAGGGACCATTGTACTGTATTATGTGTAGGGTATAAAAGGACAAGCCACTCTGGGCCAGCTCTCTATTCTCTTCAACGGTTCTCATTGCTGATAATCGGGAGCTGGATATCCAGAGGCGCATGCGATTGTTTCCCTTGAGCGTAAGTTCTCCGCAATCATATTGTCTTTATTGTTATTGTGAGCCATATCTCTCTCTCCTCTCCTCTTTCTCTCTCCTTTCTCTTAAGTGTTATTGTACTGTTATTGTATTTCATGTGCAGTTATCTGGTTAGGTAGTCTATGTTATATTGGTAGTGTATGACTTGTATTGTATTATTCTTTTGCAAATAGAACGTTCATATAAGGTGTTAGAACCTCAGCAGGGTGTCTGTGTCTCTCTAGCTGGTACAAAGGGTTTCTGAATTCTAAATCGCTCTAACAGCATTTACATTAACAAGGTTAAGCAGCGTTATATCGCTGCAGTATTTCAGTAGTAAGGTTTTACAATACAAACTCAATCATAGTGTGTTGCATACAAGGGTTACAGTGTAAGCATAATCTGTGTTTAAAGTTTATAAAGGTTACTGTCTGTGTGTATGCTCACTGTGGGTATTCCGTACACCCAGCACAGCGTGTGTACTTTATTTGCGTACCACGTGCGAGGTCTTCATACGCAAATAGCGTACGGAGTGCGTAGCATGTGCACATGGTTTAGCAGCCATTACGGCTACACGGTATTAATATATAGCTAATGTTAAAAGGTAGTTATTTGACTCTATCACAAGTGTGTATCTTATTTTTGATTGGCCATTTCTCTATCTGGTAGGTGTTATTTCTTGGTTTTCAAAGCATTTACTTTTGACAAAGTCGGCCTGATTTTTGCTGTATTAGCTACTAAAGGACCCCCTTTTTTCAAAAAAAGGTTTTTTTAAGTAACAAACTAAGTTACATTATTCATACTTAGTTGTTTGAATATATATTGTGTTAGTTATTATATGGGTATGTTTGAAATCTCAAATACTTTTTGATTTGTGATGTTAACCTATGTTTGTAATAATTAGCTAAAGGAATTTTTTTTGTTTTTTTTCCAATTTTGTGTTTTGGACCCGTATTTTGTTTTTGAAGAAATGGAGTATGCTCCTGCAGTAAGTTAACACCCATACACTTTGTCTTTGATTATGGCTGACAATGTTTTTTTTTTTTTTTTTGATAAATTTTTTAAAAATGATTCTTACCTTCATTTTAAGTTGGTGATGTCCGTTCATGTGGCAGCTGAAGCCCTCCCACCCCAACCCACCGAACCACTCCCACCCCAACCGCTGCAAGCCCTCCAACCGCAACCGGCTCCTCATCATCCAAGGCAACGGAGGCGTGCTAAGCCACCAATTTTCCGTACCCGTGTCCTCCTTTTTGGGATGCCTGATGTGGTTGTGCGCAGATACAGGCTGCCACCTCATCTAATCCTAAACACTCTCTCCATAATAGAGAGTGATCTAGAACAATCCATTAGGTATCCTACAGCAATACCAGCATTGACACAATTCCTTGCTGTGTTACATTTTGTGGCCACTGGTTCATACCAGCATGTTGTTGGCGATCTGGTTGGCATGTCGCAGGGCCAGTTCAGTAAGGTCCTGCGGCATGTCAGCCAGGCTTTTATTAAGCGCGTTAAGCAATTTATTGCTATGCCTTTGGATGTTGGGGCCCTAGATGTGGTGTAGCGGCAATTTGAGGAAGGTGGTAGTTGCTTCCCACATGTTATAGGGGTTGTGGATGGCACAAATGTAGCTATTGTACCACCAAGACATAATGAAGAAATTTATAGAAACAGGAAACTGTTTCATTCTCTGAATGTAATGGTTGTTTGTGGGCCATCCCTCCAGATCCTGTCCCTGAATGCTAAGTTCCCGGGGAACTCCCATGATGCCCATGTCATTAGACAATCAGGGATATGGCACAGATTAAGATCGATGGAAGGACAAGACATGTGGTTATTGGGTGAGTGTTATTTTTTTTTTACTTACAATAATTGTTTAAAAAATTACATTCTAATTATTTTCTTTTCTTCTCATCAAACAGGAGACCGTGGATATCCTTGCACCCCCTGGCTCATGACTCCTTACAGTAAGCCCAGGCCAGGACCACAGACGGCATTTAACTCCGCGCTTACTGCCACTAGACAGCTGGTGGAGCGCACGATTGGTGTCCTTAAAGGGCGCTTTCGTGTGCTCCACCGCACTGGTGGCGACATCATGTATTCGCCGGAGATGGTAAGTAAAATTGTGGTCCTGTGCGCAATTCTACATAACATCGCTGTAAGGAGTCGCGTTGAGCTTCCTCACACAGAGGAATTGCCAGATGAGGAGCCAGGGGTTGGGCGGAGAGTCGGTGGGGGGAGTGTTTCCCGGAGGGGAAACGAAGTAAGGGCACGCATTGTTCGGGAATATTTCAGGTATAGTGTTTTTTTAACTAATTTAAAAAATAAAACACTAAGTCACTGTATGTTTATGTTCATTTTGCTCTCATGTCATTTAGGTAGCTTTTGAAAGTTCATTGTGTAATTGTTTTGGTGTCTGTGAATATATTATTAGTTGTTTCTGTAAATATTCAAACATGTTAACCTTACAATGTTTTTTTTTTTTTTTTTTTATATTTTACCGTTGTTAAAATGTTTTTTTTTTTTTTTTTTTATACTCATCCTGTTTTCAAAACCAAATACACAACATATGATACTAAATGTGGAAAACTTTCTGACTGTGCAGCTGATTGTTCCTCCAAAATGTGGTGAGTACACAGATTGTCACAAATATTTGATTAAAAATGTGTGTGTGTGTGGAATTGTGAGGGTAGTTTCTTTTATTATCATGTTCTTCCGCGACTGCGAATTTCCGCTTACGCGAAATAACCCCTCTGCTCTTCACAGCACTGCACACAGCAATAAAGTTTATTCAATGCACACATCAATAAAGTTAATTTTGATGACAGCACATATTTTACACCAATCACATGCCAACACACACTATAAATATATGCCCATATATGGAAAACGCCATTGCCATGATGCGTGCTGAACCCTTCACACGGCGTGAGCTCCGCGTCCTGGTGGCGGTGATGGACCGCCGCGTAGGGCGCTTTATCCCAAATCGGGTAAAGCGCGAGGCCTACGCGGAGGTCCGCCGCTTGTTAAGAAACCGCATCCGCAGCCGGAGGACCATTATCCAGCTGGAGAGGCGCTGGAGCGACCTGCGAAGGCGTACGCCGGACCTGTTGGCGGAGCTACGCCAACAGATCCGGACCCTACGTGGGCGCAGTAAGTAACATTTCGGCACATGACTGATTATACGCATAACCTTTGCATACTTTCACTAAGTGAGAGTGTGAAAATTTGCACACTTACAATAAGCATGAGTGTGTGTGGGTTGGGCAAGCAGTACTGCATACCTCCCAACATGACCCTCTCCAGGAGGGACAGAATACTCTGCTTCTGGACTTGTCACTTAATTTAGTAAATAAAGGTGTTTCAGCACAGATGATGGCAATCATACATTAAGAGGGAAGTGCTCAACATTCTGTCCCTCCTGGAGAGGGTCATGTTGGGAGGTATGGTACTGACTGTATGTTGTTGGGCATAATTACTACACAGGCTCACAACTTAACACAATAACCTGCTCAGTGTTTTTTTTTTTTTAAATGTTGGTGGTTTTGTGAACTGGTGATGTTGGCTATAACAAACATTCAGATTCTATATATTATCGGATAGAAGGTGCTTAAGAAAGTTTAATTATATTATGATTGGTTGCTAAGGACAACATCACCAGTGTAAACATTTTAATAACTTAGTAATGTTACCCCTGTCTCTTTAACATGGTACAGAACTGAGTAATATGAATATGCGGATGTTTGAAATGTATATGTTAAAACCAACAAATTACATATGTCATTCTAGGGCGAGCACAACGGCAAGGTGCTGCTGCTGGTGCAGGGAGGCCACAACAGCCACATCCCACAAACAGCATCCCCTTCTGGCTCCCCCTCCACCTCTCCAGCCAAATCCCCCTCTCCAGCCCAATCCCCCTCTCCTGCCCAATCCCCCTCTCCTGCCCAATCCCCCTCTCCAGCCACCTCACCCTCTGCAGCCACCTCAGCCTCATTTTACCACTCCCCCTCTCCAGGCCAAGCCCACTCTCTTTCCCAATTCCCCTCTCCAGCCCACACCCCCTCTCCAGCCCAAGCCCACTCTCTTTCCCAATTACCCTCTCTGCCCTCCTCCCCCTCTGTGTCACAAAAAAGCACACCACCACCCTCACCCTATCATTCCCTAACACCCTCTGTTAGTACCTCCCCCTTCCATCCTCTCACCCAATTGGACCCTCCTTCCCCCATCCTGCCTCCTTCCCCCTGCCAGCCCCCATCCCCCATCCAGCCAACCTCACCCATCCAGCCTCCATCCCCCAGCCAGCCCCCATCCCCCAGCCAGCCAACCTCACCCATCCAGCCTCCATCCCCCAGCCAGCCCCCATTCCCCATCCAGCCAACCTCACCCATCCAGCCTCCATCCCCCAGCCAGCCAACGTCGCCTACAGAATGGGCAGCAGAGGCCCCGGAGCCACTAGAGGGAGGTGGCCAAGTGGCAGAGGAGAGTAAGTTCGCACGCATTCCTTATTTAAAATTTTTAAAAATACAAAACACATTCTAATAAATGCAGTGTTGTACTGTGGCCAATCTTTGGACAAGGTTAAATGCTTGTCTTCTTCAGCATGGTATGGATGATGCATTCACATTTGTGTGCGGGACATTATATGTACAGTGTCTACATCTGGTTGCTAATCACTATGTCGACAGGTTTGCCTGCACAACAAGGTTTGTATGTGAAACATTATATACAACACATTTAGACCTGAGTGTTCATTTTTGTGTGGTTTTACTTTTACAATTGAGCTTGGGTATTGCAATATTTTCCCAAAAAAGTCGCAGGAGTCACTTTGTTAGCCAGCCGAAAAACACAATGATTTGTGTTGTGAAAGTTACACTCCCAAAATGCTTATTTGCTTGTTCTAAACCTGTTTGACCTTATTTATTTAGTAAGGCAGGCTTTCAGGTAGTGTGGGCATGCTAGGATATGTTGTCCTTCTGAAGATGTTGATATGCAGTGTGATGATGCAGGGCAAAACAGCACAAAAGACAAGTCTGCTTCACTACAGATGTGAATGAAGACCAGTATGGGGTTAAATGTACTAATTTGGGGGTGTGATTCAAGATTTGATGTTGAACATAGCAAACAAAAAAAAAACAAAGTTTCAGTTAATTCCCACCTTCTAGAAGATAAGTAGAATGTGATTGGTTGCTATGGACAACATCACACCCTAAATATAACTCCCATCTTAGTAAATGTACATCATGGTGTGTTAGACTTTTACACATTGAAATTTTGCAAGGACAAACATTGCTGAGTATGCTTGTGTGTTGGTATGCTACTGTTTTGTCATTTATACATCCATGATGTATATCATTTGATATGAAAGTGTGCTTTTTGGAATTGTGATGTAATAGGTAATGTGAGTTTTGTTTTAATTTGCATTTTGACTCTGCATTTCAGATGGTGCCATTGGAGATCCCAGAAGCCTGGCAGGCATCGTTGCCCGGATGCAGGCACATTTGGAGGCCATGTTGGCCGAAGTTAAAAATTTGGCACAATTAATTTAAACAAAAATAAAATAAAAATATGTTTATAAAAAGCTTTAAACAAAAAATGTTGTAAAAATAAAAAATTTTTTTTTACTGTTATACGCTTGTGATGTTTTTAATGGCAAAATATTAAAGCATATTGCAAAGCAGAAATTGGTTACCTAACAAAAAAACACAAACAAATTACGAGTTTAAGTCTTATTTATTACATACAAATTAGGTTAGTTAGTAGCTTATTTTTAAAAAAAACATGTAAACACATACATTCACACACTAAACATCCACACCAAATGATGCTAATTACATTTATGTGTGGCACAGTTTACACATCTCTTGCACTTCTTAAAAAACAAACATGGTAATGTCCAATTATGCCTACAAAGTGTTCTTGAGGTATTCTTTCCAGACTTAATTGGTCATGCACACAATCAATTATTACACTAATTTGATTTATAATTGAGGGACGCTTGCTGAGTTTGAATTGCAAGGTGTCATCTAAATTAAGAAAAAAAACCCATTGCTGTGCGTTTGTTTGCACAAACCTTAGCACATTTAAGAGGAATGCGTAAATCTACGATGAGTTCGGATTTTTACGATGAGGAGTGTGCGTATGCGATGGATTCGCATTAATGCGTTGTGATTTGGCATACGCCTACTTTGTGTAGTACTGCGTACGAAATAGCAAATGTACGTTGGGGGCGGATGTTCGCAGTTTTACAACATAATCGCAACTTTGCGAATATGTTGTGCGAACGAAAAACATAGCGAACAACTCGGAATGACCACCAGTGTCTGCAGCGGAATTCTTTCTCCAGAGATTCTCTGACCTTCTGCACTAAGACTCCTGACCAACTGCAGTTTTTCTACCAGATGTTATTACAGTTACAAGAACTTTTGTCTAGTATTCTTTCTGTGATGCCAGATCTCTTCAGGAATACTACCAACGTTGTTGATCCTGTTTTGTCCCATCCAGTTAATAGAGTCTCTTCCTCTGTGCAAGGAAAAGTTGTTCATCAGAGCTATCCACGGCCCAAACTCTCTGAAGCTGAACGTCAGCGGCAGGGAGCTACACCTCTGTCTTTACTGTGGAAATTCCAGTCACTTTGTTAAAGACTGCATTCTTCGTAAGCCAGGGAATGGTCACAAATCTCAGTATCACAGTGCTCATGTCTACAAGTCATCCACAGTAGCCGATCCTGCTACTGCTGACGGGGGTATCAAGATGGCTACTCTGAAAGAGACTCAAATTTATGACGGGTCCGGTGATTAAAAGACCTTATCCCAAGTTAGGTGTCCAGAGAAGAATGTTTAAGCCATTTAGAGTCACAGAGGAGTCCGTGTCTACAGCCCAAGGAGGGGCGTCCGTGTCTACAGCCCAAGGAGGGGCGTCCGTGTCTACAGCCCAAGGAGGGAAGGAGGGGCGTCTGTGTCTACAGCCCAAGGAGGGGCGTCCGTGTCTTCAGCCCGAGGAGGAGGAGGGGCGTCCGTGTCTTCAGCCCGAGGAGGGGCGTCCGTGTCTTCAGCCCAAGGAGGGGCGTCCATGTCTTCAGCCCAAGGAGGGGCGTCCGTGTCTTCAGCCCAAGGAGGGGCGTCCGTGTCTTCAGCCCAAGGAGGGGCGTCCGCGTCTTCAGCCCCAGTGAGAGGTTCAGAGGGTCCAGCCCCAGAGAGACTACAGAGCGCTGCCCAGCCAAAGAGTCTACAGAGTTCAGCCCAGCCCCGTGAAGTGGGGGTTCTTGCCTCAGCCCAGCCCCGTAAAGTGGGGGCTCTTGCCTCAGCCCAGCCCCGTAAAGTGGGGGCTCTTGCCTCAGCCCAGCCCCGTGAAGTGGGGGCTCTTGCCTCAGCCCAGCCCCGTGAAGTGGGGGCTCTTGCCTCAGCCCAGCCCCGTGAAGTGGGGGCTCTTGCCTCAGCCCAGCCCCGTGAAGTGGGGGCTCTTGCCTCAGCCCAGCCCCGTGAAGTGGGGGCTCTTGCCTCAGCCCAGCCCCGTGAAGAGGGGGCTCTTGCCTCAGCCCAGCCCCGTGAAGAGGGGGCTCCTGCCTTAGTTCAGCCCCGTGAAGAAAGGGCTCCTGCCGGTCCAGCAATATTCCAGGCTCCGCCTGGTCTGTCTGTCCCGGTTCCAGCCGGTCCAGCAATACCCCAGGCCCTGCCTGGTCAGTCCGTCCCGGTTCCATCCGGTCCAGCGATACTCCAGGACCAGCCTGGTCAGTCTCCTTTGGCTCCAGCCAATTCAAGTATCCTCGGATCCAATCCAGTCCTACTCGTCCAGCCAAAGATTTCTCCAGTTTCAGTCTGTTCAAGCTCATCTGGACTCAAACCGATTCCAAGCATTGGCTCGAGTAAAGAACTTTTGACAGTTGGTCACAGTAAAGGACTTCCACCATCTAGTTCTAAAATTAGACTTCAGTCTGTCTCTGATTCTGTTTCCTCGTCTTCCAGCATTGAGTCCACAGCTTCTGCAGGGAAAACTAATACCTCTTCTCAGCAATGTCAGAATAATTCTGCTGTAGCCACCAAAGTCAAGAAAAATACCAAGGCTATTGACCTTATGGCTGAATGTGTACCTCAGTCTAATGTTTCAGTGGCATCTGTTTCCATGAGTCCAATTTCATCCTTCACTCAGTCTTCAGAACATTCAGCCAATGCTCCGTTTTTTGACCCATCGCTTTCTGAGCAAGATAATGCCTTGATGAACCAATACCTTAAGAATTTCAGTGATGCCAAGAATTGGAAAACAGTACAAAGACAACAGCCTGTGGATTTAAGAATTGGTTAGGTTTCCATTGATTCCACTCCAAATTCCTTGTGTTGTTCAGAACTTGTTAATGCAGCTTACAAAACGGATGTAGTTACTCCAAAAGACAACTGGTATCTTCCAATAGACTTGGACTCAGACTCTGAATTTGATCCAGTTCATGATGCTACTCCTTTCATGGGAGGTCCCATGTTTTCTAAGGAATGTTTTTCTTTACAGGAGATTCCGCTCTCCTTGGTCAAAACCAAATGTTCCCGTAAGAAGAAGAGGCTTCAACGAAGGTCATAAGTTCTTCTGTATGAATTTCTCAAGTTCCTCTAAGATTCAAGATGGGTGTCCAAAGTCCACCCTTGAAGAGGGGGTACTGTCACAATCCTGACTGTAGGTTTCATATTTGGTGACTTACCCCTGCCATCTGTCCCGGATCCTGTGTCTTTTTACTCACTGGGTTAAACAGCTTGTCAGCTCTATAAGTTTTCCTGAGTTCTCTGCCCGAAAGGTAATAGTTAATTAGCTCCACCTGTGGTGATCTCCTGTGTGAGGCTGAATTCAGTAATCTGAAGTTTAGGCCTAAAAGCCAGCATCCTATGTTTTGCAGAAGTTCAGGCTTCAGTGTTCTCTCGGCCTGCTAGGCCTCATTCTACATCACAGCCTAGTCTAGAGTACTCACATAACAGTGACTGTTCACCTGACCCAGAGTTGTCCAATCCTCTGCCAGCCTGAGACTCTCTGCATCACCTAATCCTGCTCACCAATCACCAAGGACCAGGAAGTATAAGTTGGGAGACTGAGTTGGAAACTGGGCCAGTTCCTCGTGTCACACACAGCTCTGTGTGAGTCTTAAAGCTGAGCTCCCTAAAGGTAACCTCTGTACTTAAGTTCCTGTGGAAACTCTGTTCCCTTGTTACCCTGTTTGGTTTACTTTTGTGTTGCCACTGATATTCACTATTTCCATGAGTCTCAATGTAAAGGCACAGCTACAGTGGTTCATCTTAAAGGCACAGTACTGTATTCCATAGACTCAACTGAAAACCACAGCTTCCGTGTTTCATCTTTACTGCTGTTGTAGTTGTGATCTCCAGAGCTCCCGTATCCCTGTGGCCTCCGTGCCTCAGCATCTCCGTGCCTCAGCATCTCCGGGCGTCAGCATCTCCGGGCGTCAGCACCTCTGTGCCTCCAAGAACCTCCGTGCCTCAGCACTTCCGTGCCTCCAAGAACCTCCGTGCCTCAGCATCTCCGTGCCTCAGCACCTCCGTTCCTCAGCACCTCCGTGCCTTCAAGTATCTCCGTGCCTTCAAGTATCTCTGTGCCTTCAAGTATCTCCGTGCCTCCAAGCACCTCCGTGCCTCCAAGCACCTCCGTGCCTCCAGGCACTTCTGCACCTCAGTGCCTCCAAAAACCCAGTGCTCACAAGCGTAGTTGGTGTCTCCAGCATCCGGTACTCCTTAATTCTTTCCTCAGCACCTTTTCAAGTTCTGTCTTTCAGGAGACCTCCAGCATCCATACCTGCTTCCTGTCTGCCGACCAAATCCTGCATGAGGAAAACCTAGATTCGGTCATCTCTGCTGCGGTCCCTCTTCCTGGTCACCGGAAGAAACCCCGAGCCCACAACACCCCCAATCCAGGTCAGTGAAAGTATTCACATAGTCCTCCAGTCGCCCGCACAGACTTCACTAACACCGGGTTCACAAAACCTCAGTCATGACAAGCCACTAATGGTGTGTGCAGTATATGGCAGTCACTAATGCTGTCAGTAGTCTATGAAGGTCACTAATTCTGTGTGTAGTATATAGTGATCACTAATGCTGTCTGTAATATATTGCAGACACTAATGCTGTCTGCAGAATATGGTGCTCACTAATGCGGTCTGTAGCATATTGTGGTCACAATTGTTGTGTGTAGTATATAGAGGTCACTAATGCTGTCTGTAGTATATAGCATTCACTAATGCTGTCTGAACTATATAGCAGTCACTAATGTGGTCTGTAGCATATTGTGGTCACTACTGTTGTGTGTAGTATATGGAGGTCACTAATGCTGTCTGTAGTATATAACATTCACTAATGCTGTCTGAACTATATAGCAGTCACTAATGCTGTCTGTAGTACCTGGCAGCCACTAATGCTGTCTTTAGTATATGTAAGTCACTTAGACTGTCTGCAGTATATGGCAGACACTATTGCTGTCTGTAGTATATGCAGGTACCTAATGCTGTCTGTAGTATATGGTGGTCACTAATGTTGTCTGTAGTATATGGAGGTCACTAATGCTATGTGTAGTATTTGCCCGATTGTGCATTCCTGTGGGTCGCATGCGATACCTTCTGGTTTGCCATGCTGCACGGCCAACCAGAAGAGAACATGTACGATGCCATGCTGTCGAATGCAGCATGTCAACCTACACTGCACCCTCATCCACTGTATTGCGCAAATGTGTACGCTCTTGCCGATGCAGGGTCCCATCGTGTGTTGGATCAGCAGGGTACACATCATTCTGATGTGTATCCAGCCTAACATACTGTAAGTCAGTTGCTATTGAATTAAAATTCCAGCAGGCCCTACCTGGGGAGATAGCTAAAAGTTGTAGTTACATGACTGCTAGGACTTGCAGTACCATGGCTCCTGTCAAATCACAGCCTACCTCATCCCATGCATTATCACACAGGGAACAATGCTTGCCTGCCCAAATACTGATACCACCATCCACCGCCCCCGATGCAGTGAGTAACTCTTATCTAACCTCAGTCCCACATAACCCCTTCCCCTGAGCCTTTACCCTCCTGCACCTCCCACCACCACACACTTCCCTATACTTAAATTAGGCGCCTTTGTGAGCAGCAGAGAAGCTTACCCCAGCACCAGTCCCTGCTCTCTCTATTATGTGCAGTAAGAGTGGGGACGCACATAGCAGGAGCTCCCACCGCAGTTTGTGAGTTGTGACAGACCACCAGGAGTGGAGAGGCCAGCAACAGGGGTAAGTATAGCATGGAGGGGACATGGGGGAGCGGGGATGGACTCGGATCTGAATAAAATTGGTACAAAACCGCTAGCTCATCCCAGCATAAGGACCTGTCAGCTACATGCCCTCCCCCACCAGCAGCAGGAACCGGTGATTGGCAGCAACGCCTGCATTGTCCAATAACGGGGCCGCGCATCGCTATCGCTATGGGGCTTACAAACAGAGATCCGTGCTTAATTTCTAAGCAATTAAGCACGGACCTCTCCGTGTGTACCCCCCTTAAGTCAATGGGATAACTCATGATGTTATCTGCTCAATAACTCAGCACACTGCCCTGGCTCCTCTCAGCTTCCTGCTTTATAGGTAATGTCACTGTTGAGGCATACAGTAGAAGACATAGTTTGGTCCATGTGGTTGTCAGGTAACATGCCAATCCACTGAAAGACATTGGTGATATTAGATTTAGACAGATAACAGAGAAGGCCTTTATCAGGTTACCAGTCAGTCATACCAGTTCATGTACTATTACTAGTGATGTGCACCGGAAATTTTTCGGGTTTTGTGTTTTGGTTTTGGATTCGGTTCAGCGGCCGTGTTTAGGATTCGGACCCGTTTTGGCAAAACCTCCCTGAAATTTTTTTGTCGGATTCGGGGTGCGTTTTGAATTCGGGTGTTTTTTTACAAAAAACCCTCAAAAACAGCTTAAATCATAGAATTTGGGGGTCATGTTGATCCCATAGTATTATTAACCTCAATAACCATAATTTCCACTCATTTTCAGTCTATTCTGAACACCTCACAATATTATTTTTAGTCCTAAAATTTGCACCGAGGTTGCTGGATGACTAAGCTAAGCGACCCAAGTGGCCGACACAAACACCTGGCCCATCTAGGAGTGGCACTGCAGTGTCAGACAGGATGGCACTTCAAAAAAATAGTCCCCAAACAGCACATGATGCAAAGAAAAAAAGAGGTGCACCAAGGTCGCTGGATGGCTAAGCTAAGCGACCCAAGTGGCTGACACAAACACCTGGCCCATCTAGGAGTGGCACTGCAGTGTCAGACAGGATGGCAGATTTAAAAAATAGTCCCCAAACAGCACATGATGCAAAGAAAAAAAGAGGCGCAATGAGTTAGCTGTGTGACTAAGCTAAGCGACCCAAGTGGCCGACACAAACACCTGGCCCATCTAGGAGTGGCACTGCAGTGTCAGACAGGATGGCACTTCAAAAAAATAGTCCCCAAACAGCACATGATGCAAAGAAAAAAAGAGGTGCACCAAGGTCGCTGGATGGCTAAGCTAAGCGACTCAAGTGGCCGATACAAACACCTGGCCCATCTAGGAGTGGCACTGCAGTGTCAGACAGGACGGCACTTCAAAAAAATAGTCCCCAAACAGCACATGATGCAAAGAAAAAAAGAGGCGCAATGAGTTAGCTGTGTGACTAAGCTAAGCGACCCAAGTGGCCGACACAAAAACCTGGCCCATCTAGGAGTGGCACTGCAGTGTCGGACAGGATGGCACTTCAAAAAAATAGTCCCCAAACAGCACATGATGCAAAGAAAAATGAAAGAAAAAAGAGGTGCAGGCATCGCAACCGACACAATTGGACTCTCCTTGGGGATTTGTGATTTAGAAGAACGCACAGTTCTTTGCTGTGCTTTTGCCATCTTAACTCTTTTAAGTTTTCTAGCAGGAGGATGAGTGCTTCCATCCTCATGTGAAGCTGAACCACTAGCCTTGAACATAGGCCAGGCCCTCAGCCGTTCCTTGCCACTCCGTGTCGTAAATGGCACATTGGCAAGTTTACGCTTCTCCTCAGATGATTTTGATTTAGATTTTTGGGTAATTTTACTGAGCTTTATTTTTTTAGATTTTACATGCTCTCTACTATGACATTGGGCATCGGCCTTGGCAGGCGACGTTGATGGCATTTCATCGTCTCGGCCATGACTAGTGGCAGCAGCTTCAGCACGAGGTGGAAGTGGATCTTGATCTTTCCCTATTTTACCCTCCACATTTTTGTTCTCCATTTTTAAATGTGTGGAATTATATGCCAGTAATATATCAATAGCAATGGCCTACTACTATATATACCGCGCACAACTGAAATGCACCACAGGTATGGATGGATAGTATACTTGACGACACAGAGGTAGGTAGAGCAGTGGCCTACTGTACCGTACTGCTATATATTATATACTGGTGGTCAGCAAACTGTGCAAAACTGAAATGCACCACAGGTATGGATGGATAGTATACTTGACGACACAGAGGTAGGTAGAGCAGTGGCCTACTGTACCGTACTGCTATATATTATATACTGGTGGTCAGCAAACTGTGCAAAACTGAAATGCACCACAGGTATGGATGGATGGTATACTTGAGGACACAGAGGTAGGTAGAGCAGTGGCCTACTATACCGTACTGCTATATATTATATACTGGTGGTCAGCAAACTGTGCAAAACTGAAATGCACCACAGGTATGGATGGATAGTATACTTGACGACACAGAGGTAGGTAGAGCAGTGGCCTACTGTACCGTACTGCTATATAGTATATACTGGTGGTCAGCAAACTGTGCAAAACTGAAATGCACCACAGGTATGGATGGATAGTATACTTGACGACACAGAGGTAGGTAGAGCAGTGGCCTACTGTACCGTACTGCTATATAGTATATACTGGTGGTCAGCAAACTGTGCAAAACTGAAATGCACCACAGGTATGGATGGATAGTATACTTGACGACACAGAGGTAGGTAGAGCAGTGGCCTACTGTACCGTACTGCTATATAGTATATACTGGTGGTCAGCAAACTGTGCAAAACTGAAATGCACCACAGGTATGGATGGATAGTATACTTGACGACACAGAGGTAGGTAGAGCAGTGGCCTACTGTACCGTACTGCTATATAGTATATACTGGTGGTCAGCAAACTGTGCAAAACTGAAATGCACCACAGGTATGGATGGATAGTATACTTGACGACACAGAGGTAGGTAGAGCAGTGGACTACTGTACCGTACTGCTATATATATAGTTATACTGGTGGTCAGCAAAATTCTGCACTGTCCTCCTACTATATACTACAATGCAGCACAGATATGGAGCCTTTTTTTAGGCAGAGAACGTATAATACTGGTGGTCACTGGTCACTGGTCAGCAAAACTCTGCACTGTCCTCCTACTATATAATACTGCTGGTTCCCAGTCCCCACAATAAAGCAATTAGCACACTGAGCACAGATATTTGCAGCACACTGAGCACAGTCAGATATGGAGCGTTTTTCAGGCATAGAACGTAGATATTTGCACTTGCAGCACACTGAGCACAGATATTTGCAGCACACTGAGCACAGATATTTGCAGCACAATTTGCAGCCCACTGAACATAGAAACTGAGAGGACACCAGCCACGTCCTCTCACGATCATCTCCAATGCACGAGTGAAAAATGGCGGCGACGCGCGGCTCCTTATATAGAATACGAATCTCGCGAGAATCCGACCGCGGGATGATGACGTTCGGGCGCTCGGGTTAACCGAGCAAGACGGGAGGATCCGAGTCTGCCTCGGACCCGTCTAAAATGGGTGAAGTTCGGGGGGGTTCGGATCCCGAGGATCCGAACCCGCTCATCACTAACTATTACTGTTGACAATTATGGGGCCCATTGTTTGCAATCAGATAGAGTATACTGTGTAAAAGCCTGGAGGCATCCACAACAGAGAATGACAAAGGTTGTGCAAGGGATTAATACCCCTTTCATACATACGACCCGGGAATTTCACTGCTCTGTCCCGGGTTTTTCACCTCTGAAAAATACCAGGTTTTTGTTGAGACCCCCTTTCACACTTAAGCTGAGACATGGGAAATTCCCTGATAGACCCCTTTCAGACATAAGCCTGGTCTGCCCTGGCTACTCTCACGTCACACACACACACACACACACACACACACACACACACACACACACACACACACACGTCACACTCGTACATGTCTTACCCACACACACGTCTTACACAACACACACATACATGTAATATATACACACACACACACACACACACACACACACACACACACACACACACACACACACGTTGCCTGCCATTTGTATCCTATAAGATTTATTTGGCCGGATGATAACTTCATTGGCTGCTGATCTATATATTTATGTATAAGACAGCTAGGCAGCCCATGCATTGTAAGCAGTGTGAGCTCTGCAGTAGTCACTCAGCACTGAGCAGCCAGCATTTCCTGTAGTCCCCCGACTACAGCAGCCGGCACACGCCCCCTCATTCACTCCAGCACCCTCCAGGCAGCCCCGCCCCTTCCAGTTGGTCCAGCGCCAATCAAAGGCATTTGGGTGCGAGCCGGGAGCAAATTCCTGGGTCATAAGTAATTTTTTTCTTTAATAGTGAGGGATTCAGCAAGGAGCTTTGCTATAATAGACAGGTGCTCAGAATACAAAACCCTCAGCTGCTCTTCTCCCTACAGCACTTCCCCAAACTCATCTCCACACCCATATGTAACACCCCGCGGTTGGGTATGTCTGTCTAAATGGCTGAGAGAGGTATCACAGGTGTTGGGTGGCTATGTGACAGTCCTTTCCCCTGAAATGTTTCTCCCCGTGCCTTTTCTTGTAGTGCCTTGCTCAGAGACGTAGGATAAATTAATACAAAATAGGAGTGAGTCAGCCTTTTTATTGAGCTGCAATTAACTCTGGATCGAAGAAGATGATTAGTAAATTGGCTTTAAATTTTAAAAATCACAAAAGAATTGGGCATCAATGAAGAACAAGAAGACAAATGACTACAGTTCACACAACAAAAGATCATTCAATATGCAAAAGACAATCGATTTGAATAACAGAATAATGACAGACTATCATTTAAATTACAGATAAACATGTTATTATTGGAATCAGTTTTCCCTAGCCAAGGCACAATGATCTTCACCGTAAATAAATGTTGGAGCTCTTGTAGAATTCTGTAGTGCAACAATGTGTTAATGAGGGAAACTGGTTGTGATAGTGGCAAATGGTTTCAGTTCTATACAAAGAGGGTGTAGCTAGCGAAGGGATGGTAGTCTCAATAATACCACAAGATTAGTAACTCTGCTTAAGCACTCAAAACAGCTGTTGCTGCTGCTGTGTTTCTCATCAGTAGCTCAACCAACCACTTTAAATAAAACATATTTATATATACAAAAATTAGATCCTCACAGCTCTGCTATTAAATGTTCAAAACTGAAAAAACATTGTAATTCCTTATTGTAACATACTGTTTCTTTCTATCTTTTGCTCCTATTTCAGAGACTTTTTTAATAAGCACTGAAAGAAACATCCTTTAACAGTTTTTAAATAATGTTTTTTGATGCCATAAAAAATTCCTTAAAAAGACTCCTTCAAAGACTTGCATTCAAAAAACAAATGCGGTCCCTTAATTTAACAGTAAAAATGGGTATTGACAAAGTTATTTAAAAGGAAAGGGCTCACTGGACCTCAGGAATTCCTTTTTATACAATGTTGCCATGCTATATGGAACAAGCTTTAAACTTGAGTCTCCTGCTGTGCTGCACTGCTGGTTTTCCTGGTCTCCAGTGTTTAGCGTGTAGCCCAAGGAACTGCTATCTCACATCAGTATACTGAATGGTACAGTAGCAGGCGAGAGTGTTCCCTCCCTACCTTTCTGAGACACTGCAGCCCACACATATATACATACAAACAATCACACACATTCATATGTCAGGTCACATACACATATATATTAGAGATGACTGGGCTCAGTTCTCAGAGAACTGAGCTCAACTGAACTTCTGGGGTCCGAGAAAATCCAAGCCGTGGCTTGAGCTTTCCAACCAGGCTTGGATTCCTTCTCTGTAGATGCCACCGTACTGCCACACTCCGGTTTCACTGTCATAAAGGGCACCCCCCGAGCTTAGAAACGTTTTGTTAATGACAGCGTTCATCACAAGTCAACGCGTTTCAACCCGATTGTAGTCCTTTGTCAAGGCACCCCTTTATGACAGTGAAACGGCAGTGTTGCAATGCGGTGGCATCCAGCATTGTGGTGAGAGTGCAGTGAAGGTGCGCATATGCCGCACTTGGAGGAGCTACACTGAGCGGGATTGCAACACTGTATGCCGCTGTGAGAGTGCAGCTGGAAGTGAGACCATTCATATGACATCGGAGATATCCAGGACTGCAGCAAAAGTGTAATCTTTACGAGTGTGTTCACTATCAGTGGAGCTACAGTATGTGCGTTAGGCTGGGGTCAGTCTAGCAGCTGAGGAAGTGATGTACAGCACCATGTGTATCATGAAATGGGGGTGTGATATGTGACCATGCCCCCTTTTCATGTATATGCAAGGGCTTGCTCGCAAGAACCCGATCCCCGCATCCAGCACCCAATAAAGGGAGGGGTATAGGGGGCAAGTACCCCAGGCCCCCCTCTTTCAGGGTCTCCCACATACTTTAATCACAGCTGCAGTGCAGAACACTGTGATCGAAGTAGAGAAGAGGGAGGAGTCCAATCAGGGAGCGGGGCTACATGGCACTGTGCTAGTAGCAGTATGGGAGAGAGGAGGGTGAGGAGCTGCTGCAGACCCAGGTCCTAGAGTAGTAGCGTATCCTTAAGCACTGAGCTCTGTGCCAGCCATGCCCCTGACCATGCTTCTGATCAATTATGTCATGAAGGGGGCGAGGCCACTGCCACCATTATGTGCAGCACTGCCTGGAAAGTCCCAGGGGTGGCACGACTGCCTGCCTGAAATGTCTAAATAATGCTTGGCTTGCTCTGAAGCAGACATCCTGGAAAACAGGGACCAAAGAGGTGTCAAAAAAATTAAAACCACTATAGTAGAACAAACTATGCTTTCAGAACTGTCACACATTCTGAGGAACGTTTGGGGGTGCCTACATTAGCTATGTCTGAGTCTGACCCTTCTCAAACTATCCCCATAGAGAAGCCTCTTTTACCTCCTTCCACCATTTCTGCACAATCTGCACATGTGGGTAGCTGTACAAGTAAAGAAGGTGATAAGGACATAATAGAAATATAGTATTTGTGTGGGGAAATGGAACAGGATGAGGGGGATATGTGTATACTACTATCTGACACTGAGGATGTTGATGATGTAGTATGTGTAAGTCAGTCAGTCACCAGTGGCTGCAGTTCTTGCCTGTGCTAAAAAGAAAGCCATTGTGATGCCTGGGCATAAGACTATAAAAGCCACCTTTTGGATGTGGAATTATTTTTACCAAAATCCTGACAATGTTTGTGAGATCAAAGTTATTATAGGTAAGGATGGTAGCCATCTAGGAACCTCCTTCATGTTACATCATTTGCGACTAGTTCATGAAATTTGTTTTACAAGATTATAATTTATTTAACACACTCATTATCGACCTCCTCATTAGTGATTGGAGGTAATTCTTCCAAAAAATTGTCTTGTGGTGGCCCAAACAAAGCAAGCACTTCAGCCACAAAAGTGTCAGTTCCTGTCACTGAAGTGTTTGGTTTGTTAAACTCTGCATGTCCTTTTAATATCCAACATAACGGTGGGAGGGAGGGCCCAAGGACAATTAAATCTTGCACCACTTTTCATTTCTGCCACTGCTGTGTGGCAATGTTTCACAGATGTGCTATAAACTGCCGTATGTTTGCGCCACTGCTCTGTCAATTAGTAACCAGCCAGCCTGCTGCAGCCTTAGGCCTAAAACGGATGAAAATAATATTGTGAGGTGGTCAAAATTGATTGGAAATGAGTGGAAATTAATGTTATTAAGGTTAATAATACTGTAGGAACAAAAACAGGCCAAAATTCTGTGATGTTAGTTGTTTTTACAATCTTTGTAAAAAAACAAAACAAATATACAGATCCAAAACCAAAACCGACAAGGGAAGTTTGGGCAAAACCAAATACAGATCCAAAACACGAAGAAGACACAGATACAAAACCCATGATGAAGGCCGGAGCACATCTCTACTTTAATCTCCAGAAAACCAATGAATCTCTGCAGATGCACAATAAATCATATGAATCTATTCTTGAGTCATTTGGACTGTTTACTCACTGCATCAGAATAGATTAAATTATCAGCAAGTTAGTTTCCCGTTCTGATACCCTGCAGTTTTGGCTGGATGAGGTGTTAATTAAACTATTATTAGAAGACCAGATATGTTGCCAGTTACAAACTGACAGGATAACAGAAAATAATTACATCTTCTGTCATTTCCTACAAAAAAAAAAAAAGGTAATTATGTGACCTAGTACATCAAAAGAAAAGTAAGCTGTAGGTTTATTGAAATGTCTAAACCTAGATTTGACAGGATTTAGATTTGAGATCAGGATAACTTCTACGCTTATTTGATGTACTATTATAACGTACAAGATACTGAAATGCATAAGACATAGACATGTGGGAAAGTGGGCAACAGACACACTACAGGGATAGGGAGGATATAGAAAAACATCAGAAAAAGTAAAACAAGTGGGAAAGTGGGCAAAGGGCACCGACAAGAAACACAAACATGGGTGGGGGGAGGGGGGGGGTACATGAGTGGTGAGCTATGGAAAAAATGCAAATCTAACACATGTAGTAGTCTACATGATCTATATCTAGGCTGCATGGCTTCTGCCTGCCTCTGGCAGACCCATGATGTCAGTGGGGCTCTGGGACCACAAGAAAAGCTTGGGGAAATCAGTCAATGGCCACAGACCGGAGAACAGGCTGCAGGGAGCAGAGGGGGAGGCAGTATGCAGCAGGAGAAAAGCAGCACAGACCAGGGGAAAAGGCGGGATAGACAGAGAAAGAGGTCTTCCTATAGGGTGCGGACACTGGCTGGGTGTTATAAGCGTTATATTATATTGTAGCTTACCAGAAGGTTACTAATAATCTTTTCCACTGCCGCAATAACCCAGGTTATTGCCTGGTGGAGCCAGGTCATGGCTTGGTGTAGAAGGGCCCAAATAATAACTAGTAGCCCAGAAATCCAACCTGGGTAGCGAGAAGGGTTGGACCTGGGAAGGACCCAGGTAACTGGGCAGTGCAAATAGGTGACCCGGGTCATGTTACATGCCTATAGAGAGCTGGCTCATCACGGAATAGAGATAATATGTAAACAAGGTTTCAAGCCACTGTGACACGGCTTGAAACCTGTCTTCAGTGTCCTGGGCTAGACCAAGGATGGCAGTGTAAAAGATGTATTATTAAAACACACACACATGCATACATACATACAAACATCTTCTCTGTAGACTGGAAATCAGGTCCTGTCATGACTTGTGAAGAGTTCCCTGCTGGCAGTGGCAACCGGAACCCCCCCCCCCCCCCTGTGTTTGCATAACAGCCCCTACATTACGTGGCGCAGGTATGTGTTACATTCCCGTTCCTCCTCTTTTCTGCATTTTAAATTTTAGATGGAAAAAAAGCATTAGGCACTGTTCAACAATACAGTAAATGGTGCTAGTATCAAGCATATGGGAGGCGTGAGCCACTCTCTTGCCTCCCCAGTTCCAATGACCCTGCAGCGAGCAGTCGATGTCAAGTGGATATCCAAGCAGGGTGGGGGAGAAAGCCAGAGAAAAGGGGAAGGACGTGTCATCCTCAGTTCAGGTTTAATCATCATCTGATAGGGTGGCTGGGCCCAGGGAAGGGAGCAACCACCATGAAGCACCAATAAGCCCATTGTAGCCCAGTTCACCACCCGAGGATGCAAAATGATGTGGAGATTGTGGGGCCGGGCTAACTGCATCTGGGTCCATCCAGACTAGAGTGTACCAGACAACGGCCCATCAGCCCGCTCCTTGAGCCAACCTTGCTTAGTCAGATTATTGTTAAAAACTTCAGCTGAAGGAGTTTATGTAATAGCTTCTGATTTCACGGAAGCTGTGGGATGTGGGCAACATTGCGGATGGTGTTTTAAATTTAGCTGCAATCTCGCCGACGTTCCACAGCTATTAATAAACCTGAAAAACTTTTCCATTTCTAAAAGAATGGAAAGCACTAGTTTTTATTTTGACCACATTAATTAATGGAAGATATGTCAAAGGTTATTTGCTATGCCTTGCCTACCATCAAGAAAAATATACCTTACTATTAAACTATAATAAATACAGCAGGATGATTTAGAACATCAGGGTTTCTGTTCAGGAAAATAGATTTATAGTTTTCCTTTGCTATTATACATAGACATTTCTTCCTGAAGTCATGATTTATGCTTTTTTTTGTTTTTTGTTTTACTATGGGCCTTATTCAGCTTCAGTTCCAGTTTTGCTAAAATAGCAAAACTGCAGCTGCTATCCAGGGCTGTTTCTAGCCAATTTGGCTACCAGTGCGAGATTTAAAAATGTGCCCCCCCCCTCCCCCCATGACATTAAAAAAAAAGTGCCCCCCCTAGATAAAAAAAACCCCTCCCGACAAGGGGGTGTAGCCTCATTTTAATGGGCGTGGCCTCATCTGAAGAGACTACCTCACACCCCAGTTTTGACCCTGCACCAACAAATCACGCCCACCATAGGAAAAAATTAATTCTACCATATTAAGCCCCACATAGTAATGCCCCCTGCACCATATTATGCCACATACCGCAATGCCTTTTATACATTAAATCCCCACATTACTGCAAGCAGAGTCCCCATTTTCCACATTACGGCAGGCAAGAGTCCCCATTTTCCACATCACGGCAGGCAAGAGTCCCCATTTTACACATCACGGCAGGCAAGAGTCCCCATTTCACACATCACGGCAGGCAAGAGTCCGCATTTCACACATTACGGCAGGCAAGAGTCCCCATTTCACACATTACGGCAGGCAAGAGTCCCCATTTTATACATTACGGCAGACAAGAGTCCCCATTTCACACATTACGGCAGGCAAGAGTCCCCATTTCCCACATTACGGCAGGCAAGAGTCCCCATTTTATACATTACGGCAGGCAAGAGTCCTCATTTTCCACATTACGGCAGGCAAGAGTCCCCATTTTACACATCATGGCAGGCAAGAGTCCCCATTTTACACATCACGGCAGGCAAGAGTCCCCATTTCACACATCACGGCATGCAAGAGTCCCCATTTCACACATTACGGCAGGCAAGAGTCCCCATTTCACACATTATGGCAGGCAGGAGTCCCCATTTTATACATTACGGCAGACGAGTCCCCATTTCACACATTATGGCAGGCAAGAGTCCCCATTTTACACATTACGGCAGGCAAGAGTCCCCATTTTATACATCACGGCAGGCAAGAGTCCCCATTTTACACATTACGGCAGGTGTCCTCATTTTACAGAGAGAGAGAGAGAAAGAAAGATAGAACGAAAGAAAGAAAGAGAGAAAGAAAGAGAGAGAGAAAGAAAGAAAGAAAGAGAAAGAAAGAAAATACAGAGGCGATTCCCGCTCTTCGGCCCACCTCACCAGTCGCTTCTCGCGCCGTCCGCCTCTCCTTTTTCGTAGCTTGGCTCCCTCTCCTCCTCAGTACTCCGCTCGGGATGGCGGAGTTTCGCAGAATGACGCGGTTACGTCGTGACGCACCCGTGTCATTCCACGAAACTCCGCGCCCGAGCTGGGTACTCAGGGAGAGGGAAGAGGGGGAAGGGCGGGCGATTGCACGGCTCGCCTGCTCCAAGAAACGGCTCTGCTGCTATCACAAAAATGCTGGTGGCCGCCCAGAACATGGCAAGGCCGGCCAGCATGCTAATGGTGGCCAACAATGCCCGATCACATCATTGATTAAGGGAAGCCCCTTGCCTGTGCAGTCTGGCTATGAAGGCAGTCGGGACGCCGTCATTTACTCAGTTGCATCGGCCATGTGTGATGTCACGTGGCTCTGTCCCGCCATCCATTTTTGCTGCACCGCCCCCGCAACGCCGCGTCATCACCCCTGACCACCCCGCCAACTCCTCTCCCTGTCAATCAGGCAGAGGCATTCTTATTGCTGAGATGCTATTGCATCTCTCCTGCCCACACATGCACAGTGCAGGTCTCGCGCGTGCGCACTGGGCTGGGTCACGGGAGAATGCGATCGCATCACAGCTGCTAATGCAGCTGAATAAGGCCCTATATTTGTTTGACCTCCTGTGCCTCCACTTTTCCTTATCTACTAAGTAGTAATTAACACATTGATTCTCACAAATAAAAAGAATCACTTCATAATGGAAGAGTATGTTTTGCAGAAGGAGAAAATAGTGCACAAGTATATGCTGTATTGTTGTTTTTTGGGGGGGATTGTACATGAGCCTCATGGGGGGAAATGTATAATTATTATGTTTAAGCTGTATGTAACACATACTGTAAATAAAGAAATGTACTAAGTAACCTCCTGTTCCCTCCCTTTCTGTAACAGCCCCGGTTACTCAGCAAGAAACCTGGTACTCTACGGGGCCCAATCCTAAGTAGGCTAAAGCTTTGACTGTTCCCAAAATGCACTACACCGCCTCCTCTATATCCCCGCCTCCAGGCACTGGAGCTCAGTTTTGTTAACCAGTCCGATGCAGTAGCAGGTAAAAGAGATGACAGTAGTTAGTAGCCACATATATCCACATTCACATGACAGGAGAGGGTACCAGCGGCTAATGCCATACAAACCCAAAGAGGCTAAGTGCATCAGGTTGGGCGCCCTGTGGAATCCAGTGTACCTCGCAGAAAGAGATTTAACATTGGTAAGTCTCAGTGTCGGACTGGGGAATGTAGGGCCCACCGGGGGAATGCAGTGGTAGGGGCCCATGTTTAGGGGTGTGGCCAGTCTGCTGAGGGGGTGTGGCCTGCCACCTCATTGGTTTGACTAACCATTAGAGAGTGCAACGTCTGGGCCCCCTTCATAAATATATACAGTAAATTCAGCTGCTGCATGCATGATAATGTACCAGATTAATAACAGATTAATAACAGCAATGCACTGTAGAAAATACACCATAGTCCAGTATAAGGGAACATATGTTTAATGTATAATTCAAGTGCACAGTCTAGAACCTGATCCTTAGAGCAGGAGGTGGGCCCCCAAGCAGTGGGGCCCACTGGTGGTTTCCCCTGTACCCCTGTGGGCCAGTCCAAGCCTGGTAAATCTTACCATAAATCTCCTTTTCTGTAGTGGGGTACACTGGTATTCCACAGGGAATAACATCGGGGGATGTCCTAAAGCAGTTCCTTATGGGAGGGGATGCACTGTAGCGGGCAAAGGAAGCATCCTGGGAAGCGGAAGTATCAAAGGCATAGAACCTGATGAACGTGTTCACTGAGGACCACGTAGCAGCCTTGCAAAATTGTTCTAGGGACGCGACACAGCGGGCTGCCCAAGAAGGTCCAACAGACCGAATAGAATGGGCCTTGATAGTAGCAGGAGCTGGATGTCCAGCCTGTACATAAGCTTGTGCAATCACCATTCTAATCCAGCCAATCCGTCAGGCAAAGTCGCAATTTTTCTCTGAAACCATACCGACAAGGCTGAAATATGAACCTTGAGGAGGCCAAACGAAGGCCGAAGTCCGGGCCCTGTTGCAGAAAAGCCAAGAGTTTGGCAGTACTGAACTTTGTATGCATCATAATTCTTAGCCGCACACCAGGTGAAGTAAGAATACCAGACCCTATAATAAATACGAGCCGAAGCCGGTTTACGGGCTTTCAACATAGTTTAAATGACCGCCTCAGAAAATCCTTTGGCCCTCAGAACTGACGCTTCAAGAGCCCCGCCGTCAAAGCCAGTCGGGCCAGATCCTGGTAGACACAAGGGCCCTGAATGAGGAGGAGGTCTGGACGTTGCGGAAGTGGAAGAGGACGCTCTATCGAGAGACCCTGCAGGTCTGAGAACCAATGCCGTTTGGGCCACGCTAGAGCGATTAGAAGTAGTAATCCTCCTTCTTGCTTGAACTTCCTTATTTCTTTATTTCTAGGCCTAGTACTTGCATCGCCGAGTGTATCGATACACGAGGACGAGAGAGGAAGCATCGTATCCTGTTCTGAAGTTTCAGGACCTTCTCCGGAGACAAGAACAACCGGTGGTTGTGTGTGTCCAGTAACGTCCCCAGGTGTACCATGCTCTGAGCAGGAACCAGCAAGGATTTCTTCCAGTTGATGAGCCACCCGTGGGCTTGCAGGAATTGGACCGTCAGCTCCAGATGATGGAGGAGAACCTCTGATGAGTTCACCAGGATCAACAAGTCATCCAGATACAGCAGAATCCTGATACCCCGACAGTGTAGAAGGGCTGTCATGACCGCCATGACCTTGGTGAAGATTCGCGGAGCCGTGGTCAGTCCAAAAGGCAAGGCCTGAAATTGATAATGTAAGTTGCCAATAACAAACCGCAGATATTGCTGATGCGACATGGCAATAGGTATATGTAGGTAAGCATCCTAAATGTCCAGGGATACCATATAGTCCTTGGGCTCCAAGGCCAGAACAGTAGAGCGAAGAGTTTCCATACGGAATTTGGAAACCTTCACAAATTTGTTCAAAGACTTGAGGTTGAGAATGGGCCGTGAGGTTCCATTCGGTTTTGGAACTAGGAACAGCACTGAATAGTACCCATGCCTCTCTGAGCCAGAGGCACCGGCACTATCACTCCTGTTTCCAGGAGGGATTGTACCACCAAATGTAGAGTTTTTGCTTTTAATGGATCTGAAGGGATATTTGTTGAGCAAAACTGGTGAGGGGGGCGTTTCTTGAAAGAGATGGCGTATCCGTGAGTGACGACTTCCCTCACCCAGTCGTCTGAAGTGGCCTGTAACCATACCTGGGCGAACCGCAGAAGTCGGCCTCCCACCCTGGGGTCCCCCAGGGGGAGGCCCACCCTGTCATGCGGTTGGCTTGTCTGGTTTGGAAGCAGGCTGACGGGCAGCCAAGGAACATTTAGTTTGGACTTAGAGGTTTTGGAAGTGCGAGCCTGTTTCGGGTACGCCTGACCCTTTGCTTTACTTGGGGGTCGAAAGGAATGAAAGGTGGTACTTTTAGCCTTCGGAGCCAAAGGATTTTTAGGTCTTTTTAGAGTCCAGATCCACAGACCAGGACCGCAACCACAGAATCCGACAAGCCAGAATGGACGTAGTAGACGCTTTGGCTGCCAGCACACTGGTATCAGAGGCCGCCTCCTGTATGTAATGAGAAGCTGTGGTAATATATGAAAGACACTGTCTGGAATTATCAGAAAAATTAGAAGGTAGCTCCGCTTCAACTTCTTCAACCCAGGCTTCAATAGCTTTTGCAGCCCAAGAAGGCGCTATAGTAAGTCTATGCACAGCACCCGTAAGAGTCTAAATAGACTTCAAGAAACCCTCCACACGCTTATCCGTCGGTGGCCGAACGCAGGGCGTGTTTGTGACGTCAAACTAGGAACTAAATGGACCGAGCTGATCGCAATCTAGGAGTAGGTCTGGAGCTACTCAGAAACTGCAAAGAATTATTTAGTAGCAGTTCTGCTAATCTTTCGTTCGCTATTCTGCTAAGCTAAGATACACTCACAGTGGGCGGCGGCCTAGCATGTGCAATGCTGCTAAAAGCAGCTAGCGAGCGAACAACTCGGAATGGGGACCATGGTGAGTAGATGGTGCAGAAAGAGAAGGACTTTTTCTTGATATCTGGCCAAAGTCCTTGATATCTGGCCTGCAAGAGTGGATTAAGGTCTACATGGACCTGAGGATGAAAATGATCAAAGGTCTATCGTGACATGTGGAGGAGCTGTGATCAGTGTGGTGGGCGTGTACACCCCCTACACTATCACCCAATATGTCTCCATAAATATGTAAAAGCAGAAAATGTCATAATGTTGTCAGGATAATATGTCCGGTTCTCCGTCTGTGGTGTCTCAGCACCTGCTCTCCTGCAACACTTCCCGGCGTCACTCTGCTGCTCTCTCTAGCAGTGCTGCTCTCTCTCCACCCAGCATCCTGCGTCTCTCTCTGGAATACAGATCCCGCTCTGCTCCACGTTCCTCCTTCAGCCAGCACACACCATGCTCTCCAATCATCTTCCCAGTGTTACCCTCTTCTCCCAGCAGCCTCCTTCCAATTAGCTCCCTCTCCTCAGGCCATGTGACCAGACCCTGGGCTCAGTTAACTCCTGCACCAGCACTTCTCCTGCTGCTGCAGAGCTACAGCAAAGGGCTCTTAAAGGGGCACACACACAGTTCCAGAGTGCCACAGGTGCAAGCATTGGGTGAGCGCCGGTATTTAGTGGATGCTGGCATTGAGCGGTTGCAAGCATTGGGGAGGGTGCAGGTGTTTATGCAGTGCTGTTATTGGATGGGTGCAAGTGAGCTTGAGCTTTTTGCTGAGACCCAGTTCTGTCCTCAAGGCTGGCACTGTAATACCAAGTGTGAGAGAGAGAGAGAGAGAGAGAGAGAGAGAGAGAGAGAGAGAGAGAGAGAGAGAGAGAGAGTGTGTGTGTGTGTGTGTGTGTGTGTGTGTGTGTGTGTGTGTGTGTGTGTGTGTGTGTGTGTGTGTGTGTGTGTGTGTGTGTGTGTGTGTGTGTGTAAAAATCCTAGTTTTGGCCCTGTTCACATCCACCTCATTGTTAATCTGGAACTGTTGGTCTGTCCCAACCACTTTCTTTTCCTGCATTTCCCAGGTGGTTTCATAAAGCTCACCTTGGTAGGCTAGCACACTTATCATGAAAAAAAATGGGTTGGTGTTATACAAACCATGTATATTTTTTGGCAGCCTTTCAGCTGTATCTAAGTAAAAGCAGAAAACCATTTATTTAAAAAATGCCCTGCCAGTAAATTTCCTCCAAGTCTCTTTTGATATGTCAAATACACTGCTCAAAAAATTAAAGGGAACACTAACATAACACATCCTAGATCTGAATGAATGAAATATTCTTATTAAATACTTTGTTCTTTACATAGTTGAATGTGCTGACAACAAAATCACACAAAACGTATCAATGGAAATCAAATTTATTAACCCATGGAGGTCTGGATTTGCAGTCACCCTCAAAATTAAAGTGGAAAAACACACTACAGGCTGATCCAACTTTGATGTAATGTCCTTAAAACAAGTCAAAATGAGGCTCAGTAGTGTGTGTGGCCTCCACGTGCCTGTATGTCCTCCTTACAACCCACATAAGTGGCTCAGGTAGTGCAGCTCATCCAGTATGGCACATCAATGCGAGCTGTGGCAAGAAGGTTTGCTGTGTCTGTCAGCGTAGTGTCCAGAGCATGGAGGCGCTACCAGGAGACAGGCCAGTACATCAGGAGACATGGAGGAGGCCGTAGGAGGGCAACAACCCAGCTGCAGGACCGCTACCTCCGCCTTTGTGCAAGGAGGAACAGGAGGAGCGCTGCCAGAGCCCTGCAAAATGACCTCCAGCAAGCCACAAATGTGCATGTGTCTACTCAAACGATCAGAAACAGACTCCATGAGGGTGGTATGAGGGCCCGACGTCCACAGGTGGGGGTTGTGCTTACAGCCCAACACCGTGCAGGACGTTTGGCATTTGCCAGAGAACACCAAGATTGGCAAATTCGCCACTGGCGCCCTGTGCTCTTCACAGATGAAAGCAGGTTCTCACTGAGCACATGTGACAGACGTGACAGAGTCTGGAGACGCCAAGGAGAACGTTCTGCTACCTGCAACATCTTCCAGCATGACCGGTTTGGCAGTGGGTCAGTAATGGTGTGGGGTGGCATTTCTTTGGAGGGCCGCACAGCCCTCCATGTGCTCGCCAGAGGTAGCCTGACTGCCATTAGGTACCGAGATGAGATCCTCAGACCCGTTTTGAGACCATATGCTGGTGCAGTTGGCCCTGGGTTCCTCCTAATGCAAGACAATGCTAGACCTCATGTGGCTGGAGTGTGTCAGCAGTTCCTGCAAGACGAAGGCATTGATGCTATGGACTGGCCCGCCCGTTCCCCAGACCTGAATCCAAATGAGCACATCTGGGACATCATGTCTCGCTCCATCCACCAACGCCACATTGCACCACAGACTGTCCAGGAGTTGGCGGATGCTTTAGTCCAGGTCTGGGAGGAGATCCCTCAGGAGACCATCCGCCACCTCATCAGGAGCATGCCCAGGCATTGTAGGGAGGTCATACAGGCACGTGAAGGCCACACACACTAGTGAGCCTCATTTTGACTTGTTTTAAGGACATTACATCAAAGTTGGATCAGCCTGTAGTGTGTTTTTCCACTTTAATTTTGAGTGTGACTCCAAATCCAGACCTCCATGGGTTAATAAATTTGATTTCCATTGATAATTTTTGTGTGATTGTGTTGTCAGCACATTCAACTATGTAAAGAACAAAGGGGGTAATTCCAAGTTGATCGCAGCAGGAATTTTTTTAGCAGTTGGGCAAAACCATGTGCAGTGCAGGGGGGGGGGGGACACAGATATAACATTTGCAGAGAGAATTAGATTTGGGTGGGTTATTTTGTTTCTGTGCAGGGTAAATACTGGCGGCTTTATTTTTACACTGCAATTTAGATTGCAGATTGAACTCACCACACCCAAATCTATCTCTCTCTGCACATGTTATATCTGCCTCCTCTGCAGTGCACATGGTTTTGCCCAACTGCTAACAAAGTTCCTGCTGCGACCAACTCAGAATTACCCCCAAAGTATTTAATAAGAATATTTCATTCATTCAGATCTAGGATGTGTTATTTTAGTGTTCCCTTTATTTTTTTGAGCAGTGTATATTGTACATATCACAATTAAATGTGACTTGACCATTTTTACAACATCATCTGGCAGAAAATGGGTTAATTTAATTTATTTAGCCATGTTTTCTGCTAATGTAATGGGATACTCTTGGCAAGGATAATCTTCAAAAGCCTCAGTCCAATACCGCATCACTGTGACACATGATTTACCAAGAGAAATAGTTGTCTGGTTAAAAGTACAAAATCCCTCATTTGTTTGGCAACCAAGCTTTCAAAATTTCAGATTATCTAGAAAGGTCACTAATTCCCAGAACCTTGTTCCATGACCTACTCAACAACACAACCTTTCAGTGATGACGTTCCTCAGGGTCTTTTGAAGTGAAATGCAATTTTACAATAAAGCTTTCTTTTGTCTGTTACTACACTGAAGTATGTCCTTTTTGATGGTAATCATCTCTTAATAAATTATTGCCTATATTACACAAAGATTATTTTTTTTTACTTCACTTATGATCTGCCCACTCATCCTACTGTTGCAAGGACAATTATGTACTAATGAAACAACTGACATTTAGGGGTTATATCAAGTGTTTGATGCCAACTTCCCTTTATTTAATGTCTTACAGTAAATTATTATTAAACTATAATGATAATGTTTAAAGGTCAGTTATTCATATTAACAAAACCAGTTTCCTGTTTAGTTGGTTTTCAAATAATCCAGAATATGTCTAGTGATTAATAATTACAGTGTGTATTTTTGTGACTAATTAAATGAGCCTTGATTGGTCATGGAATAATTCTTTCACAGGGTGGAGATTACATCATTGCTAGGTAGCTGGAAGAGAATTGTAACCAGCTACTGAAACAAAATAAAAAAAGTTGATTGGATTACAGCATAACATGGCAGGGTGACGATATGTCCTGTGTTTGCTTTATTAACCGTTATCCACCTGTTCCATCGCTTTGTAATTTTGTCCCGATTTCCAACAATTTTACAGATTTTTTAAAAGATATTTTTAGCTTTAAAGAGTTGCAACATTTATATAGTCTACAAATAAAATAAATCACGGTGAAAGGAAAAATAAAACTCCATTGTTTAGAACAGTGATTCTCAACTAGTAGTATGCATACCACTGGCAGTATATGTAGTAAGCTATAGTAGATTTCCCAGTAGGCATGAGAGGGGTGTTACTTGCTTGGGGTGACACAGCAGACATGCAGGGGGGGGGGGGGGGGGGGGGTTGCGTTTTGTGAATTGTGGTACAGGAGGTGAAGGGGTGAAGTTGGAGATGTCTAGGTTGTCCAGAGGCATCAGGGCCCCATCATAAAGGTAGTAGAGTCGGAAGGGCCATGATTTGTATGTGACACCGGGCAGCCGCCCAGGGCCTAACAATCCTAGGAGCCTTCAAGCAGGAGCTGAGGGCCATCTTCCTTCAGGGTTAGTGCCTCTGGAGCTTCTAGAAAGGCAGGTAGATAATACTGCTTGACCACTCTGATTGTGAATTAAACACAGGCAGCATTCTCCAGCTGCAACCTGGAATATACAGTAACAGCCACTGAATTAAAAAAAAAATAGGATTATCTGGCAAGTTGCTAATCACTGTATGTACTAAAGTATGTATAGTCGTGATATCCCCCCCCCCCCAAAAAAAAAAAAAGAAAAATGTAAAACACATGTCGCTGTCCCAGTTATTTTTAGTAATTTAAAAAAAAATCTGTTTATTATTTCAAATAATGGTGAAAACCAAACATGACACACCTGAGCGCAAACCAGGCCCAACATCCCAGCACATACACAAAGTCAAATAACTGTAAGCATGTAACAACCTGTGTAAATTGATATCTATGTGAGCTCATGACAGGGAACTATATAAATACCAGGAGGTAGTTTCAAATATCTTTGACTGTGTGGAGGAATCGAGTGACTCAATGTAGGCTCCCCTTTTTTTTTTGCAAAAATGAAAGTACTGCAATCTCTTGGGCTCAATAAACAGCCTGACTGTCATAATGTAAGGTAATAATCATTAGAGAATGAACCAAGTCCAGAAAGGGAGTAGTAGTAGAAGTTAGTTGCATAGTATCACCTACTTTGCGATGGTAACTATGATGGTAATAAGGGGAATAATAGCATTTTAATATACCTACCGGTAAATCCTTTCTTGTAGTCCAGAAGGGATACTGGGACCTCCTAGTGCGAAGGGGTATAGATGGGGTCCAAAAGGAGCCATGGCACAATAAAACTTCAAACAGGGTGTGCTAGCTCCTCCCTCTATGCCCCACCTCCAGCTCAGTCTAGGAAAACTGTGCCTGAAGGACAGAACATATTGGAAAGGAGGAAATATGACAATAGAAAAGGTGAGTAACGAACCAGCACACCACAACAAACAAGTTTAGCAATGGCTAAACACAAACGGATAGCAACAGCTGTTCCATCCTACACACAAGAATGGAACTTGCAGAAGAGTGCAGGAAGCACTGAGGTGGGTGCCCAATATCCCTTCTAGACTACGAGAAAAGGATTCACCGGTAGGTATATTAAAATCCTAATTTCTCTTAGGTCCATGAGGGATACTGGGGTCTCCTAGTATGATGGGGACATCCCAAAGCTCCCAGAGCGGATGGGAGAGTGCTGAGACGCCTGCAATACCATTTGCCCAAATTTTGTATCCTCTGTAGCCATGGTATCAAACTTGTAGAACTTGACAAACGTGTTTGTCCCCGACCAGGTAGCAGCTCGGCACAGCTGTAGAGCCGAGACCCCATGGTCAGCCGCCAAAGATGAGCCCACTGACCTAGTAGAATGGGCTTTGATGGAACTTGGAACTGGTAAGGCTGCTGACGTGTAAGCCTGCTGGATACTCTGTCTAATCCAGCGTGCAATGGACTGCTTAGAAGCAGGTCATCCTTTCTTTTGAGCATTATAAAGCACAAAAAGAGAGTCTGATTTCCTGACCCCAGCCATTCTTATAACATAAATCTTCAAGGCTCTCACGGCATCCAAAGACTTTGGATGGGAGGAGGTGTCAGAAGAAATTGGAACCACTATCGGTTGATTGATATGGAATGCCGATACTACCTTAGGAAGCAACTGCTGATGAGTTCTGAGCTCAGCTCTGTCCTTATGAAAAACCAAATAGGGACTTTTACATGATAAGGCCCCTAATTCGGAAACTTGCCTAGCCGAAGCTAACGCCAGTAACATGACCATCTTCCTTGTAAGGTACTTGTCTTCTACAGAATCCAATGGTTCAAACCATGAAGACTGCAGAAAATCCAACACAACCGAGAGATCCCAAGGAGCCGTAGGTGGCACAAAAGAAGGTTGTATATGTAGAACACCTTTCAGAAAAGTCTGGACTTCTGGAAGTGTAGCCAACTGTCTTTGGAAGAAAATAGACAATGCTGAGATCTGAACCTTGATGGAGCCTAGCCGTAGGCCCATATCCACTCTGGCCTGCAGAAATTGTAGGGATCGACGCAGATCAAAATCTGCTATGGGGTACTGTCTTCCTTCACACCAGGAGACGTACTTCTTCCAAATTCGGTGGTAATGTTTTGACTATACCCCTTTCCTGGCTTGGATCATGGTTGAAATGACCTTATGGGGAATTCCCTTCTTGGTGAGAATTACCCGCTCAACCGCCATGCCGTCAAACGAAGCCGCAGTAACTCCAGGTAAATGAATGGACCTTGTTGCAGAAGATACTCCCTTAGTGGCAGGTGCCACGGGTCCTCCACTGCTAGGGCCAGAAGATCTGCATACCACACCCTTCTTGGCCAATTTGGGGCAATTAGAATTGCCTGAATCTTTTCCTTTTTTATTCTTTTTAGAATTCTTGGAAGCAATGGAATTGGAGGAAACAAATACACTGATCTGTATGTCCATGGCGTGGTCAGTGCATCCACTGCCGCTGCTTTCGGGTTCCGCGTCCGAGAGCACTACCGATGCAGCTTCTTGTTTTGACGAGATGCCATCAGGTCTATCTGCGGACAGCCCCACTGGTCTATTATCATCTAAAATACCTGTGGGTTTAGATCCCACTCCCCTGGGTGTAGGTCGTGTCTGCTGAGCAAGTCCGCTTCCCAGTTGTCTACTCCTGGAATAAAAATGGCAGATACTGCCCTTGCATTCACTTCTGTCCAGAGTAGGATCTTAGAGACTTCTCTCATGCAAGCTCTATTTTTTGTTCCTCCTTGCCGGTTTATGTAGGCCACTGCCGTGGCATTGTCCGACTGAACCTGTATGGCCTGATTCCGTATAAGATGAGAGGCCTGGAGCAGAGCATTGTATATCACCCTGAGTACCAGAATGTAGATTGGAAGGCAGGCTTCTTGACTTGACCACTTTCCTTGAAACTGGAACCCCTTGGTCACAGCTCCCCAACCTCGGCGGCTCGCATCCGTTGTTAACAGGATCCAATCCTGGATTCCGAAACGACGACCTTCTATCAGATGAGAGGTCTGGAGCCACCACAAGAGAGATATCCTGCTTTGAGGGGAGAAGCGTGTGATCCTGTGCAAATGTAGGTGAGAACCGGACCATTTTTTCAGTAGATCCAGCCGAAAAGTCCTGGCATGGAATCTGCAATATTGGATGGCCTCGTAAGATGCCACCATCTTCCCTGAGAAGCCTTATGCAAAGGTGGACTGAGACAGACTTTGGTTTGAGCAGATTTCGAACCATCTCCAGAATAGCCTTCACTTTGTCCGGCGGAAGGAATACCTTCGAGCCACCGTGTCCAGAATCATTCTGAGAAACTGAAGCCTCTGCGTCGGATTTAGGTGGGATTTTTGTAGATTGAGAATCCAACCGTGTTCCGTTAGAAATTGAGTTGTCAGTCAGATGCTGTCCATCAGCTGGTCTCTCGATGCTGCCTTTATCAGCAGATCATCCAGAGACGGGACAATGTACACAGCTCGAAGGCGGAGTTGTAACATCATCTCTGCCATAACCTTTGTAAATGCCCTCGGAGCTGTAGAGAGGCCGAACTAAGATATTTGGCCTTATATGAGTGGAGCAGAATAAGCGATAACTTTTGAACCGGATCAGAAAAGTCTTGGTTTGGGAACTGTGATATACTGTAATAGAATGTGCAAAATGAGCAACTTGAAGGTACATGTAAAACAGTTTATGAGGAATATGAAACTGGCCATGAAGGACACTAAAAGGTAGAATGTCTCCAACAGGGTCGAAAACATCTTTGATCCTGGCAATACCTTTGTCTCTCCAGTGAAGGAACAAATAATTATTTAGCCCTGGGGTGAATAATGCATTGCCCGTAAACAGGAGCGATTTTAGGGTTTAGAGCACCCATAGGCACAACAGTATTGGCTGCCCCTGCCATCCGATTTTATTATTTCTCATACATCCTAGAGGATGCTGGGGATGTTTCAAGAACCATGGGGTATAGACGGGATCCGCAGGAGACATGGGCACCCCAAGAACTTAAATTGGTGTGAACTGGCTCCTCCCTCCATGCCCCTCCTCCAGACCCCAGTTAGATTCTGTGCCCAGAGAGACTGGTCACACACAGAGGAGCTCTCCTGAGTTTCTCAGAAAAAGACTTTTGTTAGGTTTATTATTTTCAGGGAGACCTGCTGGCAACAGGCTCCCTGCATCGTGGGACTGAGGGGACAGAAGCAGACCTACTTCTCTGAGTTCAAAGGCTCTGCTTCTTAGGCTACTGGACACCATTAGCTCCAGAGGGTTCGATCACTTGGTCCGCCTAGCTGCTTGTTCCCGGAGCCGCGCCGTCACCCCCCTCACAGAGCTGGAAGATAGAAGCCGGGTGAGTATGAGAAGATCAGAAGACTTCAGTGACGGCAGAAGACGCGTTTGAGATACCGCGCAGCGGCCGCGCTGCACGCCATGCTCCCACACATTACACAGCACTGCAGGGCGCAGGGGGGGGGTGCCCTGGGCAGCATGATGACCTCAAACAGCACTGGCATACGTTAAAACAGTGCCTAGGCACTAGTTAAGGGACCCCCGCCAGTATAAATATAATTTTAAGTGGGACTTAAGCGCGCCATGTAGTGGGCGGGGCTTAGCCCACACAGCTCTGACCGGCGCCATTTTCTCTTTACAGAAGGCTGCAGAGTCGCTGGCCCTGATCCTCCACACTGCTGTGCAAGTAACAGGGTGCAAAACGAGGGGGGGGGGGGGCACAAGTGATTTGGTGCTGTGTTAATATATATATAAAGCGCTAACTGGTCTGGGCAGTCGATTTACTTGCTTCAGTACTGGGATAGGCGCTGGGTTGTGAGCTGGCAGAACTCCCTCTGTGTCTCTCTAACAGGCTTTGCTGTTGGTCTGTCCCCTATAGCCCCAGTGTGGTTGTGGGTGTCGGTACATGTGTGTCGACATGTCTGAGGCTGAGTGCTCTTCCCAGGAGGAGGCTGGAGTGGGGACAGAAAAGTATGTGAGAGTGACCGTGTCGGCACCGCCGACGGACAATTGGGTAAATATGTTGAGTGTTTTGAATGCAAATGTGTCTCGGTTGTCTAAAAAATTAGATAATTCTAAGTCTAAGAACCAGACATGGAGAAAGTCCATGGAGGATGCTTTGTCACAAGCTCAGACCCCTTCGGGGTCACAGAAACGTGCATTTACCCAGATAGCTGATACAGATACCGACACAGACTCTGATTCCAGTGTCGACTATAGTGATGCCAGATTAAATCCAAAACTGGCTAAAAGCATTCAGTACATGATTGTGGCGATAAAAGACGTGTTACATATCACGGAGGACCCTACCGTCCCTGATACTAGGGTCTGTATGTATAAAGGAAAGAAACCTGAGGTAACGTTTCCTCACTCTCATGAACTGAATGCGCTTTTTGAAAAGGCTTGGGAAAATCCTGACAAAAAAATACAGGTTCCCAAAAGAATTCCAGTGTCATATCCGTTTCCATTTGGGGACAGGGAAAAGTGGGAGTCAACCCCCAAGGTAGACAAAGCTTTATTGCGTCTATCCAAGAAGGAGGCGCTTCCGTCTCCTGACACGGCAGCCCTAAAAGATCCTGCGGATCGTAAGCAGGAAAATACACTAAAATCCATTTATGTCACTACAGGGTCACTACTCAGGCCTGCCGTTGCTTCGGCATGGGTGAGTAGCGCTATTGAAAAGTGGGCAGATAACTTGTCATCTGAGATGGATACCCTAGACAGGGATAGCGTGCTTTTGACTTTGGGTCATATCAAGGACGCTGCAGCATATTTAAAAGAAGCTGTAAGGGATATTGGCCTTTTGGGATCAAGGGCCAATGCCATGGCAGTCTCAGCAAGGAGAGCATTGTGGATTCATCAATGGAATGCTGATGCTGACTCTAAGAAGGCGATGGAGTCGTTACCGTTTAATGTAGAGATGAGCGCCTGAAATTTTTCGGGTTTTGTGTTTTGGTTTTGGGTTCGGTTCCGCGGCCGTGTTTTGGGTTCGAACGCGTTTTGGCAAAACCTCACCGAATTTTTTTTGTCGGATTCGGGTGTGTTTTGGATTCGGGTGTTTTTTTCAAAAAACACTAAAAAACAGCTTAAATCATAGAATTTGGGGGTCATTTTGATCCCAAAGTATTATTAACCTCAAAAACCATAATTTACACTCATTTTCAGTCTATTCTGAATACCTCACACCTCACAATATTATTTTTAGTCCTAAAATTTGCACCGAGGTCGCTGTGTGAGTAAGATAAGCGACCCTAGTGGCCGACACAAACACCGGGCCCATCTAGGAGTGGCACTGCAGTGTCACGCAGGATGTCCCTTCCAAAAAACCCTCCCCAAACAGCACATGACGCAAAGAAAAAAAGAGGCGCAATGAGGTAGCTGTGTGAGTAAGATTAGCGACCCTAGTGGCCGACACAAACACCGGGCCCATCTAGGAGTGGCACTGCAGTGTCACGCAGGATGGCCCTTCCAAAAAACCCTCCCCAAACAGCACATGACGCAAAGAAAAAAAGAGGCGCAATGAGGTAGCTGTGTGAGTAAGATTAGCGACCCTAGTGGCCGACACAAACACCGGGCCCATCTAGGAGTGGCACTGCAGTGTCACGCAGGATGTCCCTTCCAAAAAACCCTCCCCAAACAGCACATGACGCAAAGAAAAAAAGAGGCGCAATGAGGTAGCTGACTGTGTGAGTAAGATTAGCGACCCTAGTGGCCGACACAAACACCGGGCCCATTTAGGAGTGGCACTGCAGTGTCACGCAGGATGTCCCTTCCAAAAAACCCTCCCCAATCAGCCCATGATGCAAAGAAAAAGAAAAGAAAAAAGAGGTGCAAGATGGAATTGTCCTTGGGCCCTCCCACCCACCCTTATGTTGTATAAACAAAACAGGACATGCACACTTTAACCAACCCATCATTTCAGTGACAGGGTCTGCCACACGACTGTGACTGATATGACGGGTTGGTTTGGACCCCCCCCAAAAAAGAAGCAATTAATCTCTCCTTGCACAAACTGGCTCTACAGAGGCAAGATGTCCACCTCATCATCACCCTCCGATATATCACCGTGTACATCCCCCTCCTCACAGATTATCAATTCGTCCCCACTGGAATCCACCATCTCAGCTCCCTGTGTACTTTGTGGAGGCAATTGCTGCTGGTCAATGTCTCCGCGGAGGAATTGATTATAATTCATTTTAATGAACATCATCTTCTCCACATTTTCTGGATGTAACCTCGTACGCCGATTGCTGACAAGGTGAGCGGCGGCACTAAACACTCTTTCGGAGTACACACTTGTGGGAGGGCAACTTAGGTAGAATAAAGCCAGTTTGTGCAAGGGCCTCCAAATTGCCTCTTTTTCCTGCCAGTATAAGTACGGACTGTGTGACGTGCCTACTTGGATGCGGTCACTCATATAATCCTCCACCATTCTATCAATGTTGAGAGAATCATATGCAGTGACAGTAGACGACATGTCCGTAATCGTTGTCAGGTCCTTCAGTCCGGACCAGATGTCAGCATCAGCAGTCGCTCCAGACTGCCCTGCATCACCGCCAGCGGGTGGGCTCGGAATTCTGAGCCTTTTCCTCGCACCCCCAGTTGCGGGAGAATGTGAAGGAGGAGATGTTGACAGGTCGCGTTCCGCTTGACTTGACAATTTTGTCACCAGCAGGTCTTTCAACCCCAGCAGACTTGTGTCTGCCGGAAAGAGAGATCCAAGGTAGGCTTTAAATCTAGGATCGAGCACGGTGGCCAAAATGTAGTGCTCTGATTTCAACAGATTGACCACCCGTGAATCCTTGTTAAGCGAATTAAGGGCTCCATCCACAAGTCCCACATGCCTAGCGGAATCGCTCCGTGTTAGCTCCTCCTTCAATGTCTCCAGCTTCTTCTGCAAAAGCCCGATGAGGGGAATGACCTGACTCAGGCTGGCAGTGTCTGAACTGACTTCACGTGTGGCAAGTTCAAAGGGCATCAGAACCTTGCACAACGTTGAAATCATTCTCCACTGCGCTTGAGACAGGTGCATTCCACCTACTATATCGTGCTCAATTGTATAGGCTTCAATGGCCTTTTGCTGCTCCTCCAACCTCTGAAGCATATAGAGGGTTGAATTCCACCTCGTTACCACTTCTTGCTTCAGATGATGGCAGGGCAGGTTCAGTAGTTTTTGGTGGTGCTCCAGTCTTCTGTACGTGGTGCCTGTACGCCGAAAGTGTCCCGCAATTCTTCTGGCCACCGACAGCATCTCTTGCACGCCCCTGTCGTTTTTTAAAAAATTCTGCACCACCAAATTCAAGGTATGTGCAAAACATGGGACGTGCTGGAATTTGCCCATATTTAATGCACACACAATATTGCTGGCGTTGTCCGATGCCACAAATCCACAGGAGAGTCCAATTGGGGTAAGCCATTCCGCGATGATCTTCCTCAGTTGCCGTAAGAGGTTTTCAGCTGTGTGCGTATTCTGGAAAGCGGTGATACAAAGCGTAGCCTGCCTAGGAAAGAGTTGGCGTTTGCGAGATGCTGCTACTGGTGCCGCCGCTGCTGTTCTTGCGGCGGGAGTCCATACATCTACCCAGTGGGCTGTCACAGTCATATAGTCCTGACCCTGCCCTGCTCCACTTGTCCACATGTCCGTGGTTAAGTGGACATTGGGTACAACTGCATTTTTTAGGACACTGGTGAGTCTTTTTCTGACGTCCGTGTACATTCTCGGTATCGCCTGCCTAGAGAAGTGGAACCTAGATGGTATTTGGTAACGGGGGCACACTGCCTCAATAAATTGTCTAGTTCCCTGTGAACTAACGGCGGATACCGGACGCACGTCTAACACCAACATAGTTGTCAAGGCCTCAGTTATCCGCTTTGCAGCAGGATGACTGCTGTGATATTTCATCTTCCTCGCAAAGGACTGTTGAACAGTCAATTGCTTACTGGAAGTAGTACAAGTGGGCTTACGACTTCCCCTCTGGGATGACCATCGACTCCCAGCAGCAACAACAGCAGCGCCAGCAGCAGTAGGCGTTACACGCAAGGATGCATCAGAGGAATCCCAGGCAGGAGAGGAATCGTCAGAATTGCCAGTGACATGGCCTGCAGGACTATTGGCATTCCTGGGGAAGGAGGAAATTGACACTGAGGGAGTTGGTGGGGTGGTTTGCGTGAGCTTGGTTACAAGAGGAAGGGATTTACTGGTCAGTGGACTGCTTCCGCTGTCACCCAAAGTTTTTGAACTTGTCACTGACTTATTATGAATGCGCTGCAGGTGACGTATAAGGGAGGATGTTCCGAGGTGGTTAACGTCCTTACCCCTACTTATTACAGCTTGACAAAGGGAACACACGGCTTGACACCTGTTGTCCGCATTTCTGGTGAAATACCTCCACACCGAAGAGCTGATTTTTTTGGTATTTTCACCTGGCATGTCAACGGCCATATTCCTCCCACGGACAACAGGTGTCTCCCCGGGTGCCTGACTTAAACAAACCACCTCACCATCAGAATCCTCCTGGTCAATTTCCTCCCCAGCGCCAGCAACACCCATATCCTCCTCATCCTGGTGTACTTCAACACTGACATCTTCAATCTGACTATCAGGAACTGGACTGCGGGTGCTCCTTCCAGCACTTGCAGGGGGCGTGCAAATGGTGGAAGGCGCATGCTCTTCACGTCCAGTGTTGGGAAGGTCAGGCATCGCAACCGACACAATTGGACTCTCCTTGTGGATTTGGGATTTCGAAGAATGCACAGTTCTTTGCTGTGCTGCTTTTGCCAGCTTGAGTCTTTTCATTTTTCTAGCGAGAGGCTGAGTGCTTCCATCCTCATGTGAAGCTGAACCACTAGCCATGAACATAGGCCAGGGCCTCAGCCGTTCCTTGCCACTCCGTGTCGTAAATGGCATATTGGCAAGTTTACGCTTCTCCTCCGACAATTTTATTTTAGGTTTTGGAGTCCTTTTTTTTCTGATATTTGGTGTTTTGGATTTGACATGCTCTGTACTATGACATTGGGCATCGGCCTTGGCAGACGACGTTGCTGGCATTTCATCGTCTCGGCCATGACTAGTGGCAGCAGCTTCAGCACGAGGTGGAAGTGGATCTTGATCTTTCCCTAATTTTGGAACCTCAACATTTTTGTTCTCCATATTTTAATAGGCACAACTAAAAGGCACCTCAGGTAAACAATGGAGATGGATACTAGTATACAATTATGGACTGCCTGCCGAGTGCAGACACAGAGGTAGCCACAGCCGTGAACTACCGTACTGTACTGTGTCTGCTGCTAATATAGACTGGTTGATAAAGAGATGTCTATGTAACTATGTATGTATAAAGAAGAAAGAAAAAAAAACCACGGTTAGGTGGTATACAATTATGGACGGACTGCCTGCCGAGTGCAGACACAGAGGTAGCCACAGCCGTGAACTACCGTACTGTACTGTGTCTGCTGCTAATATAGACTGGTTGATAAAGAGATGTCTATGTAACTATGTATGTATAAAGAAGAAAGAAAAAAAAACCACGGTTAGGTGGTATACAATTATGGACGGACTGCCTGCCGAGTGCAGACACAGAGGTAGCCACAGCCGTGAACTACCGTACTGTACTGTGTCTGCTGCTAATATAGACTGGTTGATAAAGAGATGTCTATGTAACTATGTATGTATAAAGAAGAAAGAAAAAAAAACCACGGTTAGGTGGTATACAATTATGGACGGACTGCCTGCCGAGTGCAGACACAGAGGTAGCCACAGCCGTGAACTACCGTACTGTACTGTGTCTGCTGCTAATATAGACTGGTTGATAAAGAGATGTCGTAGTAGTATGTATGTATAAAGAAGAAAAAAAAACCACGGTTAGGTGGTATACAATTATGGACGGACTGCCTGCCGAGTGCAGACACAGAGGTAGCCACAGCCGTGAACTACCGTACTGTGTCTGCTGCGACTGGATGATAAATGATATAAAAAATATATATATATCACTACTGCAGCCGGACAGGTATATATTATATATTATATAATGACGGACCTGCTGGAAACTGTCTGTCAGCAGAATGAGTTTTATTTTTATAGAATAATAAAAAAAAAAACACACAAGTGAAGTCACACGACGAGTGTTTAACTTTTTCAGGCAATCACAATATAAGTATACTACTAACTATACTGGTGGTCAGTGTGGTCAGGTCACTGGTCAGTCACACTGGCAGTGGCACTCCTGCAGCAAAAGTGTGCACTGTTTAATTTTAATATAATATTATGTACTCCTGGCTCCTGCTATAACCTATAACTGGCACTGCAGTGCTCCCCAGTCTCCCCCACAATTATAAGCTGTGTGAGCTGAGCAGTCAGACAGATATATAATATATATAGATGATGCAGCACACTGGGCTGAGCCTGAGCAGTGCACACAGATATGGTATGTGACTGAGTCACTGTGTGTATCGCTTTTTTCAGGCAGAGAACGGATATATTAAATAAACTGCACTGTCTGGTGGTCACTCACTATATAATATTATGTACTCCTGGCTCCTGCTATAACCTATAACTGGCACTGCAGTGCTCCCCAGTCTCCCCCACAATTATAAGCTGTGTGAGCTGAGCAGTCAGACAGATATATAATATATATAGATGATGCAGCACACTGGGCTGAGCCTGAGCAGTGCACACAGATATGGTATGTGACTGAGTCACTGTGTGTATCGCTTTTTTCAGGCAGAGAACGGATATATTAAATAAACTGCACTGTCTGGTGGTCACTCACTAGTAAACTCTCTGCACTCTCTACACTTCTACAGTACTCCTCCTAGTCCTAAGCTCCAGTAAATCTCTCTCTCTTATAATCTAAATGGAGAGGACGCCAGCCACGTCCTCTCCCTATCAATCTCAATGCACGTGTGAAAATGGCGGCGACGCACGGCTCCTTATATAGAATCCGAGTCTCGCGATAGAATCCGAGCCTCGCGAGAATCCGACAGCGTCATGATGACGTTCGGGCGCGCTCGGGTTAACCGAGCAAGGCGGGAAGATCCGAGTCGCTCGGACCCGTGAAAAAAAACATGAAGTTCGTGCGGGTTCGGATTCAGAGAAACCGAACCCGCTCATCTCTAGTTTAATGGTAGTGTCTTGTTTGGTGACGGCCTCACTGACCAGGTATCTACGGCTACCGTGGGTAAGTCGTCATTTTTACCTTATGTTCCTGCACAACAGAAGAAAACGCCTCACTATCAGATGCAGTCCTTTCGGCCCAATAAATACAAAAAAGGATGAGGATCCTCCTTCCTTGCTGCGAGAGGAAGAGGAAGGGGAAAAAGGTCACCGGCTGTGGCAAGTTCCCAAGAGCAGAAGTCCTCTCCGGCTTCTACCAAATCCACCGCATGACGCTGGAGCTCCTCTGTGGGAGTCCGCACCAGTGGGGGCACGTCTGAGGCTCTTCAGTCAGGTCTGGGTGCACTCGGACCTGGATCCTTGGATATTAGAAATAGTAGGCCAAGGGTACAAATTAAGAGTTTCAGGACGTGCCCCCTCACCGATTTTTCAAATCCGCCTTGCCAGTTTCTCTTCCGGAAAGAGAGGTGGTATGCGCTGTAATACTAAAGCTGTGTCAAAATCAAGTCATTGTCACGGTACCCCCATCACAACAGGGGGAGGGTTTTTATTCTAGTCTGTTCGTGGTGCCGAAGCCGGATGGCTTGGTCAGACCGATTCTGAACCTAAAATCTCTCAATTTCTTTCTAAAAAGATTCAAATTCAAGATGGAATCTCTCCGAGCAGTGATCTCCAGTCTGGAGGAGGGCGATTTTATGGTGTCGGTCGACATAAAGGATGCCTACTTACATGTTCCCATACATCCTCCAAATCAGGCATACCTGAGGTTTGCTGTTCAGGATTGTCATTACTAATTTTAGACGTTGCCGTTTGGTCTATCCACGGCTCAGAGGATTTTCACCAAGGTTATGGCGGAGATGATGGTTCTCCTGCGCAAACAGGGAGTCACAATTATTCCGTACTTGGACGATCTCCTGATGAAGGCGAGATCCAAGGAACAATTGCTGAAAAACGTTGCACTCTCTCTGACGATTCTGCAACAACATGGTTGGCTCCTAAACTTGCCAAAATCACAGTTGGTTCCGACGACACACGGTTGTCGTTCCTGGGTATGATTCTGGATACAGAATTACAGAGAGTTTTTCTTCCAGTGGAAAAGGCTCTGGAAATCCAGAACATGGTAAAACAGATTCTGAAACCGGCAAGAGTGTCGATTCTTCAATGCACTCGGTTGCTGGGGAAGATGGTGGCGGCCTACGAGGCCATTCAGTATGGCAGGTTCCATGCCAGGGTGTTTCAGTAGGACCTGCTGGACAAGTGGTCCGGTCTCACCTGGACATGCACCGGAAAATATTCCTATCTTCCAGGACCAGGATCTCTCTTCTGTGGTGGCTGCACAGTTCTCACCTTCTGGAGGGACGCAGGTTCGGGATTCAGAATTGGATCCTGGTGACCACAGATGCAAGTCTCCGAGGGTGGGGAGCAGTCACTCAGGGGAGAAATTTTCAGGGAAAATGGTCAAGCCAGGAAGCTTGTCTGCACATAAACATTCTGGAATTAAGGGCCATTTACAACGGCATTCTGCAAGCGAATCATCTTCTTCATGGTCTGCCCGTCTTGATTCAGTCAGACAACATAACAGCAGTGATGTACATAAACCGCCAAGGCGGAACAAGGAGCAGAGCGGCAATGGCCGAGGCCATGAGAATTCTTTGCTGGGCGGAGAAACATGCAAGTGCTCTGTCAGCGGTTTTCATTCCAGGTGTGGACAACTGGGAAGCAGACTTCCTCAGCAGACACAATCTCCACCCAGGAGAGTGGGGTCTTCATCAAGAGGTCTTTGCAGAAGTGACAAGTCGTTGGAGAATTCCTCAAATAGACATGATGGCGTCCCGCCTCAACAAGAAACCTCAGAGATATTGTTCCAGGTCAAGGGATCCTCAAGCGATGGCGGTGGACGCCCTAGTGACGCCGTGGGTGTTTCCGTCGGTCTATGTGTTCCCTCCACTTCCACTCATTCCAAAGGTGATAAGGATCATAAGAAGAACAAGGGTTCAGGCGATACTCATTTTTCCGGACTGGCCAAGGAGGGCCTGGTATCCAGATCTTCAGGAGTTACTCATAGAAGATCCCTGGCCTCTTCCTCTACGAGAGGACCTGTTACAACAGGGTCCGTGTGTGTATCAAGACTTACCGTGGCTGCGTTTGATGGCATGGCGGTTGAGCGCCAAATCCTAGCCCGGAAGGGTATTCCCAGTGAAGTCAATCCCACACTTCTTCAAGCTAGAAAAGAAGTAATGGCAAAGCATTACCACCGTATTTGGAGAAAGTATGTGTCTTGGTGTGAATCCAAGAAGGCTCCTACGGAGGAATTTCAGCTGGGGCATTTGCTCCATTTTTTACAAGCTGGTGTGGATGCGGGCCTAAAGTTGGGCTCAATTAAAGTACAAATTTCGGCTTTATCGATTTTCTTTCAGAAAGAATTGACCTCCCTTCCAGAAGTTCAGACCTTCGTGAAAGGCATACTACACATCCAACCTCCCTTTGTGCCCCCAGTGGCACCATGGGATCTGAATGTGGTGTTGCAGTTCCTGCAATCTCATTGGTTTGAACCTTTGCGTAAGGTTGAGTTAAAGTTCCTTACTTGGAAAGTAGTCATGTTGTTGGCCTTGGCTTCCGCAAGGCGGGTCTCTGAATTAGCGGCTTTGTCTCACAAAAGTCCCTATTTGATCTTCCATGCTGATAGAGCGGAGTTGAGAACTCGTCAGCAATTTTTGCCAAAGGTGGTTTCCTCGTTTCATGTAAACCAGCCTATTGTGGTGCCGGTGGCTACTGACGCTTTGGCGGAATCAGAGTCTCTCGATGTGGTCAAAGCTTTGAAAATCTATGTCGCCAGAACAGCTCAAATTAGGAAAACAGAGGCTCTGTTTGTCCTGTGGGCTCCCAACAAGATTGGGGTTCCTGCTTCCAAGCATACTATTGCGCGTTGGATTTGTAATATGATTCAGCAAGCTCACTCTACAGCAGGATTGCCGTTACCAAAATTTGTGAAGGCCCATTCTACCAGAAAGGTGGGCTCATCCTGGGCGGCTGCCCGTGGGGTCTCGGCATTACAGCTTTGCCGAGCGGCTACTTGGTCGGGATCAAACACCTTTGCGAAGTTTTACAAGTTTGATACCCTGGCGGAGAAGGACCTCTTGTTTGGTCAATCGGTGCTGCAGAGTCATCCGCACTCTCCCGCCCGTTCTAGAGCTTTGGTATAAACCCCATGGTTCTTGAAGCATCCCCTGCATCCTCTAGGACATATGAGAAAATAAGATTTTAATACCTACCAGTAAATCCTTTTCTCTTAGTCCGTAGAGGATGCTGGGCGCCCGTCCCAGTGCGGACTGTATCTGCAGTTGGTTGTAGTTACGCTCATGTTGAGTTAAGTTCAGTCAGTCTGTGACTGTTGTTGTTGAATGCCATGTTGTACGGCGTGTTGAGGTGTGAGCTGGTATGTATCTCACCTTAGTTTAAAAAATTAAATAAATCCTTTTCCTCGAAATGTCCGTCTCCCTGGGCACAGTTCCTATAACTGTGGTCTGGAGGAGGGGCATGGAGGGAGGAGCCAGTTCACACCCATTTAAGGTCTTGGGGTGCCCATGACTCCTGCGGATCCCGTCTATACCCCATGGTTCTTGAAGCATCCCCAGCATCCTCTACGGACTAAGAGAAAAGTATTTACCGGTAGGTATTAAAATCCTATTTTTCACTTCTTTTGGCAATTGGTAGTTTAGTATAATATAAGCCATAAGCTACGACATTTCATGTATTTTTTAATTATGTATAAATATTTACTATGCAACATAGGTGCCAATTTATGTTTTTGCTGGTGGGTGCTCGGCAGGAGGCGGCAGCGGGAATGAACAGGCAGCTGTGGCAGTGACTAATGCCCATTACACATTGGGGGTCATTCTGACCTGAATGCTCGCTGCAGTTCTTGGCAGCGCAGCGTTCAGGTCAGAACTGCATATGCGCTGGCGCATGGCTGACAGCCAATGGCTGTCATTGCCTAGCGATCGCCTCTGCCTGATTGACAGGCAGAGGCGGTCGCTGGGCGGGAGGGGGCAGCACGGCGGTGTTTGCCCGCCATTTTGTGGGTGCGGTCCGGCCAATGCAGGCGTATACGGAAGCGCTTCTACAACCCCCGGCATGTCTCAATCCACTGCGGGGGGCTGCGGGGGCTAGCAGCAGTGGCGGAACTATCAGCGATGGCCCATGAATTATTTTGTAGTTGCTGGTAATTTTGGACCGACAGTAATAAAACATGAACTCAAGTGATACCCCCCCCCCCCCCCATCCCTAAGAAGTGCCGCACCCAGACACGTGCCTCAAGTGCTTAATAGGAAATTCACCACTGCCCGTTAACTGAATATATTTAGAATATGTAAAAGGCCTGGAAGGTTTCTCACAGATGGCCCTCCAAACCACATAAGTGTCGTGAAACCTAATGTTACAAAATACGCGAGGGGGAATGATTTTCCAGGGAGATTGAAGTAGTCCAGTCGTCAAGAATGGAGAGAACACAGCCAATTCCGTGGTAGCATGAGGATATGATTCTCTGCCAAGTAACCAGTCACTAATATATCAAAAATATACAGTTCTTGTAAATGTAAGTATGTCTGGCAAGCCCAATCAACCGTTAGACCTAGGAAGTTGCAATTTGGCTACAGCAATATGAGGGTGACCACCTTTCCACAAAAATGTAGTGAACAATTTAGTACAGAGTGTCACGTCAGATAAGGACAGACTGATGGGGAGCACTTGAATAAGGTATGATAATTTAGGGAAGGCCACACTTTTAATTAAAGCCACTCTACCCAGGAGATATAAAAGTAATAACTTCCAGGCATCTAGCAATTTGACCAGCTGTGATTTTTTTTTATTTTTTTTTAGTAATTAATAGGTTTTGCCCCTCAAAGTGTCACCGGCACTAGCGCTCAAACCCTAGGCTGCTTACTGCAAAGAGTGTAATGTCCACCTGAAAAAGACAATATCACAATTGGGCTTCAATAGGCTGGGGACACCATAGCAGGGTGAAACACAGTGTAGGGTACCCCTGCCATGATGTTCAGTAGCCCTAGCCTGTTCAGAATGGGGCTGAATTCCATTGGAGCATGGGACACACAAAGAAATACAGCAATCCCACCAGAAAAACCAGCCCCATAATAGACACAGTAAGGCTCTTCCCACAACTATGTAGCCACATGAAGTAATAAAATAGTTTAAAAGTAGTACAGGATCTAGCAAGCCATGCCATACCTAAATTATATGGCTTCCAAGGCAAGCTGGCCCTTTTCAAAACTTTTCAGCAAGTATGCAGTCTTTGGGGGGAATTCAATTAAAAGTGCAGGGTTTTGCTATTCAGTTGAATGACAGAAAATGAAATCACTGCGTCTTTTTTCTTGCACCTCTAGAGCAAGTCTGATTTTTCATAAAATTGTTAATATTAGGAAAATATTAAAATAGGCAAATGCAGGGGGTGGGTGGGGCGGTATCCACTTGCCTGGAAACCCCCCCTCACTATCCCACACCAAGGGCCTAATTCAGAATGGAACGCAGTCTGAATCCCTATGTGGAGTGCGCACAAGTGCAGGGGGGGGGGGGGGTAGGGCCTATACATGCGAGGCGGACGAGCCCTGTGCTGGGCGTCCCCCGCATGTCAGAGTAAATGATTGTAGATGTGCTAAATTTAGCACATCTACAATGAGATCTAAATCACCCCCCATGACCACTGTAGCAATTGTATATAATAAATTTTTAATAGAGCTGCATGTTTTAAAGGTCTCAGTATTACAACTAAAATAATTAGCAACACCGGTGGATCTTTTAAAATGTGTCTGGCACAATTGGCTGGCTACTCTTTTTCAGCGTATATGTGGCATTTGGAAATATATCTGTTTATAACTGCTGATCAGTGTTCAATCAAATGTGAAATTACACCGCATGTTATATGCTTATTTTTTCCAAATAACAGTGGAATCGTTACTGTGTTTTCTCTTTTGAACTGTGGTTATTTAGTAACAACATTTTCTGATTATGTGGCAATAAAAGCGCAACATAGTATCTGTTTTTGACTTAGTGGTACATGTGGCATTTGAAAATGGGTCTGGGACTCCAGGACGACAACAAAAAGGTCGACACACCTTAGGTCGACGCCAATTGGTCGACACACCTTAGGTCGACATGGACAAAAGGATGATATGGACAAAAGGTTGACAGGAACAAGGTCGACATGGAAAAAGGTCGACATGAGTTTTTTATGTTTTTTTGGTGTCGTTTTCTTCGTAGAGTGAACGGGAACCCCAATTAGTGCACCGCGTTCGCTCGCCATGCTTCGGCATGGTGCCTTCGCTTCGCTCGACACAGATTACCGTTCCAATCGTAGTCCACGTGGATCGTTAAGTATGAAAAGGTTCCAAAAAAGAAAAAAATTGCGAAAAACTCATGTCGACCTTTTTCCATGTCGACCTTGTTCCTGTCGACCTAAGGTGTGTCGACCAATTGGCGTTGACCTAAGGTGTGTCGACCTTTTTGTTGTCGACCTGGAGTCCAGATACCTTTGGAAATATATCTGTTTATAACTGCTGATCAGTGTTCAATCAAATGTGAAAGTATACTGCATATGTTATATGCTTATTTTTTCCAACTAACAGAACTGTGGTTATGTTAGGTGCGGTGGCTGGCCGGCACCCCGACCGTTGCCGGGCGACGGTCACGGCCGCCGCGCCTCCCTGTCCCCCCGCACGGCGCCTAGCAACGCCAGGACACCGTGCGCGCTGAGCCGCCGGGTCCCTGGCAACACTGGAACGCCGTGCGCTCGGAGCCGCCGGGTCCATGGCAACGGGGACGCCACAGGCGGACCGCGTTCCCCGTTGCCATGTTAGGATTACCTTCACCTGCCTTACCCTGGTGCACGACATCACTAATTAGATTCTCCACAACCATTGGAGGGCTCCCTTTTATATGCTGTCTCAGTGCATTACACAGACGCCGGTGATAGCTTCCTGTTTGCTGTTCCTGCTCTGGAGAATATTCCCTGTCCGGTGTTTTGTACTCCAGTCATCTTGCTCCGTTGGTCCTGACTCCTGGTATCGGAAGCCAATCCTTGTACTTCTCCCTACCTTCCTCTCGTGGTCACCTGCGTTTGAGATCTGAAGACTCCGGTTCGTTTTCGGGTATTCCCGGTGTTGTGAGTAGCGGCCTCCTGCCGCGCCTTGCGGCCTTGGCCGCGGAACTCCTTTTATTTCTGGTTTCTTTGTATTTTCGCGGAGGTGTTCCTCTTTAGCTATCCTTCCTGGTATACGGCGGTGCCGTGTAGGGTTTGGATGGTGTTCTTTGGTTTCCTTTTCCTTTGGCGGCACATACTTTTATTTTGTAGTTCAGTAGTAGCCCCTAGCTCTGTATAGTGTTTAGTTAGAGGTCCCCTTGTTATCATCCCGTCTCCGTTTATGCCTTGTCTCATACTAAGACCGGGGGGCATCGGAGTTGGGCAGACCTAATCCGCCCTTCAAACGCGGCTGCCGTGGGCCCAAGAACACATAGTCTCGCAGGCATAGATGGACCACGCGGGTGAAACAACGGAGTTAGGTTGCTAGGGGTTATTATTACACCTTGCCATTATTTCAGCGTCACGTTCTTGTGCTCTGGACTGCCACTCAATACCGTTTTTATTCTGAGCACTAAGAACGTAACAGGTTATGTATTAACAACATTTTCTGATTATGTGGCAATAGAAGTGCAACATAGTATCTATTTTTGATTTAGAGGTAACAGAGAAGCACTGGTCTTTGATCTATTCTGGCCAGTGGGTGAGCTGAGATTTAATTAATGTGTATCACCGATTAGCGGTATATCACAACATTTTGATCTTATAGCTTAATTGTTCTTGTGTGCATTAATTTACAAGTATTCTTATATATCAAGGATCAATTGGATTCTCATTATGAGTACAGTGTGATAAGAGGATATATTGAAGATAATTACTTCGTTACCCACAGGTTGAATTATATATAAATTCATCTAAGCTAGTGAAGAAGTGCACCGTTATACATAAAAAAAAACATATCAATTCATTGTGCAATTTACTATAAGGATCTCTAAAATATGGTATATAAACCTGTAAATAATTTACCTATTTTTTCACTTTGCTGATACCAATTAATTTATATAGGTGTTTTTTCCAGGTTTATAATTGATTGTCCTATATAAATGCTTTTTATTAAGGAATGTTTTTAGAATTATAGAAATAAAAGTTACATTTTAAGTAAAAAAAGAGTGCGCCACACATTAAGCCTTCTTTGGCTAAAACCCACTAGTGGTTTTTGCCTCAACCCTCTAAACTGTTACTGTTTTTTGCTTAATGGTGCACCTCCAACCATCTGTTTGAATGTTCTGCATTTGGATTTATGCATTCATTATCTTTCCTTATTGGTTGGGTTATAGATAGGAATTGATATAATAATTTTTCTGAATCCTGTGCATAGTCTCTTAGACTGTTTGTCTTCCCCTTTAGTTAATGTGTACACATACCCTTCAACCAGTGTCAGACTGGGGCATGAAGGGCCCACCGGGAAATGCCGTTGTAGGGGCCCATGTTTAGAGGTGTGGTCAGTCTCCAGAGGGGGTGTGGCCAGTCGTTACATTGGATTGCCTAACCCTTAGTGAGTGCATGGGCCCCTTGACAAATATATAAATACTCTGGGCCAAATGTAATAGAGTGAGAGTTTCAAAAAGCAAGAGATTTCGTAAGGTTTTGCAGTTTTTTTTAAAGTGGCAATCATTTACACAGCAAGATCAACCTGGTTTTGCAGTGTAAATGATTGCCACTTTAAAAAAACTGAAAAACCTTACCAAATCTCTCACTTTCTGAAACTCTCACTCTATTACATTTGGCCCTTCTAGTGCGTGCATGATAATGTACCAGATAAATATTGGCAATGCACTGTAGAGAATTCATTATAGTCCTGCAGTAGCGCATGCAGGGGGGGGGGGGGGGGTTCTGAGTACCCAGAAACACCCTCTGATCAGTGCTGGCCGGCAGACACTCTATTTGCATTTGTGACCCGAGGACAGCTATTATGAGCCGGCCGGACGCTGACAAGAGAGCAGATACAGCATACTTGCCTACCTGACCCTCTCCATGAGGGAGAAAATGCTCTGTTCCTGGACTTTCCTTGTAATGTATGAATGCCATCATCTGTGGTGAGTTAGTAAATTGATAAGAAAGGTGTTTCACCACAGGTGATGGCAATCATACATTACCAGGAAAGTCCAGGAACAGAGCATTTTCTCCCTCATGGAGAGGGTCAGGTAGGCAAGTATGAGATACAGTATCAGTGTCACTGCTGAGTGCAGTTCTTCCGGTTGCCTCTAGATGCCCCATCTCCATTTGTGCTGTCCACACTGCAAGAAGTCGTCCCTGAGCATAAGCTGAATGCTGAGCTGACATGAGGCATGCAGCTCAGAGGCAGGCAGGGCCGGATTAAGCCCTTGGGGGGCCCGGGGCACCAAAGACAGCAGGGCCCCCCAGTGGACCACCAGCCCCCACAGTTACCCCCCCTCCAACCCGCTGCTCACCTCCCGCGGTCACAGGCAACGGGAGCCGCGCTGCAGCAGGGGGAGAAGAGAAGACACCAGGCTGCCGGGGTATGAGGGATCCACGCTGCCGGGGGAGGAGTGCGGCTGTGCATGCGGCTTCCTCCCCCCTCCTCTCGGGCAGCACGGTCGGGGACTGAGTCAAGCAATCTCCAGCCTCTGCCGCCAGCAGTATCTCTCCTGGCAGCAGCGAAGGCTGGAGATTGCTTGACTCAGTCCCGGACCGTGCTGCCCGAGAGGAGGGGGAAGCCGCATGCACAGCGTGGATCCCTCCTGCTCCGGCAACCTGTAGATCGGTGCAGAGCTTTGGCCGGGGGGCCCCTTAAAACAGGGGGGCCCGGGGTACTGACCCCAGGGGCACCCCCCTTAATCCGGCTCTGGAGGCAGGAGCAGGAAGCGTGGGGGAGAGACCAGACACAGGGGATTCCAGAGGGCACACTCAGGATCTGGGATCCTACAGAGGAAGAGTAAGTTTTGCTTTGTGTGTGCTCTATCTACAGTCTCTCTCTCTCTCCCCTCTCTCTCCCCCTCTCTCTCTCTCTATCTCCCTCTCTCACTCTCCATCTCTCTCTCTCACTTGGTTTCTGTCTGTCTCTGTCTATCTATAGTCTCTATCGCTCTTAAAGGGTTTCTATCTATCTACAGTGTCTCTTACTCTCTAGGGGCTTCTACAGTACATTTAATTTTTTATCAGGATTCTACATCTATCTGGGGACTGGTTTTTATATATTTATGCAAAATGTATGGTACTACACTACCACTTAAAAACCTTTACCTGGCTGAGTGCTATCACATAGGGTTCATAGTACAGGTCACAGAAATGCAGAATACAAACAACATCCACTGCAGTACTGTTGTACAAGTCAATGTTTCAATGCCATTTATAAAAGGAGTACCGCACCATTTAAGTGACATACGTATATATATATATATATATACTAGGTGCTTCATCGCGCCCTACGGGCGCTCTTCACACCGTCGCAAGGGGCTAGGAGACGCTGCGGCTGGAGGGAGGCGGGGGTCATAGCATGCATGCGGCGCGGACCTCGCGGCTGCTGGGCACTGTGGTAAGGGGAGACTGGGAGTGACTGGTTAGCTCCCAGGAGACGCTGCGGCTGGAGGGAGGAGGGGGTCGGAGCTGGCAAGCAGCTCGGACTTCTGCAGCGCTACCCGCCGGCTAAAGTGTGTGAAGGAGCTGGGCGCACCTCACTGCGGGTGGCAGTGCTGCAGCTAGCGGTGGGGTTGCCGGGGCTGGAGATAACAGAGGCAGTACGGAACCTGCACAGCGGCAGGTACCCCACAAAACTGCAGCTAAGAAGCGTGGAGTGTGCCAGAAAGTGACGCTCCTCCGCGCCAGAGAGACCCTGCTGAGTATGCTGATGTGGGGGGTCAAGCACACAGTGAGCCGGTGCCCGTCTGTCTGTATGGCATACCCCCTCACACACTCCCATACCTCCCAAATGTCCCGATTTTCGCAGGACAGTGCCATTTTTTGGGGTCTGTCCCGCTGTCTCACCCGCTGGTCGCAGTGTCCCGCTGTGGGGGGGGCAGTTGGAAAGCTCCTGTACTCGCTGTTCTGCTTAGCAGAGCAGCGGTGAATAGTGGAGACAGAGGGAGAGGGGGCATCAGGGGGTACGGATTAAGGGGGGGTTCCAGTAGCAGAGCCGAATTAAGGGGGGGGGCAGGGGGTACGTACCGTTGGCCCCACAGTTTTAGTGGGCCCCCCGGCTCGAATAGCTCTGTCCCAGCACAGAAGCTTCCCCATCCTGCCAGTAACAGCGGCAGCATTGTGCTACAGTCAGCACATGCTGCTGCGTATTGGCAGGTCTGTGGTGTTGCAGGGAGGCAGCAGTCTCCCTGCTTTCTTCTGCCTGTGTGGGTGTGTAGGGGGGAGCGACCACCCCCTCTGGATTTACCCCTAGCTGAGGGGCCAAAATTCCATAAAAAAAAAACAAAAAAAGTTAAAACCCGGAATTTGCATAAGGGGGCGTGGCCGCGCGTCCCACGATTAGGCCACGCCCCCAACCCCACAGCAGGCACAGCAATGAGATAGGGCACCCCCGTCTCAAGTGCCCTGGGCCCCCCGGACTCATAATCAGCCCCTGGGGGCATGCCAGCAGCTCACAGAGCGCTGGGCATGCCCCCTCACTGACGAAAACGGGGACCCTCCCGTGAAGCCATGCCCCCTTTTCGTTGACCACGCACCCTGTCTCTCCTTCTGCCTGAAGAAAGCTCCTGAAGAAAGCTGGGAGGTATGCACCCCTGCCTGTGCCATGCCCATACCATCTGCTTCTGCTCCTAGTCTCCTATAGATTTGGCCAGATCTGTGACTCATTTGACTAACTCCGCCCAGTGTTGTGACTCCGCCCAGCGTTAGCAAATGAGTCACAAAGTCACAGATCTGGGCTATTATATAGGAGATATAAAATAGGATTTTAATACCTACCAGTAAATCCTTTTCTCTTAATCCATAGAGGATGCTGGGGACTCCAAATGGACCATGGGGTATAGACGGGATCCGCAGGAGACATGGGCACACTATAAGACTTTGAATGGGTGTGAACTGGCTCCTCCCTCTATGCCCCTCCTCCAGACTCCAGTTAGAGAACAGTGGCCAGGGAGACGGACATTTCGAGGAAATAATTTATTGTGTAAACACGGTGAGTGTCATACCAGCTCACACCTCGAACATGCCGCAGAACGTGGCATTCAATAGAACACCAGCCGACGGCATGAAAAATATACAGCAATATGCTGACCGAAAATGTAACACAACCTGTGTGTAAACACGACCAATAATAGCATACCGCATGCCATGGCATGAATAACGTCAGCAACTGACTTGACTGAAAAGAAACACCAGTCGAGTGTAACCACCAATAGCAGCAGATACAGTACGCACTGGGACGGGCGCCCAGCATCCTCTACGGACTAAGAGAAAAGGATTTACCGGTAGGTATTAAAATCCTATTTTCTCATACGTCCTAGAGGATGCTGGGGACTCCAAAAGGACCATGGGGTCTATACCAAAGCTCCAGACCGGGCGGGAGAGTGCGGACGACTCTGCAGCACCAATTGAGCAAACATGAGGTCCTCATCAGCCAGAGTATCAAACTTGTAGAACTTAGCAAAAGTGTTTGAACCCGACCAAGTAGCTGCTCGGCAAAGTTGAACCGCCGAGACTCCAGGGGCATCCGCCCAAGAAGAGCCCACCTTCCTGGTAGAATGGGCCTTCACCGACTTCGGTAATGGCAAACCAGCCGTAGAATGAGCCTGCCGAATCGTATCACAGATCCAGCGTGCAACAGTCTGCTTAGAAGCAGAAGCCCCAATTTTGTTGGGAGCATACAGGATAAACAGAGCCTCTGTTTCCCCAATCTGAGCCGTTCTGACGACATAAATATTCAAAGCTCTGACTACACCGAGAGACTTCGAATCAAAGCTTCAGTAACCACAGGCACCACAATAGGTTGGTTCATGTGAAACGCAGAAACCACTTTCGGCAGAAATTGTAGCCGAGTTCTCAATTCCGCTCTATCCACATGGAAGATCAAATAGGGCTCTTGTGAGACAAGGCCGCTAATTCCGACACATGCCTTGCGGGCGCCAAGGCCACAGCATGACCACTTTCCAAGTGAGAAATTTTAACTCAACCTTTCGTAAAGGTTCCAACCAGTGTGACATAAGAAGCTGCAACACTGGGGGCACAAATGGAGGTTGGATGTGCAGCACCCCTTTCACGAAAGTCTGAACTTCTGGAAGGGTGGCCAATTCTTTTTTAAAGAAAATTGATAAGGCCATAATCTGCACTTTAATGGAGCCTAACTTTAGGCTTGCAAGCACACCTGCTTGCAAAAAATGGAGAAAACGACCCAGCTGAAATTTTTCCGTAGGAGCCTTCTTGGATTCACACCAAGACACATACTTCCTCCAAATACGGTGGAAAAGCTTTGCCGTTACTCCTTTCATAGCCTGAAGCAATGTGGGAAAGACTTCACCGGAAATACCCTTTCGGGCTAGGATATGGCGTTCAACCGCCATGCCATCAAATGCAGCCGCGTTAAGTCTTGATACACGCCCGGTCCTAGCTGTAACAGGTCCTCTCATAGAGGAAGAGGTCAGGGATCTTTTATGAGTAAGTCTTGAAGATCTGGATACCAAGCCCTCCTTGACCAGACCGGAACAATGAGGATCGCCTGAACCTTTGTTCTTATTATGTTTATCACCTTCGGAAAAAGTGAAAGTGGAGGGAACACACAGACCGACTGAAACACCCACGGTGTCACGAGGGCGTCCACTGCTATTGCTTGCGTGTCTCTTGACCTGGAACAATATCCCTGAAGTTTCTTGTTGAGGCGAGACGCCATCATGTCTAATTGAGGAATTCCCCAAAGACTTGTCACTTCTGTGAAAACTTCTTGATGAAGACCCCACTCTCCTGGATGGAGATCGTGTCTGCTGAGGAAGTCTATTTCTCCGTTGTCAACACCCGGTACGAAGACCGCTAATAGAGCGTTTACATCCTTTCCGCCCAGCGGAAAACTTTTGTGGCTTCTGCCATTGCCGCTTTGCTCCTCGTTCCGCCCTAGCGGCTTACTTACGCCACTGCTGTTAAGTCATCCGACAGAATTAAGACGGGCAGATCGCGAAGAAGATGTTCCGTTGTAAATATCTCTTAATTCAAGAATGCTTATTGCAGACAAGCTACCCGGCTTGACCTTTTCCCCTGGAAAGACTGCTCCTCAGCCTCGGAGACTTGTATCCATGGACACCAGGATCTAATCCTGGATATCGAACCTTCGTCCATCTAGAAGGGGAGAACTATGAAGCCACCACAGGAGAGATATCCTGGTCCTGGAAAATAGGATTATTTTCCAGTACATGTGCAGGTGAGACCCAAACTACATGTCCAACTGGACCCGCAAACACCACTCTGGCATTTGACCTGCTCACCGAATGGCCTCGTAGGCCGCAACCATCTTCTTCATCAGCAGAACGTATTGATGGGTTTACACAGTTGCAAATCTGATCCGACTCTGGATCCTCAGATCTCTTTCCACAGGAAAAAACAAACTAACAGTTCAGTATCTAATCTTATTCCCAACTCCGACATCTGCGTCGTTGGGATCAACAGCGATTCTCTGTGTTGAAGAACTGTCAGAGAGAAACAATAATTTGTACCACTTGTTTCTAGACCTCGCCGTAGTCAGGAGAGCGTCCCAGAATAATAATGGCTCTTACTATTGAAGGAAAACCAACATACTGCCATCACTCCGGTGAAATGGCAATGACAATCCTGAATAACAAACTCAGGTAAGCTTAATGCGGATGAAACCGCATTTAAACCCTCTTTCTTCTTTTACAGGTTGGAGATCCCTGCCCTGAGAGATTCCATCTTGTAGGTCAACCTCTTAAATATAAATCTTTTTGGGATTTTCTGACCGAGCTGTCCGGGTTCAGAAGCACGAAAAGCTTTTTTTTTTTTTGTGACAAGGACAGCAGGCCAATGTCCTGATCCTGACCCAACTCTTGTATGGCGTCGCATACTACCTCCCCGTCCAGATGAGAATCGGTAAGCTCTATTTTGAAACATCAGTGAGGGGAATCATCTGGAACCTCCAGTATGTCCCCCTTTGGACTCCATTCTTAACTCACTGGTCCAAGTCCATTCCAGGACTGACTGAAGAGTATTAGACGAGTTCCCACCTGTGTAGGCTCCAGCAAGATAGAGCCAACGACATGCGGTGGATGTGGTAAAACAGAGGATGATATCTGCTTCTGCGAACTTGAAAAGTCTGCAGACCTCTTACCTTATCACCTTCCTCTACCTGCAAAGAAGGAGAAAAAACGGTATCCAACCGGTCAAAATGACTGCATCCCACAAAAAATGCGTCACCAACCGTTGTGAGGGACATAGCTCAAGAAGGTAGACTTACCAGTGGTATCTGCCGAGGTCAACTTAACAAAGCCATCCCCAAACCAGGTTACACCTTCCTAGGGAAGACACTCCAGTATTCCTCGGAGCCAGCCTCCTCCATACCTCTCGTAGCCGCACGGCAGCATGCTGCAATGTTCTAGAGAAGACCCAACTTTAGGAATATCCCCTCTCTCTCTAGGGTAATTATATTGGATGCCAAGGTAATCGACCATTTCTGAATGTAAGCACTCCCCCATGTAATGCAAATATCATCAAAGCATATAATTAAAATATCACTTAGCTTCCTGTAAACGATCCTTTATGACAGGGCCCCGTGCAGAACAGGGGTTGACTCTCACTTTATTCTATCCACGGCGGGAAAAGAATAAACACTCGAAATCCTCGTGAGGATTTGAGACCATCTCGTCACGGCTCACCTAGAGCTTTATCAGCAGAGTGACCAGCACATGAGAAGGAATAACTTTACTTCAGCATTCATTAGAAATCGTAATATGAATATACATATTTAAATACACATATACACACATATTCTATATATACATCATACATATATGTATTTTGTCAGGAACAGCAGGGTCCCTAGTGACATCAATGTGTTCTGAATGTGTATGAACATGTACTGCAGAGGTTCCCAAACTGTGTGCCGTGGCTCCCTGGGGTGCCGTGGGACACTTGCAGGGGTGCCCTGGGTTGGTGGTCCAGGACCAATTCAAATTATTCATGGTCAATATAATAGGCAAAGCCAGTGCTGGTGGCTGCCAGTCATAAAATATGTGGCCAAACAGAAGCAAACCTTGTCCCTCACCACACAACTGACCCTAAGGATGACATATAAATGTGATCTACTTAATGTAATATTTCTTTCTAAATTTCTCAATAAGAAATTTTTGGCCTAGGGGTGCCGTGAAAAAAATTCTGATATTCTAGGGTGCCGTGATTCAAAAAAGTTTGGAAACCACTGATGTACTGAATGCCAATGTTGTGGATCTAACCAGGAAACCTTATGGTCGACATAAGACATAGTATTCGTCGACAACAGGGAGTAGTAACCGGGCAAAATAACATTCTTGCGACCCCGAGGGGTCTGAGGGAAATATATACATAATTTTAATATCACTCCCCCACAAATACTACCACGTCTGTGCTCGAGCTACAGCTCAATGGATCCGTACCATATATGTATATATATATATATATATATATATATATATATATATATATATATATATATATATATATATACACACACACACAGGTATAGGTTTTTTACATTATCATGTTAATTTACACCCAGTCATAACAGTTTGTGCCGACAGGGTCACACACATACGACTGTGTCTCCCATACAGTGTTTACTTTGGAAAAGCTTACAACTACCGACATGCTGACACTTCATCTACTGAATCAAGTACCATCAGGAGTCGGCAATGCCGACAGAGGGATTCCCATAGCTGTTTGTGGCAGAGCACTCACACGTCAACACACATGTACTAAATCGCTATAATGGGTAGATTCCAGTATCTGACAGGGAAAACACAGAAACTTTTAACAACTCATGTACCACACGCTCATTATATATATATGTAGTGCTTCATATATGAACCCATAGTGCACTAAACAACTGTGCCCCCCTCCGTTTTACATTGTTAGTTGTTCCACAGTGTTTTGGCGGGGCCAGTGTCTCTGTGGGGAGAAAATGGTGCTGTATAGAGTTGTGAGGGCTAAGCCATGCCCCCTTCTCAGCGCGCTTCAGTCCCGCTAATTTTTTACTTTTGTATACTGGCAGGGGTCAGTATACAGTGCCTATGCACTGTATACCACTTTGCCAGGCATGTATATGAGGTATTTTTGCTGCCCAGGGCGCCCCCCCTGCGCCCTGCACCCTTGTAGTGCCGCTTGTGTGTGGGAGCAATGGGGCGCAGCCCGACCGGTGCGCGGTACCTCAGAGACCCTGAAGTCTTCTGCCGTCACTGAAGTCTTCTGTTCTTCCTTTACTCACCCGGCTTCTTTCTTCTGGCTCTGTGAGGGGGGTGACGGCGTGGCTCCGGGAACGAGCAGCTAGGCGAACCAAGTGATCAGACCCTCTGGAGCTAATGGTGTCCAGTAGCCTAAGAAGCAGAGCCCTTAACTAAGAAGAAGTAGGTCTGACTTCTCTCCCCTCAGTCCCACGATGCAGGGAGCCTGTAGCCAACAGGTCTCCCTGAAAATAATAAACCTAACATAAAGTCTTTTCAGAGAAACTCAGGAGAGCTCCCCTAGTGTGTGTCCAGTCTCTCTGGGCACAGAGTATAACTGAAGTCTGGAGGAGGGGCATAGAGGGAGGAGCCAATTCACACCCATTCAAAGTCTTATAGTGTGCCCATGTCTCCTACGGATCCCGTCTATACCCCATGGTCCTTTTGGAGTCCCCAGCATCCTCTAGGACGTATGAGAAATAAATATATATATATATATATAAATACACAGAGATGTGCGGCACTCCAGGCGACTGTCAATGATACAACTTAGGACAGTGAAATGTCAGCAACGTTTCAATGCTTTATGCATTTTCCTCAGGCTTACAAGACATAAAAAAGACACTCGCCTAAATAGTAGAGACACCACCGTGCTTGACGCCATTGATCCGGAAAACGGGATTACCGCCCGCCCAGTGACGCTGACGTGGAAACTACCAATCGTCATCAGAGTGCACCCATCACCATAACAACACTACAACAATCATAGGTTCCTGCACATGATAAAAATGTCACTAAAATACATGTATATAGCCAAGTGTTACATACACACATCAATGGAAAAACATGCCATATAATAATAATTATGCAAAAAGGACCATCAATACAGACAATGGTTATACTGCTAGTTAAGAACAGTTAATTACATAAAGCAGTTTAATCCTAGCTGTTCATTAAGGCCACGGGGAGACATAGTGTCCAGACGCTGGATCATTGTGTCTCCATTCTCAGCAACCTAAGGCCTCTATTACCACCTCGGAGAGATGGCTGGGCCTGATCTATCATCCTATATTTCAAAGATGCAAGTGGGTGCCGTGCAGTGGCAAAATGCCGTGCCACTGGCTGATCACTCTTCCCAGAAGTAATGGCTGCTTTGATAGCTGACCTATGAACTGTCATACGTTCCTTAAATGTTCTCTCCGTTTTGCCTATGTACAACAGTCCACAGGGGCAAATCAACTGGTAGATCACATATTTTGAACTACACAGAAGCCGATGACGAATATGATAGGTCCTACCAGTATGCGGATGTTGAAAAGTGCTACCCGAAATTAAATACTGGCACGTGGTGCAGGTGCACTTATAACAACCTTTCCTGCCACCAAAAAACGATGGTTGCTGCACTGGGTTGGAAACATCAGTTTTTACCAAGTAATCACGTAGATTTTTAGTGCGCTTATAACTGGGCATCAGCCTACTGTGCTGTAGCTGAAGCTCAGGGTCTGATTGGATCACATGCCAATATTTTTTAACCGATCCCTGAATAAGTTGGCTGACCGAGTTAAAATTATTGACCCAAGGTATGACACTTGGTGGATTATGAACTTTATGCTCATTGAGCAACGTATGGCGATCTAATGCCATAGCCTTACTTTGGGCCTGATCTAATAATTTGGGACAATATCCTCGATTAACAAACTTCTGGTACATATCTTCCATCTGTTTGGCAACTAATACTGGATCAGACGTGATCCTTTTGATTTGCAGAAACTGCGAGTACGGCAGACCACGTTTAAGGGGTAATGGATGACTACTGGAAAAATGCAATAAGTTGTTTCTATCTGTGGGTTTGGAGTAGAGGGAGGTGGAAATCCTATTATCAACTATAGAGATCTGAACATCCAAAAATTGAATACTTTTGGATTCAATAGAATAGGTAAATTTGATGGGATGTTCTTTAGTGTTATATCCATCAATCGTGGCCGCCAATAATTCTTTAGGTCCCTGCCAGATAACCAGCAGGTCATCAATATACCTACAAAAAAATAAGATATGAGCGGCTACTTCTGCATTAGCAAAAAACACTTCCTCCTCAACCCCAAACATAAAGATATTCGAGTACGATAGGGCTACACTGGACCCCATCGCACACCCCCGGCATTGCAGATAGTATTTACCATCATAAAGAAAATAATTTTTCAATAGGGTCATTTCTAACAATTTAAGAAGCAGCGGGATGTCTGGACCCTCATAGTCCGGCTGCATGCTTAAGAAAGACTCTACTGCTGCTACACCCTCTTCATGGGGGATAACCGTGTATAAACTCTGCACATCAATTGTGCAGAGAAATACATCGGTTGGCAGCGCAGATATTGCTTCCAACCGCCTTAACAGGGTACTGGTATCCAACAGATACCTGGGCATACGTTGAATAAATGGCTGTTAGATTTCATCAAGAAAAATAGATACCGGTTGAAACAAAGACCCCCTGGCCGAGATGATTGGTCGGCCAGGGGGTTTATGCAGCCTTTTATGTATCTTTGGCGTAGTATAGAGCAATGGTACTACAGGATGCGAAGGTATAAGAGCATTTTTCACATCTAACGAAAGCAAACCAGCAGAGACTGCACTATCTAAACACTCCGTAAGTTCTTTTGTATATAGTCCCGTAGGGTCATTAGACAACCGGCAATAAGTGTCCCCAGCGCTCAATTGCAAAGAGATTTCTTCCTTGTAGTCTACCAAGTTCTGTATCACTAGGGCACCCCCTTTATCGGCAGGTCTAAATATAAGATCTTTGTTGGCAGCCAATTTACTAAGTGCCTCTCTTTGACCTTTAGACAAATTATCACGAACTGAGGGGGGATGTTTACTCAGTGGATCACAGTCCTGTTCAACTAGGCGCATGAACGTACGGATCGACGCATTGTGAGACTGTGGATCGAATGTTGATTTAGGTAGCAACTTTTTTAATTTCTCCGGGATCCTAACCTTGGCTTCCACATTCTCTACTCGAGTAGTGGGGGCTGATTTGGCAAAGTGCTCCTTAAGTTTGAGGGTTCTATGTAGCTTATGTTTCTCAATTTTCCATTGTAATTGCTGCGGTTTAGATATAGGCACAAATGACAGGCCCTTACTCAGGACCTGCTTCTCAATGTCATTGAGCTCATAGTCCGAAAGATTAATTATCGGGCTGACTTGGCCTTCGGTGCTTTCGGTGCTCTGGCACCTCTGCCCCTTCCCCTGCCTCTGCCTTTGCCTCCTCCACTGTTGGCCCCGTCTGGTATACAGTCTCCATCTTGGTCGTCTGGTTCCTTCGCTCTTGTAAGTCCACCTAAAGGGCCTCTAGCTTGAGATGATTGAGCATGTGAATCTGACTCGCTGGCCGTCGAGGTATACTCATTAGATGAATCCCCCGGATATCGTTTGTCCTGACGACGACGGAAAAAAGGTTTTCTGTTGTAATTCTGACGTGGATTGTCATTCCATCGGTAAACATTGTTATTCTCATAATCCTGGTCTACTTTCATTTTCTTATCAGCTTTAAACTTGATGAGATCTCTTTTATAAACTTGCAGCTGGTTATTAAGTTTTTCGTACCAATTGTTAACTGTATCAGCTTCCAACGCTACTTTGTGAGCAGTTTCCAGAGTTGATATTTTCTCTTTGAGTAGATTCATTTCTCTCGTACTCTGCTCTATAATTAGTAGCATGAGATCCATAGAGCAACGATTCATGATACCAACCCCTTTTCTACAGAAGGTAGGGTCATGCCTACCTATTGTTGGTGAATTAGTAATTCTCAGTCCCCGCGGAATCTTTTTAGCTCTGTAATACTCGCTTAGTGATAAGCAGTGGTAGAAGAAATGAGTCTCTCTATGTTTATATTTGAGCAAATTGCGGTAAATGTTTTCTAGAGAGCACGCCTCTGCTTGATCTTCCAGGGCTGCTGTATATAGAATTTCCTCCGCTTCAGATTCCGAGTACATATGTGTTACTCCCAGGGGACTGATACGGGGCATGTACCCACTCGTACCTTCACCATTAGGGTTGGTAGTGGTCATATTGACAAAAAAATAATGTGCAACGCTCCAATGAACGTGATTGTTGCTAATAATCACAAAAAATACAAGTGCAAATTAAAAATACCACAGCCACTCCATATACGGCAACTATGGAAAACTCAAAGGCCCCCAAGCCAGGGGTGCCCACTGAAAGATGAGTTCCTATAGGTATATAAATATAAAGTCGCTGGTGAGCCTTGCAAAGTAGCCACTCCGCCTGTCTCCGGTGAGGCTAGATAATAGAAAAACAGCAGGTGCCGGCTCTCCCATCCGCTTTCATTCATGCACCGGGTGTCCGCATGTAAAATAACAATAAATACACAGAGATGTGCGGCACTCCAGGCGACTGTCAATGATACAACTTAGGACAGTGAAATGTCAGCAACGTTTCAATGCTTTATGCATTTTCCTCAGGCTTACAAGACATAAAAAAGACACTCACCTAAATAGTAGAGACACCACCGTGCTTGACGCCATTGATCCGGAAAACGGGATTACCGCCCGCCCAGTGACGCTGACGTGGAAACTACCAATCGTCATCAGAGTGCACCCATCACCATAACAACACTACAACAATCATAGGTTCCTGCACATGATAAATATATATATATATATATATATACACACCTGTATATAGATGTGTCCTGCTATGGTCTTGCCACATCGCTTCATTCATAACGACTGGGCGCAGCATACCGTGAGGCATATGCATCAAAATGCGCTAGTAAACGCTGCTATATGCAGCAACAACATAGGAAACCCCCCCTTATAAATCCTGCGTTTGCCCCTGCCCTGTGCAGTATAAGGTAACATATGTAAGATGTATACTTCATGTGCACAGTCTGGAACCTGATCAATAGAGGAGGAGGAGGGCCCCCAGGCAGTGGGGCCCATCGGTGGTTTCCCCTGTACCCCTGTGGGCCAGTCCGACCCTGCCTCAAACTTTTCTATGCTGAAAATCGGTACAGATGAGGTGTGGAGGCATGTCCATGGATAAAGGGGGCATGGCCACATGTAAAAGGGGTGGAAGGGTAAGTCAAAGTCCATATCTTTCCCATGGTACAGCTGGTCGTGTAGAGGGGGAAGCTGGTTCAGGACAGTGTCCTCTATGGAGAGAGGACAGCAAGCAGAGCGGGCAGTGGGAAACTGACCGCTCGTGTCTGAGGATATTTAAGGAGGACCCACAGATCTTGCTTAAAGTGGTAACTGTAGAACTGAACGGAGCAGCGCTATGTGACTGAGCATCTCTGACAGGCTCCTATACTGCCCGCACAATCAAGTACAAAGTAGTAACTTCGGGGAGTGCTCTGCCCGCTCCTGTCACCCGGTCCCTGCTGTGCCTCCGGACACCACCTCCCGGTTCTGCCCTCTATCTCATTGCTGTGCTGCTCTGTCTCTCCGCCCAGGCTCCCGCCCTCATCTGTGCTCCCTCACCTGTTTTCAGTCCAGTGCGCCCTGCAGAATGCAGACAGCCATGGAGTGACAGGGAGGGGAGCCGCCTGTCACTGAGCAACGCTGCTAAGAAAACTGTTATTGGTACAAAACAGTACACAAGTTTTAGCCGGTACAGACCATAAAAAATTGGTACTGTAACGGACAAAACGGTACGGTTGGCGGGAATGTGTGCATATATGTCCAGGACAGTTTCTAGGTTTTTCTGCCGCTTCCCCAGACTTGCTCCAATGCTCTGGATTGGTGCCCACATCTGATATAAAGCATACAGCTCAAGAAGGATGTCCCAACTGCCACATCTAATGGCTTACTGTGATCGCTGGCCCTGTATATGTCGTAATTATGGCATACAGTACATTGCACTTTGTATGATGCATGTTATAGCTGATTTATGCTAATTAGGCCCTCTTCATGGACTGGCCACATGCACTCTAAAATTAAGCAATTGGAAACCTCCGTCTAGAAATCCTGCATTTGCCACTGCCCCACCCCTCACCCACCAAGGACTAATTAAGCAATTGGAAGTTCCAATTAGCTTAATTAGTCAGTAATTACTCACCTTCTAAAGCAGGGTTTTTTTCATGCAGAGTCCAGACCCGGATCTTCTGCAGCAATGACAAGTGTAAAGTGTGTGAGTGTCTGTGAGGTTGTGGATGAGGAGGACCGAGGTTGGGAATGCCTGCCCTAATCCCTACTCCTAACCCTCCTCTAGTGACTAACGCTAACCTACCCCGCAACCTAACTCTAACCCTCACAGCAGCGCCTAACCAAAACTGTCGGCATTTTCAGAATGTCGACTTTTCGCATGACAACATCTCAGATGTTGACATTATGAACAATTGGATTTAGACATGTTGAACCATGTCAATATTCTAGTGTCAACATTGTGGTGTCGACATTATAAATGTACACATGGTTAATGTCAACCATCTGACCAGATACTGGTGAAATCAGCCTAACCAGTGTATTGAAGGGGAGTGCAGCAAGTTCGACGCTAGCTTGACTCTCTTTTCCTTCCCGAAAAAAAGCCAACACTCATGACACAATGGGAAGGGAGGGTGGGAAGATAAGCAGACTAAGAGCCAGATCACATTTCAGACTTACAATAGTCTGGGTACACATCAGACAATGGGCGGGATGTACTAAAGGAAAAATGCGGTAAAACCCCCAAAACGGGGGTTTTACCGCATTTACTAAGGCCCCACCGCCGCGTTTTCGCCGCCCTGGGTATCGTCATCTCTGGATGGCGATACCCTATGGAAACCTATGGGCTTCTTATCGCCGACCGCCGCAACCCGCCGCCCTCGCCTCAGATGCCGACCCCCCTCCCCCCCCAGCTTACCTTTCTCTAGGCTGCCCTGGACCCTGAAGGTAATCTCCCCCCCCTAGCAACGCAGCCAGTGGTCCTTCCGGCTGCAGGGGGGAGGAGGAGGCGCCGGGGGCAGCCTGCTGCTTCTTCCCGGCGTCCAGGCAGTGTGGGGACCCCTGGGAGGTGACGGAGACCCCCCGCAGACCACCTCACAGGTATCGCGGGGTGCCTCCATCACCGCATTGCGATATTGATCGTATATGTTAGTACATATGCGATCAACATCGCTGCGGTAAGCGGAGAGGGGCGGCGATGTATCGTAATACATCCCGCCCAATATGTTGTCCGATCCCACGTATTGGAGCGACATATCATACACATCTGACGTGTACCCATGATTGCATGCTCTCACCCGCCGACATCAGGGTCATCACATCTGCTGTTCTGCACATCAGACTGGATGACCCAGCGGCCAACAGCATGTAGCTTAATCCTGCTAATGAACAATATATTGTTTAGTGTGAATGGGCAACTGATGTATCATTACATCTGTCATCCCGTCGGCCACTAGACATATCATTGTGATATGTGCCCGGCCTTACACTGTAAAGCTTAGTATATGCCCCTTAGAGCTAACGCCCACCAATCTTGACAAACTTTAATTATTACTCCACAAACGAATCAACCCAATACATTCGTTAACCCTACATGCCCCTGACTAAAGTTTTGTATACCATCTATTGCAACCAAACCTCCATTATCTTTGTAATTATGCATTAATTGTCTTCATACTCTTCAAAATGAAGAATACTCATTTGTTACGGTAATGAAAGGGGATAGGGGACACTTGCACAAAAGGAAAAATGCATTAGCCAATAGTAACCAGTCAGCAATAAGCTATCAAATGATATTAAAAAAATGAAAGCAGCTGTCTGGGTTGTTGCGTTTTTACTTGTGTAAGCTCATATATATGTTAGAAGCAAGAAGTTAATAGTACAGTATATTTTTTAAGTGTATGTGTATTATTATGAGAAGTAAAAGCTTAGAGCAGTAGCAGTGTTTGTGTCCAGCGAGCATGTTTCTGTTATAAAAAGAAGCAGCCATATTGATTGCTTCACAGTCAAGCATGAAAATTCTTCAAACAATCAAATCTAGTTTACTGTGTTTGCGAGATTCGAGTGGGGGGGGGGGGGGGGGGGAGAGTTATGGTAAAACTTATCCTTGTTAACTCTTTTTCTTCAAGGTCCATGGGATCTACAGGGTTAACCTTGCGGTATGCTTAGTGGAGACCAGGATTCAGTCACTGAACAGCAAAGCTTTGAGCCTCCCAGGTTGTACTGGGTTCCTCACCCCTCATACCCCGCCCACAGCTCAGGCTCTCCAGTTTTAGTTAACAAGCCCAAAGCAGGAGCTTGAGAGGAGAGAGGGAAGAATGGTACACACAGGAAACGCACTCTCACTAGTAGGAGAAGGGAACTGGTGACCAAGAGAAGTAACCCATTGAAGCTAAGTGCGTCAGGGTGGGCTCCCTGTGGATCCCATGGACCTCGCAGAAAAAGAGTTAAGAAGGGTAAGTTTTACCATAACTCTTATTTTCTTCTTCTTCAGGGTCCATGGACTTTACAGGGTTAACCATGGGGATGTCCCAAAGCAGTAGTAATAGGGAGGGAACACTCCTAAGCTGAAAGGAGGACATTGCAGCCAAAGGTTGCATCTTGAGAGGCAATCGTATCAAAGGCATAGAACATAAGAAACATGTGGGCAGAGGACCACGTAACGGCCTTGCAGAGTTGTTCAGCAGACGTGCCAGGCTGCCCACAAAGGTCCCACAGAGCGAGTAGAGTGAGCAAAGACTGTACTGGGTACTGGCCGGTCAGCTTGCGTGTACGCCTGTGAGATGGTGGAGTGGAGCCAATAAGCTAAAGTTTGTTCATTAGCCAGCCAGCCCTGGAATCCATAGAGGACAAACAAGGAATCTGTTTTCCTAATGGAACTGGAACAGTCCACGTAGATCTTGAGAGCTCGGACCACATCCAACGAAACTTACATAAGGGAAAGGCTAGGTGTATGAAAGGCCAGTACCACAATTTTCTAGTTAATATGGAACTTGGAGAACACCTTGAAGAGGTATCCCTGTTTAGTCCGATGGACAGCCCTATCATGATGGGAGGACTGCAGGAGAGTGTCCCCAAGTCAGATACTCTATGGGCTGAGGCGATAGCCAAGAGGAAGAGAGTCTTTGTGGTCAGCCACTTGAGGTCAGCAGTAGCCAATGGTTCAAAGGGAGGCTGTTGTAATGCCCGAAGAACCAGGGATAATTCCCAAGGATCCACTGGAGGGACAAGGGGAGATTGAATCTGGAGTACCCCTTGTAGGAAGGTACGGACATCTGGCAAAGTAGCATAGCCTTTTCTGCAACCAGACTGACAAAGCTGAGACTTGAACTTTAAGAGGTGCAAGGCAAAAATCCAAGTCCAGGCCAGCCTGTAGAAATGCTAGGAGTCTTGAAAGCCAAAACACCAGAGGATTATAGTGTCGATGAGCACACCACTGAATGTAAGAGTGCCCGATATGGTAATATATGCGAGCTGATGCCCGTTTCCTAGCATGAAGCATGGTTTGAATAACCGTACTGGAAAACCCTTTATTCCTTAGGCTGGATGACTGTAGAGTCACAGTCATCAAAGAAAAGTGAGCTAGGTCCGGGTGTAGCCAGGGACTTTGAGACAATAGGTCTGGTCGAAGAGGAAGCGGGAAGGGAGTGTCTATGAAGAGACACTGAAGATACGTGAACCACTGGTGCCTGGGCCATGCTGGAGCCACCAGGATGTTTGTGCTGCCCTCCTCTTTGAATTTGCATAGCACTCTGGTAAGGAGCGATACTGGAGGGAAGAGATAAGCCAGATGAAAGGACCACGCGACAGTTAGAGCATCCAATAAGGTTGCGTCCAGATCCCTTGTCCTGGACCTTGTGGTTGTGTCTGGAGGCTATGAGGTCCATGTCCATAAAATCCCATTTGTTCACCAGCAGCTGAAAGATGTCTGAGTGTAGAGACCACTCTCTGGCGTGCACATCCTGTCTACTGAGGAAGTCTGCTTCCCAGTTGAGGATCCCAGGGATGAAGATCGCGGAGATGGCTGGAAGGTGGAGTTCGACAGGTCTGGCTGTGGCTCCTGCAAGTGAATATAAAGTTTTAAGATACGTGTCCAATTGCACATCCGGAAGGTCCATCATAGAGGATGCTGTTGGAATTGAAGAATGGAAAGTTTAATTAAACGTGTCGCATGAGAATCCACGATAGGTGGATTTTCCTATTTTGTACAATCAGCCATGGGTAACAGATAAAAGGGGTTAGCCTTTTAGGGACCATAAACTTCTTGAGAAGGAGTTTTCCATGCCTCATTCATAGCATCAGAGAAATGATCAGTGTGGAAACTCGGCTACTAGAACTTTCTGCCATTTACACAGCGGATCTTTAGATTTTGGGGCTGGTTCAGTATCCTCAAGCTAGAGTGAGAATTTAACTGCCCTAACTTAAGCAGCCACATTAAATTTGCACTGCACCTCTTCCTCCCTAGAGGGGGAGTCTGCATCAGAGACATTAGCCTGATCTGCTGCAGCTGAAGATTCCTCAGAATCTGAGAATGGCATAGATTATGAATATGGCACAGTACGCTTAGTGGCAGTAGGTGTAGGTAGTGTCACCTTGACTTGTAATGTGTTCTGAAATGCAGCTGATGAAGCAGCCAGACTCTGTATAGGAGACCAGGGAGGAGGTACAGGTGGGGCTGGTATGAACTGATAAACAGCCTGTAATGGCTGTGGGAGGGGGGGCTCACAGGCGGAGCTACAATATGGTCAGCAATTTTTGCCAGCATGTTAGAAAAAGAGGCCCATGGAGGCTCTTGTGCTGGCACTGGGGTAGCTGATGGGCCTGGGGGTACAAAACAATAGGTGCACTGACCATCTTGTAATAAATCCTGAGGTACAAAAACCTCTGATGTACATGTCCTACATGACACTAGAGTAGGAGCCCAGTCTGTTTAGCTGCCCTACCTTTGTTACACATAACTGCAAGGAGAGTACACACACAATATGGTAACTGAGAATAGTATGTGGCAATAAGCCTGCACAAGTACAATTATTTGCAATGTGTGGCAAAGTCAACCCTGTACACACCAGTATCTTAGGCTTACTGTAACAAGAAAAGTACAGGGAAAGCAATATAATGGACAGAGAAGTATAGACAGCAGAACTAGCATAAATCACAAACAATGCAGATAATACAATTGTAACTGCAGTGGGCACTGATATCAACTATCCAGCTATTACATTAGAGCTGGTAGGAAGCAGCGCTGTGTATAACCTGACTCCAAGAAGAGGTATACAGGGAGAAAAAACCCAGCTTTCCCGGAGACCTGCAGAGCTTCTGTAATGGCTACAAGAAGTTTGGTAACTGCTCTTATCCTATTAGTAATGTCATCCAGGTGCATGAAAGGGAGGGTTATTCTGAACAAGAAGTACTAGTATCCCCCAGCACACTGGATGACATCAGCAACAGGATTTGATAACTACACAGTGGTAGAAATTTCAGAGATCTCAGTTCCATACATTTGCAAAGGTACGGGAAGCCCCCAGGCCAACTACAAGGCATCTCTGAGTACTTGGGTTCCTAACATTAAGTCTAAGTCCGGGGCGCAACACCCCACAAACTGGCAATGGCCATACACCCCATGGCAGCACACCAGTGTGAAGTTAAAGTATAAGTGAATATTATGAAGCAGAGGCTTTATATTAAATCACTGGTGTACTTTTATTTATACAGGTTGAGTATCCCTTATCCACAACGCTTGGGACCAGAAGTATTTTGGATATCGGATTTTTCCGTATTATGGAATAATTGCATACCATAATGAGATATCATGGTGATGGGACCTAAGTCTAAGCACAGAAAGCATTTGTTTTATATACACCTTATACACACAGCCTGAAGGTCATTTTAGCCAATATTTGTAATAAATTTGTGCATTTAACAAAGTGTGTGTACATTTACACAATTCATTTATGTTTCATATACACCTTATACACACAGCCTGAAGGTCAGTTAATACAATATTTTAATAACTTTGTGTATTAAACAAACTTTGTGTACATTGAGCCATCAGAAAACAAAGGTTTCACTATCTCACTCTCACTCAAAAAATTCCGGATTTTGGAATATTCTGTATTTTGGAATATTTGGATATGGGATACTCAACCTGTATATATATATATATATATATATATATATATATATATATATACATACACAGGTTGAGTATCCCTGGTTTATATGTCAATGCAAATTAGCCACGATTCTGCTTGCAGCACCAATATTTCTCTAACGTCCTAAGTGGATGCTGGGGACTCCGTAAGGACCATGGGGAATAGCGGCTCCGCAGGAGACTGGGCACATCTAAAGAAAGCTTTAGGACTATCTGGTGTGCACTGGCGCCTCCCCCTATGACCCTCCTCCAAGCCTCAGTTAGATCTCTGTGCCCGAACGAGAAGGGTGCACACTAGGGGCTCTCCTGAGCTTCTTAGTGAAAGTTTTAGATTAGGTTTTTTATTTTCAGTGAGACCTGCTGGCAACAGGCTCACTGCATCGAGGGACTAAGGGGAGAAGAAGCGAACTCACCTGCGTGCAGAGTGGATTGGGCTTCTTAGGCTACTGGACATTAGCTCCAGAGGGACGATCACAGGCCCAGCTTGGATGGGTCCCAGAGCCGCGCCGCCGGCCCCCTTACAGAGCCAGAAGGCAGAAGAGGTCCGGAAAATCGGCGGCAGAAGACGTCCTGTCTTCAACAAGGTAGCGCACAGCACTGCAGCTGTGCGCCATTGCTCTCAGCACACTTCACACTTCGGTCACTGAGGGTGCAGGGCGCTGGGGGGGGGGCGCCCTGAGACGCAATAAAAACACCTTGGATGGCAAAAAAAATGCATCACATATAGCTCCTGGGCTATATGGATGCATTTAACCCCTGCCAGAATCCATAAAAAAGCAGGAGAAAAGTCAGCGAAAAAGGGGCGGAGCCTATCTCCTCAGCACACTGGCGCCATTTTCCCTCACAGCTCCGTTGGAGGGAAGCTCCCTGTCTCTCCCCTGCAGTCACTACACTACAGAAAGGGTTAAAAAAGAGAGGGGGGCACTAATTAGGCGCAGTATTAACTATACAGCAGCTATAAGGGGAAAAACACTTATATAAGGTTATCCCTGTATATATATAGCGCTCTGGTGTGTGCTGGCAAACTCTCCCTATGTCTCCCCAAAGGGCTAGTGGGGTCCTGTCCTCTATCAGAGCATTCCCTGTGTGTGTGCTGTATGTCGGTACTTTTGTGTCGACATGTATGAGGAGAAAAATGATGTGGAGACGGAGCAGATTGCCTGTAATAGTGATGTCACCCCCTAGGGGGTCGACACCTGAGTGGATGAACTGTTGGAAGGAATTACGTGACAGTGTCAGCTCTGTATAAAAGACAGTGGTTGACATGAGACAGCCGGCTACTCAGCTTGTGCCTGTCCAGACGTCTCATAGGCCGTCAGGGGCTCTAAAGCGCCCGTTACCTCAGATGGCAGATATAGACGCCGACGCGGATACTGACTCCAGTGTCGACGGTGAAGAGACGAATGTGACTTCCAGTAGGGCCACACGTTACATGATTGAGGCAATGAAAAATGTTTTACACATTTCTGATAATACGAGTACCACCAAAAAAGGGGTATTATGTTCGGTGAGGAAAAACTACCTGTAGTTTTCCTGAATCTAAGAAATTAAATGAGGTGTGTGATGATGCGTGGGTTTCCCCCGATAACAACGGATAATTTCTAAAATGTTATTGGCATTATATCCTTTCCCGCCAGAGGTTAGGGTGCGTTGGGAAACACCCCCTAGGGGGGATAAAGTGCTCACACGCTTGTAAGGGCTCTACCTTCGCCTGAGATGGCCGCCCTTAAGGATCCTGCTGATAGAAAGCAGGAGGGTATCCTAAAAGGTATTTACACACATACTGGTGTTATACTGCGACCAGCAATCGCCTCAGCCTGGATGTGCAGTGCTGGGTTGGCGTGGTCGGATTCCCTGACTGAAAATATTGATACCCTAGATAGGGACAGTATATTTTTGCCTATAGAGCATTTAAAAGATGCATTTTTATATATGCGTGATGCACAGCGGAATATTTGCCGACTGGCATCAAGTCTAAGCGCATTGTCCATTTCTACCAGTAGAGGGTTATGGACATGTCAGTGGTCAGGTGATGCGTATTCCAAACGGCATTTGGAAGTATTGCTTTATTAAGGGAGGAGTTATTTGGGGTCGGTCTTTCAGACCTGGTGGCCACGGCAACAGCTGGGAATTCCACGTTTGTACCCCAGGTCGCCTCTCAACATGAGAAGACGCCGTATTATCAGGCGCAGTCTTTTCGTGGACAAGCAGGCAAAAGGTTCCTCATTTCTGCCCCGTGACAGAGGGAGAGGAAAAAGGCTGCAGAAATCAGCCAGTTCCCAGGAACAGAAACCCTCTCCCGCCTCTGCCAAGCCCTCAGTATACGCTGGGGCTTTACAAGCAGAATCAGGAACGGTGGGGGGCCCGTCTCAATGAATTTCAGCGCGCAGTGGGCTCACTCGCAAGTAGACCCCTGGATCCTTCAGGTGATATCTCAGGGGTACAAATTAGAATTCGAGACGTCTCCCCCTCGCCGTTTCCTAAAGTCGGCTTTACCGATGTCTCCTTCTGACAGGGAGACAGTTTTGGAAGCCATTCACAAGCTGTATTCCCAGCAGGTGATAATCAAGATACCCCTCCTGCAACAGGGAACGGGGTATTATTCCACACTGTTGTGGTACCGAAGCCGGACGGCTCGGTGAGACCGATTCTAAATCTAAAATCTTTGAACACTTACGTACAGAGGTTCAAATTCAAGATTGAGTCACTCAGAGCAGTGATTGCGAACCTGGAAGAAGGGGACTACATGATGTCTCGGGACATCAAGGATGCTTACCTTCATGTCAAAATTTACCCTTCTCACCAAGGGTACCTCAGGTTTATGGTACAGAACTGTCACTATCAGTTCAGACGCTGCCGTATGGATGGTACACGGCACCCCGGGTCTTTACCAAGGTAATGGCCGAAATGATGATATTCCTTCGAAGGAAGTGAATTTTAGTTATCCCTTCCTTGGACAATTCCCTGATAAGGGTAAGATCCAGGGAACAGTTGGAGGTCGGTGTAGCACTATCTCAGGTAGTGTTGCGGCAGCACGATTGGATTCTCAATATTCCAAAATCGCACCTGGTTCCGACGACGTGTCTTCTGTTCCTAGGGATGATCCTGGACACAGTCCAGAAAAAGGTGTTTCTCCCGGAGGAGAAAGCCAGGGAGTTATCCGAGCTAGTCAGGAACCTCCTAAAACCGAGCCAAGTCTCAGTGCATCAATGCACAAGGGTTCTGGGTAAAATGGTGGCTTCCTACGAAGCAATCCCATTCGGCAGATTCCACGCAAGAACTTTCCAGTGGGACCTGCGGGACAAATGGTCCGGATCGCATCTTCAGATGCATCAGCGGATAACCCTGTCACCAAGGACAAGGGTGTCCCTCCTGTGGTGGTTGCAGAGTGCTCATCTTCTAGAGGGCCGCAGATTAGGCATTCAGGACTGGGTCCTGGTGACCACTGATGCCAGCCTGCGAGGCTGGGGAGCAGTCACACAGGGAAGGAATATCCAGGGCTTATGGTCAAGCCTGGAGACATCACTTCACATAAATATCCTGAAGCTAAGGGACATTTACAATGCTCTAAGCTTAGCAAGACCTCTGCTTCAAGGTCAGCCGGTGTTGATCCAGTCGGACAACATCACGGCAGTCACCCACGTAAACAGACAGGGTGGCACAAGAAGCAGGAGGGCAATGGCAGAAGCTGCAAGGATTCTTCGCTGTGCGGAAAATCATGTGATAGCACTGTCAGCAGTATTCATTCCGGGAGTGGACAACTGGGAAGCAGACTTCCTCAGCACGACCTCCACCCGGGAGAGTGGGGACTTCACCCAGAAGTCTTCCACATGATTAAAAACTCGACAGGTATTGCGCCAGGTCCACGGACCCTCAGGCAATAAGCTGTAGACGCTCTGGTAACACCGTGGGTGTACCAGTCAGGGTATGTGTTCCCTCCTCTGCCTCTCATACCCAAGGTACTGAGATTGATAAGATGGAGAGGAGTAAGCACTATATTCGTGGTTCCGGATTGGCCAAGAAGGACTTGGTAACCGGAACTTCAAGAGATGCTCACGGAGGATCCGTGGCCTCTACCTCTAAGAAGGGACCTGCTCCAGCAAGGACCCTGTCTGTTCCAAGACTTACCGCGGCTGCGTTTGACGGCATGGCGGTTGAACGCCGGATCCTGAAGGAAAAAAGGCATTCCGGATGAAGTCATCCCTATCCTGATCAAAGCCAGGAAGGATGTAACCGCAAAAACATTATCACCGCAATTGGCGAAAATATGTTGCGTGGTGCGAGGCCAGTAAGGCCCGACGGAGGAAATTCAACTGGGTCGATTCCTACATTTCCTGCAAACAGGAGTGTCTATGGGCCTGAAATTGGGGTCCATTAAGGTTCAAATTTCGGCCCTGTCAATTTTCTTCCAAAAAGAACTAGCTTCAGTCCCTGAAGTTCAGACGTTTGTAAAAGGGGTACTGCATATACAGCCTCCTTTTGTGCCTCCAGTGGCACTTTGGGATCTCAATGTAGTTTTGGGTTCCAAAAGTCACATTGGTTTGAACCACTTAAATCTGTGGAGTTAAAATATCTCACATGGAAAGTGGTCATGCTGTTGGCCCTGGCCTGGGCCAGGCGCGTGTCAGAATTGGCGGCTTTATCCTGGAAAAGCCCTTATCTGATTTTCCATTCGGACAGGGCGGAATTGAGGACTCGTCCTCAGTTTCTCCCCAAGGTGGTTTCAGCGTCTCACCTGAACCAACCTATTGGTGGTGCCTGCGGCTACTAGGGACTTGGAGGCCTCCAAGTTGCTAGACGTTGTCAGTGCCCTGAAAATATATGTTTCCAGGACGGCTGGAGTCAGGAAATCTGACTCGCTGTTTATCCTGTGTGCACCCAACAAGCTGGGTGCTCCTGCTTCTAAGCAGACTATTGCTCGTTGGATTTGTAGAACAATTCAGCTTGCACATTCTGTGGCAGGCCTGCCACAGCCAAAAATCTGTAAATGCCCACTCCACAAGGAAGGTGGGCTCATCTTGGGCGGCTGCCCGAGGGGTCTCGGCTTTACAACTTTGCCGAGCAGCTACTTGGTCAGGAGCAAATACGTTTGTAAAATTCTACAAAATTGATATCCTGGCTGAGGAGGACCTGGAGTTCTCTCATTTGGTGCTGCAGAGTCATCCGCACTCTCCCGCCCGTTTGGGAGCTTTGGTATAATCCCCATGGTCCTTACGGAGTCCCCAGCATCCACTTAGGACGTTAGAGAAAATAAGAATTTACTTACCGATAATTCTATTTCTCATAGTCCGTAGTGGATGCTGGGCGCCCATCCCAAGTGCGGATTGTCTGCAATACTTGTACATAGTTATTGTTACAAAAATCGGGTTATTATTGTTGTGAGCCATCTTTCAGAGGCTCCTCTGTTATCATGCTGTTAACTGGGTTCAGATCACAGGTTATACGGTGTGATTGGTGTGGCTGGTATGAGTCTTACCCGGGATTCAAAATCCTTCCTTATTGTGTACGCTCGTCCGGGCACAGTATCCTAACTGAGGCTTGGAGGAGGGTCATAGGGGGAGGAGCCAGTGCACACCAGATAGTCCTAAAGCTTTCTTTAGATGTGCCCAGTCTCCTGCGGAGCCGCTATTCCCCATGGTCCTTACGGAGTCCCCAGCATCCACTACGGACTATGAGAAATAGAATTATCGGTAAGTAAATTCTTATTTTCTTAGGTCTTAGGTGGGGGTATGAGCAGGGACGTGCAGTCAGGGGAGGCAGGGGAGGCAGTGCCTCCCCTGTCATTAATGATTAAAATAATGCAAAGAAGATACTTATGACACATATTCTGTCATAAGTATCTTAGTCTGTGTATTATTTTAATCATTTTACCCTATAAAAAAAAACTATTTTAAATGTGTTTCGGAGGCACCCTTCTCGGTGCCTCCGGCCGTAAGCGAGAAATTTCCGGAAGCGGGGGGCGGGGCCAAGCACTGGGCAGTGAAAGCCCATTGAAAAAAGCCTAATAAGCGGCACCTAATAGCAGTGCCGCTTTGACAGGGGCGTGCTTTCAGCTCATCTGAAAGCACGCCCCTGTCACTAAAGAAGGTATGATTGGGCTGTGTGAGGGCCGGGAGGGCCCTATCATTAATCCTGGACCTAGTAGAAGGGTGAAGGGTGCGTCAGGCGCGGGCACAACATAGGAGGGCACCGCATCCCGACATACCCCTGGTGTCTCCACTGCCAGAGCAGACAGTCCCTGGTGATCCCACAGTCCAGAGGCGTCATGAGGCGGGTGTGGGGGGTGCTGCCCGCACCCGAGTGTCACTCTTCAATGGGGTGAAATCAAATACAGCCACCACTGCAAACTTGTACCTGCATCGACACATTGCCTTCCTCACGGACGAGACACATGTCCGCGGCGGCAAACACACACATCCCCGCTGTCACTGTCAGACAGTAGGACCCGGCCGCGGCGGAGTCTTGCAGGCTGGGGGTGTGATTTTGACGAGGCTGAAGTTAGCTTCTTATTCGGCCAGCTTCTTATTCACTTCTTATTCAAGCTCCAGCTTCTTATTCACTTCTTATTCGAACTCCAGCTTCTTATTCAGATCATTCAGTTTCGCAAGGGTTAATGAGTCTTCTGTCACAAATTTGACACCTGAAATCAACAGAGTAGGGTCCCTTGCATGTGAGCCACTTGTATTTTGCCTGGCCCAACACTGTTTTGGGCATGAAATACACTGGCAAAGTGGGCACACACACCATATTTTGCCATTTTTAATAAGTAGCTGTAGTTTTACAAGGGTTATCCAGTCTTGGGCCACAAATTTGACACCTGAAATCAACAGAGGGTGGTCAGTTACATATGACCCACTTGTATTTTGCTTGGCCCAACGCTGTTTTGGGCATGAAATACACTGGCAAAGTGGGCGCAAACACCATGTTTTGCTATTTTGAATAAGTAGCTGTAGTTTTGCAAGGGTTAACTAGTCTTGGGCCACAAATTTGACCCCTGAAATCAACAGAGAGTGGTCACTTGCATGTGACCCACTTGTATTTTGCCTGGCCCAACGCTGTTTTGAGCATGAAATACACTGGCAAAGTGGGCACACACACCATATTTTCAATTTTGAATAAGTAGCTGTAGTTTTGCAAGGGCTAACCAGTCTTGGGCCACAAATTTGACCCCTGAAATCAACAGAGAGTGGTCACTTGCATGTGACCCACTTGTATTTTGCCTGGCCCAACGCTGTTTTGGGCATGAAATACACTGGCATAGTGGGCACACACACCATATTTTCCATTTTGAATAAGTAGCTGTAGTTTTGCAAGGGTTAACCAGTCTTGGGCCACAAATTTGACACCTGAAATCAACAGAGGGTGGTCACTTACATATCACCCACTTGTATTTTGCTTGGCCCAACGCTGTTTTGGGCATGAAATACACTGGCAAAGTGGGCACACACACCATGTTTTGCTATTTTGAATAAGTAGCTGTAGTTTTGCAAGGGTTAACCAGTCTTGGGCCACAAATTTGACACCTGAAATCAACAGAGGGTGGTCACTTACATATGACCCACTTGTATTTTGCTTGGCCCAACGCATTTTGGGCATGAAATACACTGGCAAAGTGGCCACACACACCATGTTTTGCTATTTTGAATAAGTAGCTGTAGTTTTGCAAGGGTTAACTAGTCTTGGGCCACAAATTTGACCCCTGAAATCAACAGAGGGTGGTCAGTTACATATGACCCACTTGTATTTTGCTTGGCCCAACGCATTTTGGGCATGAAATACACTGGCAAAGTGGCCACACACACCATGTTTTGCTATTTGAATAAGTAGCTGTAGTTTTGCAAGGGTTAACTAGTCGTGGGCCACAAATTTGACACCTGAAATCAACAGAGGGTGGTCAGTTACATATGACCCACTTGTATTTTGCTTGGCCCAACGCATTTTGGGCATGAAATACACTGGCAAAGTGGCCACACACACCATGTTTTGCTATTTTGAATAACTAGCTGTAGTTTTGCAAGGGTTAACTAGTCTTGGGCCACAAATTTGACACCTGAAATCAACAGAGGGTGGTCAGTTACATATGACCCACTTGTATTTTGCTTGGCCCAACGCTGTTTTGGGCATGAAATACACTGGCAAAGTGGGCACACACACCATGATTTGCTATTTTGAATAAGTAGCTGTAGTTTTGCAAGGGTAAACTAGTCTTGGGCCACAAATTTGACACCTGAAATCAACAGAGGGTGGTCAGTTACATATGACCCACTTGTATTTTGCTTGGCCCAACGCATTTTGGGCATGAAATACACTGGCAAAGTGGCCACAAACACCATGTTTTGCTATTTTGAATAAGTAGCTGTAGTTTTGCAAGGGTTAACTAGTCTTGGGCCACAAATTTGACCCCTGAAATCAACAGAGGGTGGTCAGTTACATATGACCCACTTGTATTTTGCTTGGCTCAACGCATTTTGGGCATGAAATACACTGGCAAAGTGGCCACACACACCATGTTTTGCTATTTTGAATAAGTAGCTGTAGTTTTGCAAGGGTTAACTAGTCTTGGGCCACAAATTTGACACCTGAAATCAACAGAGGGTGGTCAGTTACATATGACCCACTTGTATTTTGCTTGGCCCAACGCATTTTGGGCATGAAATACACTGGCAAAGTGGCCACACACACCATGTTTTGCTATTTTGAATAAGTAGCTGTAGTTTTGCAAGGGTTAACTAGTCTTGGGCCACAAATTTGACACCTGAAATCAACAGAGAGTGGTCACTTGCATGTGACCCACTTGTATTTTGCCTGGCCCAATGCTGTTTTGGGCATGAAATACACTGGCAAAGTGGGCACACATACCATATTTTGCCATTTTGAATAAGTAGCTGTAGTTTTTCAAGGGTTAACTAGTCTTGGGCCACAAATTTGACACCTGAAATCAGCAGAGGGTGGTCACTTACATATCACCCACTTGTATTTTGTTTGGCCCAACGCTGTTTTGGGCATGAAATACACTGGCAAAGTGGGCACACACAGCATATTTTGCCATTTTGAATAAGTAGCTGTAGTTTTGCAAGGGTTAAATAGTTTTGGGCCACAAATTTTACCCCTGAAATCAGCAGAGGGTGGTCACTTACATATCACCCACTTGTATTTTGCTTGGCCCAATGCTGTTTTGGGCATGAAATACACTGGCAAAGTGGGCATAAACACCATTTTATAAATTGCTATTTTGAATAAGTAGCTGTAGTTTTGCAAGGGTTAACTAGTCTTGGGCCACAAATTTGACACCTGGAATCAGGAGCCTATCAATACAGTCTCTGCGTATAAAGCTTTTCTTAAATTCTGCAATGTAGTCTCTGCGGGCCTAGGGGGTAATTCAGACTGCATCACTGCAGCAGCAGCGATCGCAGTCTGAATTACTTTGTGGAGTGCGCCCTGCGCGTGCGCAATCCGGGAGCCCAGTGAGATTCTATCAGCATCTCAGGGCTTCGATCGCCTCTGCCTGATTGACAGGCAGAGGTGGTCATGTGGTGGGAAGGGGCATGCCACCGGCTTTAGAACCACGGTCCGGACAACGGAGGCCTGTCTGGACCGTTGGGGGGTGGCCCGAGGCAGCTGTGTGGTGTTACACACAGACTCTGCGACCCGGGATGTGGCGAGTAGCGGACTGCCAGCGTGCAGGAGCTTCGTTTGCAGGGAGTTACTCATCAGGTACAAAATCATCGACACCGTGCAATGGTTTTATACCTGTGCGAGGGGGATGGGGGGGGCTAGGGCCAGTCATGCAGGGCGGACCAGCCCTGTGCTGGGCATCCACCCGCATGTCAGAGTACATGATTGTAGATGTGCTACATTTAGCACATCTGTGATTAGATCTTGTCTGGGGACTGTTTCCTCAGACATTCAGTGAATGATGCTGCCCTGTGGCAAATTCACGCATGCACCTACGCAGTGGCGGAACAAGACCATGGTGGGCCGAGGTGCAACAAAATGCGTTGCCCCAGCCCGCCCAAGATCCAAAACGTGTGTCAAAAAATAGGGCATGGTCTCATTGAAAAGGGGTGTGGGCACACAATAGTACCACCAATTCAAATTATGCCACACAGTAGTGCAACCTTATTACATTACACCGATTTACATTACATTACACTGAACAGTAGTACTCCTTATATACATTACGCTACACAGTACTGCTCCTGAAACACGTTATGCCACACAGTATTGCTTCTTATACGCATTACGCCACGTAGTAGAGCTCCTTCTACACGTTACGCCACACAGTAGTTCTTATACACATTACAACACACAGTAGTGCCTCTTATACATGCTACGCCACACAGTAGTATCTTAATATACGTTATACCACACAGTAGTGCTCCTGATACACGTTACTCCACCCAGTACTGTTCCTTATACATGTTACGCAACACAGTAGAGCTCCTTATACACGTTACAACACACTGTAATGGTCCTTATACACTTTACGCCACACAATAGTGCTCCTTATACATGTTACGCCACACAGTGGTGCTTCTTATAGACGTTACACCACACAGTAATACCCCTTATACAGGTTAAGCCACACAGTAGAGCTCCTTATACACATTACGCCACATAGTAGAGCTCCTTTTACACGTAACGCCAATATAGTAGGCACTACGGTAAAGTTTTAGGGTTAGGCTGCTGGGGGGGGGGTGAGGCACTGGGGTGGTGGCTAGGGTTAGGCTGTGGGGAGGGGTAAAGGTTAAGGTTAGCTACTAGGGAAAGGTTTAGGGATTAGGGATAATGGGGAAAATACTCACCAGAACACTGCTGAGACATCACCAATGCAATGTGATCCAGAAAAAGGCACTGCTGTCACCGGTATAAAGTACGAAACTGCTATATCACAAGGGACTGTTTGTTGACAGTTCTTTATGTCGACATAATGAATATCAATATGATAACTGTCGGCCAATTGTATCCAGCTCCCACAAAAACTCAGAAGACTTCTCACTGTATAAAGATGGGACAATTCCTTTGTACAAGGATACACAAGGCCCATGGAGACAGATGTCCACACTATGCATCATGCAGCCAGCAGCAGCACATGCACCCTGGGTGACAACACATGACCCTGTGCCTGGCTGCCTTAGTGGGGTCACTCTATGCTGTGCTGTATGTTATATGTCACTGCACAGTCACCATTACTATTTGCAGAGAGACCAGCTTACTGTAACAACCCCGCCCACCACCTCCCAATCTCCGCCCCCTCAATGTAGGCTCCGCCTCTTCGAGGTCCGCGATTCTGAGTTTGCAGGATGAAATGTACAATTAGAAAAATGTATAATAAAATAAAAATAAATAAACACACAGCTGCCTTACCGCCTTTACAAGGAATGCTGCTGCACTAACTCTACAGTTTAGCCGCATGGTCACGTGATGCTCCGGCTCCGGTAGCAAAAAGAAACAGCTGGGCTGCCCGTGAATGAGAGGGGAAGATGGCCCCTTCTCCTTCTCCAGACTCCTCCACTGCATCCTCCTCCCCCTCTGGCCAGACTGCAGCTCTGCACATCAGCTCAGCCTCATTCTGTTAAGGGGAAGCGGCGGCTTGCAGCACGCCGGCAGGTGGCATGTAATGAGTCAATCTCACTCATTGTAGTGCCTCCGGCTGTGGGCCCCTTCATCGTGGAGAGGCCCTGCCGGTTGCACCGCTGCAAGTTCCACCCCTGAACCTACGATAATAGCCCACCAGACCAAAGAATATCCTGAGTTGCGACATACATTTTAGCTTAGGCCATGTGAAGACTGCTTCCACCTTGCCAGGTTGAGGTTTAACTTACCCTTGGCATACAATATACCCCAGATACTTTGCCTCCACAGATATGATGGCACACTTCTCCAGGTTAGCTGTGAACCCTTGTGCCTGTAGAGACTGTAACACTGCATCCACCTTTGGAAGGTGCGACTGGAACAAACCCACTGTGGTAGAGAAGGCTGTTGTTGCTTTGGCAGCTTCCATCAGAGGAATTTGCCAGTACCCCTTCAGTAAATCTAGCGTAGTTAGATACTGGCTTATTGCTAAGTTCATCAACCCGGGGCATAGGATAGGAATCAAACCGAGGAACTTTATTTAACTTTCTGAAGTCATTACAGAATCTCAAAGCTCCAAAAAGCTTGGGCTCTAAGAAAAAATGGGATTATTCCATTCACTGTTTGACTACTCTATGACCCCCAAGCGCCGCATCACTTCCAGTTCCCGTTTTACTGCTGCCTGTTGGGCCTCAGATATACAATATTGCCTTTGTTTTATCACCCCCCTGGGTGGAGTAACATTGTCATGCTGTATGATTTGAGTTTTCCCCAGGAGGGCAGAGAACACAACCTGGTACTGTGCTACTAAGTTTACCACTTCTTGTTTCTGGCTAGGACTCAAAGTTACTTCAGTAGGCACCTGACATTCTGGGGTTTTCATGGCCACTAAAGAGGGATGACTGGCACTTTCCAAGGCTTCAACAAATTCACATGGTAGACTTTTACCTCTTTCCTTCTACCTTCCTGCCGTACCTAGACACAAGTATCAGTACCTTGTTGCCCCTATTGAGAGTCCGGTTGACAGCAGTAACGCCATGACTGCGTTTTTGATCCTGTTGAGCTCTTGCCATATGCTTGGTCAGAAGTGGCGCAATTTGCCTTAGACAGCCATATAATTGGGACACAAACTGAACGATGTTAGGCTCTTGGGACGGGATCAGTACTAAATCCCGCAGGATGGGATCCCGGCGGTCGAAATACTGACGCCGGAATTTTGACCACACAATCCCGACAGGGGTGGCGAGCAGAACGCAGCCCATTGTGGGCTCGCTTTGCTCACCACGCTGCAGGCACGGTGCTTTGCTATGCTCAGCACACTTTTATATTCTCCCTCTATGGGTGTCGTGGACACCCACGGAGGCAGAATATGTCGGGATTGTGCCGGTCGGGGTTCCGGCGTCGGTATTTCAACCGCCGGGATTCCGTCCGGCGGGATCTTAACCGCATCCCCTTGGGACAAGTGCTGCTCCCACCCATCTTTTAATAGATCTAGTATCCCTCTGCGTTGTCTACCATAGAGGAGTTTGAAGGGTCTAAACCCCATACAGTCTCTATATAAAGTCTCTATATAAATAAAGGATAATAATAATAATAAATAATAATAATAATAAAAGAGGCTTGGGGTACCTCTAAAACTGCCAACATTAGCTAAGGTAAGAGTAGGTCCTAATCTCGCTTCTCCTGTGACACTGCCCTTTTCATCATCTGCATAAGGGTTCTGTTAAAGCATTCAACCAAGCCGTCTGTCTGCGGGTGGTAAACCGAAATGGTAATTCTATCCACCTTTAACAGGCGACACAGGTATTTCATTAATTTAGACACAAAAGGGGTACCTTAGTCGGTCAGGACCTCTATTGGTATTCCTAGACGGGTATACAGCATCAAGAACTCCTGGACAATAGTGCTAGATTTCATGTTACATAGTGGTATGGCCTCCGGGTACCCGGTGGAGTAGTCCACCGTCACCAATATATACTGATGCCCATGATCCGATTTTTCTACTGGCCCTATCAGATCTATAAAAATTGGCTCAATAGGCATGGAAATTATAGTCAGGAAAACCAAGGTCGCCCTAAATTCTGTCTGGGGTGCATTCTTTTAGTACACTGGGCATTCCTGACAATATTCTTTTACTGCAGCATGAATGCCTGGCCAGGAGAAACATAGCTGGATACGCTGGAGAGTTTTCCTCTCCCCTAAATGGCCACCCCATAAATGCATGTGAGCCGCCCTCAGTACCAGCTGCTCGTGTTTTCGGGGAATCAGCAACTGGTCTACCCTTTTACCTTGCAAATAAGTTACAAGGTAAAAAAAATTGTTTTTCACATAAAGTAAGGTACACCTACAGGTGGTAAAGCAGAGTTTACCTTACCATTTACCACTACCACATTTTAAAAAGTATTAGACAAGTTGCCATCGTTATGTTGATCTCGCCTAAAGTCCTGCAAAGACACTCTTTCGCAAATGGGGGACTAATGTGTCTCAATCTCACTGGCAAGAGAGGGGTTTACAGTCATACAACCTTGGCTTCCAGTAGATCTTGGCCCCTGCGACAGCTTAACCTTTGTCTGTCTGCCAATGTCATGCCAGGTAACAAACTCCTGCAACAGTGGGAAGTCCTGGCCCAGGATTAGTGGATAAAGAGGTTTGGAAGCTACTGTGACTACCATTTTTACTGGTCTTACTTTAATCACCACCGGCAGGTGCACTCATGGGCATTCTTCTATGTCACCAAGTATACATAGCATCTTTACCAGAAGCACAACCTGGCCAGACCCGGGAAGAACCAGGTTAGCAGAGATGATAGACAATTCATTGCCAGTATCAACCAAGGCCCAGATATCCCAGCCTTCAATCTGTACCATCAGATGAAATGGTAGTTTCAGCTGGGGAAATAATTCCAGGCGCCATACTGAATACAGGTTGTACTGTTTTCCCTGAGCTGCAATCCACTAGCTCACCCTGCTTTAGGAAGTACCGCTGTGCATGACTGGGCTCTCTGCACTCAAAACATATGACTGGAGATGGGCTGTTTGATTTAACAATGGGAATCTGGGTATTGGGCTTAGGTACTGGCTGTAACCCTTGCTTGGCTTTATTAAAATTTCCCAGGGTCAGGTACCTCTCAATCACCACTGCTAGCTCCTCAATTGTCTGGGGTCAGCCTGCAAAGGCCCAGTGTTTTACACCACGGTCTGATACCCGTATAGCCTGGTCTAGAGCCATCACTTCCACTGCCCACTAAGAAGAATTTTTATCTGTAACCAGGTTTTACTCAGTTTGGCCAATTATGCCAGTTTGACCACTGGAGGCTCAGATGGGTTCAGCTGCAACTCATAATATTCTTGGGCTTTGCTGGGACCCGTCACCCCAATCCTGCTGAGTATAGCTTCCTTCAAGCAAGGATAAGAGCTGACTTCAGACAACTTTAACGCAACATAGGCTCTCTATGACTCCCCTGTGCGATAAGGAGCTAATCTAACCCTTGATTTCTGGTATCAAATATGTCGCCTAAGACTAGTTAACCCTTGCAAAAATACAGCTAAATATTCAAAATGGTAAATTATAATATGGTGGTTGTGCCTACTTTCCCAGCGTATTTCATTCACAAATCAATGTTGGGCCAAGCAGAATACAAGTGGGTGATATGTAAGTGACCACATTCTGTTGATTGCAGGTCTCACAATTGTGTCCCAAGACTAGTTAACTCTTGCAAAACTATAGCTACTTATTCAAAATGGTAAAATATGGTGTGTGGGCACACTTTGCCAGTGTATTTCATGCCCAAAACAGCGTTGGGCCAAGCAAAATACAAGTGGGTATCTTTTTATTAAGAAAATTGCAACATATATTATACAAATATGATAAAATTCATAAAACAAGACACACAGTATACACTGAATTGTTGACTAGCTAACCAAACAGAAATCAACAAAGCTTGTATGGCTGCACATACTGCCAGTACAGCTTAACATATATCATCTAGACAAAACCAACCTACTATACAAACAATACACATCATAACCAGAAGCAATGAAAAAATGAATGAAACCTTTTAGCCACATGTAAACCGTCTCAACAAAAGAACTAGAAAAAGAAAATCTACGGGGTGGTGAAGAACAGAAAGCCAAAAGATGAACAAGAAAAGGATTTCTGCTACCCACTCAAGGGGGTTTCAAGTGGCGCCAGAGCCTGGACCACTCGACAGCATCCAACCTCCTCCTGTCCATATCCATCATCCCCCTAATCTCGTGTAGAATATTTCCCACCACCACTTCACAGGGGAGGACCTTTGCTCTGAGGGAAACCTGACACCGTGCACCCCATGTGTGAAACCTAACTGCTAAACTAACTAAAAAAATTGTGGTTAAATCATATCCTTTATACCCTTTGAACGTCCCATAAACCCACTCAGGGTAACTATGACCCGAAAGGCACGGGATGCATAAGGCCCTTGAAACCGCTTTACAAACCTTTATATTGAAGGGACACTCAAGGAGGAAGTGGTCCATTGTCTCCTCCTCCCCTAGACATTCCTCATGTGGGCAACCACGATCATCGGCACTTCGACACTTGAGATTACCCCGCACATAAAGTCTCCCTTGGAAGGAAAGCCAGGCAATATCTCTGAACTTCAGTGGGATTCTCTGAGAATTAATCAGAGACAACCCATCTGAGCAGACACTGCCCGGGCAGTCCCTTAACGACAGCGGAGCATAGAAGTGAGTCTGTAAAATTCTTCTCTCCAACTCCCTTCTAGAGAAGTTTTTGACTTCACCCACCTCCAGCCCCCAAAGCCTTGTCATCTTCAAGCACAGTATAACGTAGATCGGGAGGTAGCCATGCCGGACTCCAAGGGTTTTTACTCGGCCACCATCCATCCATAACCCGTGGAAGGGAGACACCCAGGCCCTAAAACTTTCTACCCATCGAGGGGGAGTTTCTAAAAACAAACTCCCTAGATTTAGCTTTAAAAAAGTTGTAGCGAAAAACACTACAGGGTTGACCATACACAGCCCCCCTTGTTCCCTCGATCTGTAGGTAATCCCTCTCTTGACCAGATTCATTCTATTCCCCCATAACATCAGGAAGAATAAAGAATACATCCTGGTCCACAAAGATTGTGGCAAAAAGCACACATAACTGACATACAAGAAAAGCGGAACCAAGTAGGTTTTGCACAAATCAACCCTTTCCCTGAAAGAGAGCTGCCACCCTCTCCAGGACTGCACCTTTCTAGTAGCATCTTCCAGCCTCTTATCCCAATTTTGAGTGGCATAATCACCACGGCCAAATTTAATACCTAGAACTTTTATCTCTGGACTGGCGCGGGGGAGACTATCCGGAAGGGCAAACTCGTCACCTTCCTCCCCCATCCAGAAAGCTTCACACTTGTCCTGATTGATCCTGGAGCACGAAGCCTCAGAATACTCGCAGATAAGACGTTCCATGTCACGCGCCTCTGCCACAGACGACACGACCACAGTAACGTCATCCGCGTAGGCCGCCACCCTCAGTGGTAGCCCAGGGCCCAGCTGCACCCCTGCAACAGTACCGCACTCAATCCTCCGCACAAAGGGGTCAATTGCGAATATGTACAGAAGGGGGCTCAGGGGACACCCCTGACGGACACCCGAGTCAACCGAAAACGCGGGCCCAACCCAACCATTGACAAGCGGGAAGCTCTCAGCCTGTTTGTAAATGACACGTAGCCAATCTACCACCCTTACTGGAAGACCATACCTTTCCAGCACAGCCCACAGGTACTGATGATTAACCCGGTCAAAAGCCTTGGACTGGTCCAATGCCAGCAAATACTTACCCCATTTTTCAGCACGACATTGCTCCACGGCCTCCCGGATGCCAAGGACAGCACTAAAGGTGCTTCGACCCTTTACAGTGCAATGCTGAGACGGGGAAAGTAACAGCCCGGAAACTTCCATCAGCCGATTAAAGAGTACCTTTGCCAGAATCTTTCTGTCCGTATTGAGAAGAGCGATGGGGCGCCAATTCTCAATACGGGCTGGGTCCTTACCTTTAGACAATAATATGAGAGCAGAGGATCTCATAGAGGGAGGGAGCACTCCCTCACCCAGGCTTTCATTAAATACCTCTACAAGATGAGGAGCCAAGATGTCTGAGAAAACTTTAAAAAATTCAGATGTTAACCCATCTGGGCCTGGAGATTTTTTTTATAGACAAACAGTCTATAGCCTTCTTGACCTCCTCCACTGTCACATCATTCCCCAAAGAGTCAAAAGAAGGATCAAGCTGCTCAAGCCCAGGTGTCTCCCCCAGGAACCGATCCATCCTCTCTCTAATTAGTGGCTGCTCAGACAAAAGGTCGGAGTAATAAGACCTGATGACTCCCAAAATACCCTCCCTGTCTCCAAGAAGAGTACCCTGGTCATCAAACAGGACCCGGACCTCCCTCAAATCAACTGATTTTCTGCAACTCTGGTAGGGATCAGGCGAGTGGTATTTTCCATAATCCCTCTCCAAAATCAAAGAAGCCAGACGATCATACTGATATTCTCTCATCTGAGCCTTCACTCAGGAGATTTCCCCACAATCCCCATGCCCAGAGATCAAGAAATCTAGTTCCTTTCTCAGGCTCTGGTAGATACATCTTTTTGTCAAGTTTCTCCTGGCTACCAGCCTTTGAAAAAACCTTTGAGTCCTCTTTTTACACTCCTCCCACCACTCAGATCTACTCCAACCAGCCTCCAGAAGTGTTTCCTGCAGTTGAAAAAAGTCTCTAAAGGACTGTCTAACCCCCTCCTCCTTCAGGAGCCCGGAATTCAAACGCCAAAGGCCCCGCCCTTTCTGAGGGGTTTCTGAGACGTTCAAAGCAACACACAGAAAAACGTGGTCGGAGAACTCTACTGGCTTTGTCTCAGGAGGCAAAGTTTTCGAGGACTCCTTAACAAAAAACCTATCTATTCTAGACCTACGGCTGCCACAATGATAGGTGAAACCAGTGAGGTCTGGGAAATGGCGAACATGCACATCGACCAGACCAGCCTCTCTAATCATGCTAACTAAAAAATTGGAATCATAGCCCAGGGTCATCTTTGTGACTCCCCTATCTTTTGGCCTAATGACGGTGTTAAAATCACCGCCAAAGATGATCTGCCGGGCCGTAAAGAGAAACGGTTTTCTCTCCCTGAAAAGACATTTCCTGTCCCAAGCTGTTTGGGGCCCATAGATGTTTATTAATCTCAGATCATGTCCTCTCAGGTTGACATCCAAAACCATGCAACTACCTACCTGTAATTCTATAATCCTGTGCACGTTTACCATAGCAGTAAAAAGCACTGCCAACCCACCATACGGCTCGGCTGCAAGAGACCAGAAGGAAGGCCCACGCCTCCACTGACCCTTGGCCCGATGAAGTGTGGCCAGGTCACCTATCCTGGTCTCCTGCAAAAATAAAAAATCAACATCAACCGTGTTGAAAAAATCAAAGGCCAAGAAACGAGCACGTTCGGAAAACACGGAAGCCACATTAATGGTGGCACATCGCATAGGTTGGGGATCCATGTTTCTTGGATTATAGAAGTAGGATCCCATTCACTTTTTCTTTGCTTGTCTTTTAGAGTCCTCATCCGAGGATCCAACTCTTTTACATGCCACCCCAAAAGGGATAGCATCCTCATCAGACAGGGAGATCTCTTCCTCCTCCCCATCCTCCTCACTCACACTATCAGCAACAGGGATCACAGTCTCACTAAGTAGACTCTCGGACCCCTTCCTACCAATCCCCTCCCCAACAACACACCCCTCCACCTTTACCACCTCGTCCGGGGGAGGATCCGGATCAGGAGCCCTTGGGGTACTAAGAAAGGAGCCGCCTCTGGGACCACCCCCACCAGGGGACCCAGGAGTTTCATCAACCACCAACACCTCATCTGAAGAATGAGGGACTTCCCCTTCTGGACACTGAGCTACTTCAACCACGTCTAACAGGGATCCTACAGCCTGGCTCAACTGTATCCCCACAGGGTCCCACTCCAGCTCCCCCTGAGAACCATTTCTTTCCAAGTGCTTAGTTTTGCTTTGGGCTTTACCTTGTCCCTTTTTTCCCTGTTTATCCTTAGCCACAACCTCCTTCCCAGCAACTGACAGATTAGAGGCCTGCTTTGGCTTTCTATTTTTTGAAACATTTGGGACAAAAACTAATTCTTTTCCCCCAACCATGACCACCTCCCCCTCTTCTTCATCATCAGAAGAAGACAGGACATCAAACCTATTTGAGCAAATAAAATCTGCCTCCTTTTTTTTAGGCTTCCTCCTCCTCCCTTTATTCACGATCTGAAAGGATGCCTCCCCCTTTTCAGGCTGAACCTTCTCTTTCCCACCATCTTCTATTCTCTTCGAGATGTCCTGATGCTGCACAGTAACCGGTACGCTACTTTCGTGACCAGGACCAACCTCCGGCACCACTTCTTCCACCCCTGCACTATAATTATGCGAAGCCTTAGGGCATCGACTGTAGGGATGACCAACTGTACCGCAAAGATTACACCTGACCTTGCTGCATTCCCGGGACCCATGCCCCAACTGGCCACACAAAGCACATTTAATCACCCCACAATCGCTACTGAGGTGACGAAAGTCACCACACTTATGACAGGTTCTGGGTTGCCCAGGATAAAAACACTGGAGCCGATCACGGCCAATGTAAGCAGCGGAAGGTATGTGTCTAGTCTCAGCCCCTACCTGGTGTAACCTCACAAAGGCCGAATAGGCACCACCCCAGACCCCCCTAGTATGATCAAACTTTACCAAAGGAGAGAGTACTGTACAAGACCTAGACAACCAATATATAATATCAGCAGGGGGCAGTGATTCGTTACGCACCAACACAGTGATCTTAACCCTGTCCTGTCTCGTGATGGTATGGGCTTTGAAAAAACAATATGGTTCCTTCATCTTGTTTTTCTCCCAACGGGAGCCAAAGGCCTGCAGGCCATTCAGGGAGAGGAAGCTCAGGTCAAAATCTGGAGTTCTCACTGGGTGAATGCATGCGAAAAGATCTGCAGCCTCAAACCCCAGCGAGAAGATCATACCTAAGAACTCCGACTTCGAAGGAGCCTCCCCATCCCCTACCCATCTGAACTGCACCACATTTCTTCTTTTTATGAGCTGACCCCCACTCACCCCGAACTGAGGACCAGCACTCGGCCGACCAGGAGCCGCCAAAGAATTAGCATATGAACCAGCACCCGGCCTAACCTCAGAGGGAGTTACAGGGAGCCCTTCAGGTGCCAGACCACTACCAGCCCCTATTCCCACACTCCCCACCCCACCAGTCATCCTGGCCTGGTTCGCCTGAAACAAATTCACAGCTGCTAGAGCCCTCACCGGCATATCCATGTTACCATATACAGTTTCTACCAACATAACTTCTTCAGGGGTTAATTTGCTCTTATCTACAGCTGGCAGTCCTTGAGCCAATCTCTGCCCCTCTTTCGGCACGGCTTCGTACTTTGAAACACCCATCGATGTGGGTAATGATGTCACCTGCGATGTCATACCCGATGCGTCTTTGGCCCCGCCTCCCTCAGCCACCACAGCGACTAAGCCAGAGCCAGCCACCGCAGGCTTACAGGGATGGCCAGCCTCAGCATCAACCACGGCCCGCGCCGCACCCACACTTGCAACTTTAGAGGCGAGCGTTTCGGGGACAAGTCCACAGGGAGCAGCGACAGTCACAAGAGTGCCAGCATCTGCCATTACCCCAGCAACCGCCACGCCCCCTGCACCGTCACCACCCAGCACTCCCTCCAGGAGAGACGCCTCCCCCATTTGGAAGCCACCAGATACTGCCATCATTGGTCTTTCCACGATATCTGCAGCATCATGCACGATCTTAGAAACATCACTTCCATCACAGCTCCTGACAGCCACTTCCTTCTCCATAGGCTGGACTCCCACCTCCATACACTCCACTGGAGGCTCTGATGCTGCTACTGAACTTGCCAGGACCAGGCCGCCACCGCCATCCTGTTCAGGCAGAGATTCCTGCAACTCCTGTTTCCCCTGAGACAGTACCTGACTACACAATGCTGATGCAGATACAGAAACTGCTGGGACCGAGCTGCTACTGCCCCCACAATCCTGCTCAGGTAAGGACTTTATCAACAATTCTTTCTCCTGAGAAAGTGCCAGATCACATAACACTTTAATTCTTTCCTTTACTGCAGCCAGGCTAGTATTTAGCTCCCAAATCTCATCCTTTAGGAGAGCTCTCTCACGACTGCTACAAGTATTTTGTTTCCTTCTCTTGAGGGAAAGACGAGAGGTTAAACGAGACTGCTCCGTTTTTAACTCTTCCAGGCTCATATTCACATATTTATCCATAGAGGATTCTGAGCTGCTATCAGAGACCACAGCATCCCCCGCTTCACCACAGGCAGATACCTTCGCCATATCACCCCCCCGGGTTTCCTCACCTGGAGAGCCAGCGTCCTGTGGTTTGGGGGTCACCAGTTGGGGATCCTGTTTCTTCACAGGGTCCACAATCACTGGGGCTGCCACACTGACCGAATCTCCCAATGCTTTAACTTCCACGGCTGTATGCAGGCCAGAAATCCTGGGGCCTCCTTCGGGCCCAGCAGCCCGGGACTCGCCATCATCGTCCTCCCCAGGAGGATCCATCCTCCCCTGGGAGGCTCCCAGGGGAAACACTGCAGGCTTCAGAAAAGGACCAGGGCCTAAGAGCTCTCTCCTGTGCAGCCTCCTCCAGTCTCAGGTGTCAATTTTGTGGCCCAAGACGAATTAACCCTTGCAAAACTACAGCTACTTATTCAAAATGGCAATTTATAAAATGGTGTTTGTGCCCACTTTGCCAGTGTATTTCATGCCCAAAACCGCACTGGGCCAAGCAAAATACAAGTGGGTCATATGTAACTGACCACCCTCTGTTGATTTCAGGTGTCAAATTTGTGGCCCAAGACTGGTTAACCCTTGCAAAACTACAGCTACTTATTCAAAATGGAAAATATGGTGTGTGTGCCCACTTTGCCAGTGTATTTCATGCCCAAAACAGCGTTGGGCCAGGCAAAATACAAGTGGGTCACATGCAAGTGACCACTCTCTGTTGATTTCAGGGGTCAAATTTGTGGCCCAAGACTGGTTAACCCTTGCAAAACTACAGCTACTTATTGAAAATGGCAAAATATGGTGTGTGCCCACTTTGCCAGTGTATTTCATGCCCAAAACAGCGTTGGGCCAGGCAAAATACAAGTGGGTCACATGCAAGTGACCACTCTCTGTTGATTTCAGGGGTCAAATTTGTGGCCCAAGACTAGTTAACCCTTGCAAAACTACAGCTACTTATTCAAAATGGCAATTTATAAAATGGTGTTTGTGCCCACTTTGCCAGTGTATTTCATGCCCAAAACAGCGTTGGGCCAAGCAAAATACAAGTGGGTCATATGTAAGTGACCACCCTCTGTTGATTTCAGGGGTCAAATTTGTGGCCCAAGACTAGTTAACCCTTGCAAAACTACAGCTACTTATTCAAAATGGCAATTTATAAAATGGTGTCTGTGCCCACTTTGCCAGTGTATTTCATGCCCAAAACAGCGTTGGGACAAGCAAAATACAAGTGGGTCATATGTAACTGACCACCCTCTGTTGATTTCAGGTGTCAAATTTGTGGCCCAAGACTAGTTAACCCTTGCAAAACTACAGCTACTTATTCAAAATGGAAAATATGGTGTGTGTGCCCACTTTGCCAGTGTATTTCATGCCCAAAACAGCGTTGGGCCAAGCAAAATACAAGTGGGTCATATGTAAGTAACCACCCTCTGTTGATTTCAGGTGTCAAATTTGTGGCCCAAGACTGGTTAACCCTTGCAAAACTACAGCTACTTATTCAAAATAGCAAAACATGGTGTGTGTGCCCACTTTGCCAGTGTATTTCATGCCCAAAACAGCGTTGGGCCAAGCAAAATACAAGTGGGTGATATGTAAGTGACCACCCTCTGCTGATTTCAGGTGTCAAATTTGTGGCCCAAGACTGGTTAACCCTTGCAAAACTACAGCTACTTATTCAAAATGGAAAATATGGTGTGTGTGCCCGCTTTGCCAGTGTATTTCATGCCCAAAACAGTGTTGGGCCAAACAAAATACAAGTGGGTCATATGTAACTGACCACCCTCTGTTGATTTCAGGTGTCAAATTTGTGGCCCAAGACTGGTTAACCCTTGCAAAACTACAGCTACTTATTCAAAATGGAAAATATGGTGTGTGTGCCCACTATGCCAGTGTATTTCATGCCCAAAACAGCGTTGGGCCAGGCAAAATACAAGTGGGTCACATGCAAGTGACCACTCTCTGTTGATTTCAGGGGTCAAATTTGTGGCCCAAGACTGGTTAACCCTTGCAAAACTACAGCTACTTATTCAAAATTGAAAATATGGTGTGTGTGCCCACTTTGCCAGTGTATTTCATGCCCAAAACAGCGTTGGGCCAGGCAAAATACAAGTGGGTCACATGCAAGTGACCACTCTCTGTTGATTTCAGGGGTCAAATTTGTGGCCCAAGACTAGTTAACCCTTGCAAAACTACAGCTACTTATTCAAAATGGCAATTTATAAAATGGTGTTTGTGCCCACTTTGCCAGTGTATTTCATGCCCAAAACAGCGTTGGGCCAAGCAAAATACAAGTGGGTCATATGTAAGTAACCACCCTCTGTTGATTTCAGGGGTCAAATTTGTGGCCCAAGACTAGTTAACCCTTGCAAAACTACAGCTACTTATTCAAAATGGCAAAATATGGTGTGTGTGCCCACTTTGCCAGTGTATTTCATGCCCAAAACAGCGTTGGGCCAGGCAAAATACAAGTGGGTCACATGCAAGGGACCCTACTCTGTTGATTTCAGGTGTCAAATTTGTGACAGAAGACTCATTAACCCTTGCGAAACTGAATGATCTGAATAAGAAGCTGGAGTTCGAATAAGAAGTGAATAAGAAGCTGGAGCTTGAATAAGAAGTGAATAAGAAGCTGGCCGAATAAGAAGCTAACTTCAGCCTCGTGTGATTTTGAGTGTTTGTGTGGTTGTGCCGGCACCAAGCACTGCAGTTGCGATCGCACCCCTGCCGACTCAGGTAGAACCCCCTATACACAATGCACCAGGTAGCACACGTTATACACATTGCACCAGGTACAGCACGTTATACAAATTGCAACAGGTAGAACCCCCTATACACAATGCGCCACCGCTCCAGACCCCCAGTACAAAAACATTACTAATGGTTCCGTGTGGTGTGATATGGATGGACGGCCATGGGAGTGACACCATGAGTTACCATACCGGATGACACCAACCCTAGTGATGCCTCTGCTACACCCCCTTCCCTGTGTGTCCCCGCAGACGGCACGCACAGACCCCTGTATTCATCCTGGACCAGGGGGAAGGGGGAACACAGGGGTCTGTGCGGGCTGTCTGCGGGGACACACGGGGAAGGGGGTGTGGAACACAGGGGACTGTGTGCGCTGGCAGTGGGGACACCAGCTTTAATGAACAAGTACGACAGTGGCCCAGCCTGAAGAGAGGAGTGAGGACCCTCCTCTCAAATCCACATCGCTGCTACTGTGAGCGGCGAACGCTGATGGTGTCACTGCCGGGCACGGCATGGATTAAGGTACAGTAATAGCGCATGCTGCCTTCCCCATCCCACTCCTTCCTCTCTCTCTGAAGGACCCTCCCTTTGGACACAGGGATGCACTTCTCTGATCACAAGCGGCTGCTGGCTAGGATCACCTCCGCACTTGCCTTCAGTTTCTCATACTCACTCGCGGCTCCCATACTATGTCTGTCAGCTGTGTCCCCTCCATCCTCTCAGTAGTAATGCATGCACCTTCTATGTGCACCCTTACTTCCCCCCCAAAATCTGCCACGCTCCAACATGCTACGGTCTCCCTTCCTCACGCCACAGACTGCTGTGTGTACTGTACTTTTAAGTGGGGGACAGGTAGTGAGCTGCTGCTGCTGTGTGAGTGAGGAGGCTCCAGATCAAATCCCACAGCCAGCAGCAGCCTCAATTCTGAGGAGAGGTGAGGGGTGGATGTATCTCTAGAAAGCAAATTTGTTGTTCATTCATTGATTTTATATATATATATAATCAATAAGAAGTGTGGCATAATGTATACTGTATGTGTATTATCTGCTCTACACTGTGGCATAATATATATATATATATATATATATAGTGTATAATCTGCTCTACGGTGTAGTATAATGTATATTTGGGTATAATCTGCTCTACGGTGTGGCATAATATGTATAATCTGCTCCACGGTGTGGCATAATGTGTATAATCTGCTCCACGGTGTGCATAACGTGTATAATCTGATCCTTGGTGTGGCATAATGTGTATAATCTGCTGTTGGGTCTTCCTAGTGGGATGAGATGGGCTCTGTGGCATGAGGATTACTGCAGCAATGGACAACCACAGAGCTGGGAAAACGGTGGGGAGATAGCGGGGAGGGATCTGAAAAGATCCCTCACCTGCACAAGCTGCTGCATCAGTGAGGGTGGCGTTATATGGCAATGGCTTGGGGTGGTAGCGTGCATCAGCACAGGGGTGGTAGCGGGCATCAGCACGGCGGCAGTATGGGTCATCAGCGGGACTGGGCAAACATTATGGCTGCAGTGCCTCACCAGCTACTGACCTCACCGCACGCCACTGGGTATGAGTATGCTGTGACTAGGGTGGGGATTGGTGACATTCCCCAGGTCAACTGCTTGTGATTCGGATCCTGGCAGTCAGAATTGTAGGCATTCTGACCGTTTGGATCCTGGTCGCTGGGATTCAGATACCATCCCGCTGGCAGTCCTACTGTGCTGTAGACAGCATTTCCCTCACATGGCATCTTCTTAGACAAATAATTACCCTAGGAGCTGAACATACATATAAAGGTTCATCTTCAGGTCCCCATGCGGGTAATTATAGGAAATAAAGTTAATAAATATACAAGGATCCATAGGACCGATGTAAAAAGAAGTGGTAAGTGTCAAATGAGTTTTCACTCCCCCACAACGGCAGCCGAGATATTATCACGCTCGTTGGAATTGCTTCCTGCTTGCCTCGATAAGAGGTGCGATAAGTGCTGCTATAGTACATCTACTCCCATGTTCCCTAAAATCTTATAATTCATACTATAATCATAACAGAGAGTATTGCTGGCCATTGCTAAGATAGCGATAGCTTTTCCATACTTTACATAGCTAGTTACAGCAGTGATAAGCCTTTGACGTATGTGAATGGGGAACTTTTGGATATATTGGCAATAGAAAATCTTTTTAGGCAGCAGTGGCAATGTGTGAGTGATGATGTGCAGTGCTAGTTTTGTTGTTGACCTGTCATTGCAAAGGGAGTGATGATACACTATATTTAGCATTTTAAGAAATGTAACTAATGACTAAAACTGGTTATATACTGAATGATAATCCTGCAGATCAGCTGAGAATTTATTGTTTTGAACGATTATCATCTCCTATATAATAGCCCTATTCTGTGACCTTGTGATTCATTTGCTAATGCTGGGCGGAGTCACAACAGTGGGCGGAGTTATTCAAATGAGTCACAGAGATCTGGCCAAATCTACAGGAGACTAGGAGCAGAAGCAGATAGCATGGGCATTGGGCATGTCACAGGCAGGGGTGCATACCTCCCAGCTTTCTGCAGAAGCTTTCTCCAGGCAGAAGGAGGGAAACACACTCGGCGAAAAGGGGGCGTGGCTTCACGGGAGGGCCCCCGTTTTCGTCAGTGAGGGGGCTTGCCCAGTGCTCTGTGAGCTGCTGGCATGCCCCCAGGGCTGATTATGAGTCCGGGGGGCACAGGGCACTTGAGACAGGGGAGCCCTATCTCATTGCTGTGCCTGCTGTGGGTTGGGGGCGTGGCCTAATCGCGCCCGTGCGGCCACGCCCCCTTATGCAAATTCCGATTTTTATTTTTATTTTTTTTATGGGATTTTGGCCCCTCAGCTAGGGCTAAATCCAGAGGACGTGGTCGCTCCCACTACACACCCGCACAGGGAGAAGAAAGCAGGGAGACTGCTGCCTCCCTGCAACACCACAGACCTGCCAATATGCAGCAGCGTGTGCTGACTGTAGCACAATGCTGCCGCTGTTGCTGGCAGGACGGGGGGAGCTTCTGAGCTGAAACAGAGCTACTCCAGCCGGGGGGCCCCCTAAAACTGTGGGGCCAACGGTACGTATCCCCTGGCCACCACCCCCCTTAATCCGGCTCTGCTGCTGGAACCCCCCCCCGTAATCCGTACCCCCTGATGCCCCCTCTCCCTCTGTCTCCACTATTCACCGCTGCTCTGCTAAGCAGAACAGCGAGTACAGGAGCTTTCCAACTGCCCCCCCCCCACCGCCGGACACTGCGACCCGCGGGTGGGACAGCGGGACAGACCCCCAAAAATGGGACTGTCCCGCGAAAATCGGGACATTTGGGAGGTATGGGGGTGTGTGAGGGGTATGTCATACAGACAGACGGGCACCGGCTCACTGTGTGCTTGACCCCCCACATCGGCATACTCAGCAGGGTCTCTCTGGTGCGGAGGAGCGTCACTTTCTGACACACTCCACGCTTCTTAGCTGCAGTTTAGTGGGGCACCTGCCGCTGTGCAGGTTCCATACTGCCTCTGTTATCTCCAGCCCCGGTAACCCCACCGCTAGCTGCAGCGCTGCCACCCGCAGTGGAGTGCGCCCAGCTCATTCACACACTTTAGCTGGCGGGTAGCGCTGCAGAAATCCGAGCTGCTTGCAGGCTCTGACCCACTCCTCCCTCCAGCCGCAGCGTCTCCTGGGAGCTAACCAGTCACTCCCAGTCTCCCCTTACCACAGTGCCCGGAAGCCGTGAGGTCCGCGCCACGTGCATGCTATGACCCCCTCCTCCCTCCAGCCGCAGCATCTCCTGGGGGCTAACCAGTCATTTCCAGTCTCACCTTACCACAGTGCCCGGCAGCTGCGCGAGGTCTGCGGTGTGTGACTGAGGAGGGGGGGAGGGATGCGGACTGGCAGAGAAAGCAGGACTCCAGCCTGAGAGAGTCAGCCATGCCAAGTCTCCAGCAGCAGCAGATCCCAACAGGTTGGAATGGAACAGCAGCAGCCAGCAGCAGTGACTCCGGTAAGACACATCTGTCTGTCACCACTGTTTTGTCCCTAATACCAATCTCTCCCGTGCCCTGTGTTCTATCATGTCCCTGTCACCCCTGGCCTTGCCCTGCCACCCTTATTCTGGCCCTTTCACCCTTATCCTGGCCCTGTCACCCTTATGCTGGCCCTGTTACCCCTATCCTGGCCCTGTCACCCCTGTGCTTGCCCTGTCAACCCTATACTGGCCCCGTCACCCCTGTCCTGGTCCTGCTGCCCCTACCCTGGCCCTGTCATCCCTATCCTGTCCCTATCATTTCTGTCCTGGCCCCGTCACCCCTGTCCTGGCCCCGTCACCCCTGTCCTGGCCCCGTCACCCCTGTCCTGGCACCGTCACCCCTGTCCTGGCCCCGTCAACCCTGTACTGACCCTGTCACCCCTGTCCTGGCCCTGTTACTGCATACCCTCCAACTACCTTTTATGGCATGTACAGTACCCGCAGCGCCTCCAGACCTCTCCCCAATGCACTACACCTCCGCACCTTCCCCTCCACCACATGCGGCACTCCACCCCTCCCCCACATGCTGTGCCTCCAGACCCCTACACCACCCGTGGCTCCCACTCCTCCACCCCTTCACCACCCACAGCACCTCCAGGCCCCTTCCACCATTCACCCCCTTATACGTCTCCCCCCACACCTGCCCCCCTCCACCCGCTGCATCTGCAGACACCCTCCTGCATCAGCGGTCCCCCCCTCACCCACCCCTCCCCCACCAATGGCACCCCCGCACCTGCCCCTCCACCACCTGCAGCACCTCCGGACCTCCTTTCCCATCCGCCGCAACACCCGTACCTGCCCCTACCCTACCCATGGTGCCTGCGGTCCCCTACCCAACCCCCGGCACACCCATCCCACAGCACCTCCGGAACCCTTCACCCATCCACAACATCCCCACACCTGCCCCTCTCCCACCCGTGGCACCCCTGCCCCTCCCCCACCTGCAGTGCCTCCGGACCCCTCCCCCATCTGCATCCCCCACTCCTCTGCCCCTCCCCCACGCGCAGCACCTCCCGAACCTTCCCCATCCGGGCCCCACCCCCACTTCTGCCTCCCCTCCACCCGCAGCATCTACAGACACCATCCGCAGTCCCCCCCGCACCCGCTACATTCTGTACATCGTGCCCTGCAGGTGCTGTTCACGCCGTCGCAAGGGGCTGCGCCTCCTTCACCATCGCACGCCCTTTCATTGTGCAATATTTAACCACTAACAAAGGAATGCAGGTAATACTCCATATAATACAAATATTAAACCCCAGAAAGGCATGCAAGGGTTAAGGGGGCGTAGCCCCTTGCGACGGTGTGAAGAGCGCCCGTAGGGCGCGATGAAGCACCTAGTTCAGTGTAAGTACTGTACATGAATGATAATCGTTCACAGCCTATTTGATTTGGTTATCAAACCTGTCAGATCCTCTGATCATCAGTGTATGGATGCCTGCCATCAGTCAGCCATTGTGTGTTCCGCTGGATCATCTACATTATCACGTAGTCTGTGGATGGCTCTAGATTACTGTAATACCCCTTTTACACCGCCAGCATATAACACGGGTTATTGCACACGAGTGTGCATAACCCGTGTTTCTGGTTGTTGTAAAAGGGCAGAGTTGGAATAATCCGTGTCGAGTGACGCGGTATTCCAACTCGGGTAGTTTGCAGGGTTGAACACGGGTTCAACCCGGCAAATTCTGCAGTGTAAACATGAGCCGGATTGCATCGACGCGGCTTCCCGTTTACAGAGAATGTACGGGCGGAACTTGCAGATCATGTGATCTCCAAGCTCCACCCCGCCACATTATCGGCTACGTCACCAACCCGGCAATAAGCCGGGTAGGAGACGGCAGTGGGAAAGGGGGCTGAAGCGGGTCGCAGCCGGGTAGCACCCATGTTAGGCTCCCGGCTGCGACCCGCTATTTCAGTGTAAAAGTGGTATTATTTGCTACAAATTAAGACAAAATATCAAATAAAGTCACTAGTAATCAGCAGCAGGTGCTGCCCCTAGGCTGTAGCGCCATCCACAGTGTGCATATGAAGATACATGTGAAATCTATAGATTGTAAGCTTGCGAGCAGGGCCTTCCTACCTCTATGACTGTTTGTTATCGCCCAGTTTGTTATTGTTATTTCAAATTGTAAAGCGCAACGGAATTTGCTGCGCTATATAAGAAACTGTTAATAAATAAATAAATAATTGTATGTAGCATATGTCCTGGCTTTCTTCCCTGGGGATCTGCCGCCGCAGCACTGAACTGACTGATCAGCCTGCCAATCAACATTTAGCCCTCCCCAGGACTGCTGTGAAGCCAGCCAATGGGAGTCCAGGGGCAGGCTAAATGATGATTGACAGCTTGAGCAGTAAATTCATTGCTGCGGTGGCGGAAGATCCCCAGGGAAGGAAGTCAGGACATAAGTTACATACAACTTCACTTGTATATTCATACGTCCTGGTCAGTTCCCCCCTGCACGCTGTGGACTGTGCTGCAGCCTAAGGGCAGAAGCCACCGCTGCTAGTAAACATCATCAGAAGTTATTACATAATTTATTAAATCATTTGTGAAAATGAAAATCTTTGGATCTCTTTACTGGATCAGTAGGGAGGTAATTTTATGACATGCACTTGCTTCTCAAAGACACAAACATACAATGGGCAGAAATTTCTACTAAGCACAGGTGCATTAGTCTGATGATCACGATTCAGCTGGTAAACCCTCTGCAAACTGTTTCTAGGTCAGCTGGCAGAGCCTTAACAGTTCATGTGACTTGCCTGTTTGATCTATTGATAGCTGCTTCCGCTACTGAAGCTTCTGTTTGCAGGTGTCTTAGGGGAGTCTTAGGTTGGAATACATCAACTTGTTTTTCTCTTCCTTACACACTACAATATTTGGGTGTGGTATGTTAGGTTGACATTACTCATGCCGATGTGCATCAGGTTGACATGACAATGACTGACATTTCCAGAAACTGCCACCATTTCACTTGATTCTCTGCTTTGATGACAATGGTTCTACATCTGGTCTCCCTGTTTCTTCAGTAAAGTCGACATCCACAGGAGCTGAAACTTTGTTGGACTCTTGTTAAATTTGGATGTTTGATAAATTGATCCATGTTTCTTTATGGACATCTTAATATTGGGATACATTTGCATACCTTTGTAAAATGGTGCAGGAGAGGAGTCACCAGAAGAGGTCATGGTGATCACTCAATATGTTTGAAGGATAAGTATGAGGTTGGCTGAGCAGATAACTACGGCTGACGGATGACAATGAGTGGGAATGCAGACTGTGAGTTATTTATGCAGGTAGCTAAAGGAAAAGAATAAATAATGACAATTTCTATCCTCTGCTCTACCCCTCATAAACCATTGCCACATAATCTTCGCAAATTCCCTCTCACCCTATCCATCCATACCTTTGTAAAATGGTGAAGGAAAGGGAGTTGCCAGCAGGTCACCCAATATGTTTGCAGAATAAGGATGAGGTTAGCTGAGCAGATAACTACAGCTGATAGTTGACGACTAGCAGGAATGAAGACTCAGTGTTGAATGGGGCAAGTAGGGTCCACCGAGTGAAATACAGTGTTAGTGGCCCATGCTTAGGGGTCGTAGATAGCCTCCAGAAGGTGTGTGGCCAGCTACCACAGAGGCATGGCTAACTATTAGGATGGTCTGTGCCCTTTATAAATATATACACACACAGTAAGTACTGATTGTACTTGCATGATAATGTACCAGATGAATGCAGGCACAGATTTGTCAAAATACATCTAGCCTCAATACGCCATGGAGCCCAAGATCCTGATGCAACTGAGCAACCAGATTCTGTGCAACCCTGCAAGCAACAGGCGTCTTTGTTTTGACGAAGATGCTTCGTAGTTGTAACACAATGTGACTAGGATACAGAGAGATTGTGCTGATTAATTTGAAATGTGACAAATTGTATATCTGTGTGCGACTGAGTCTGTATACGAAGCACAATGGAACTTGACATGGAAAAAAAACACAGCTATTGCACCGCAGAACTTTGTATAACGGTTCAGAGATACAGAGATATTCAAGTGTCATATATCAGATTAATCAGCATAGTCTCCTTGTGCGTTCTAGTTGCGTTTTGACCAAGACACATTTTCTGCAAAAAAGATGCCTCACGCTAGCAGAGTCTCATGGGACCTGTCGCGCTGACAGAGAGTCTGTTTGGCACAACTGCAGCAATGACGTATGGGGACACAGCTGTAGCCAAAAGGTAAAGTATATAAATAGTTATATAAATAATAAAAAAAACTCATTGCCACAACCTTTATATGATATATAGACTATAGTGAGACCTATGCTTTGTGGAGTGGAGAGAGGAGACAAGGTGGAAGTATGAAAAAAACAAAAAAATTGGCCTCCACGGGAAAATAATAAAACGCATAGGCTTTGCATGAAAAACACACACAAACACAGGCAAACAATATTATTAAACACACACACATGGGCACCCACAAGAATAAAAATGCACACATAGGGGCATATGCAGAAGGGTACGAGTTTGCCAGAGGTACGGCATGCCAGATGAATTCAGACATTTTTTTTAAGTGTCAATCATTTACAAGTCAAAACCATGCCTTATAAATGATTGCAGCTATAAAAAAAAAGTCAGAGATAGCCCTGCAGTCCGCACCTCCGGTAAACTCAGACCCTATTACATATGCCCCATAGGCACAAAAAGGAAAACACACACATAGATAATATCCACAGGTGAAAATAACACACCCACACATAGACTCCAGAGTAAAATAATAAAATGCATAGGCTTTGCATGAAAAAAACCTAACACATGGGCCCACACAGGAAAATAATAAAACACAGAAGGAGTGGATATGAGGAGGGGAGCAGGGACCGGAGTTCAGGCCAGCGGCAACCCACCATCCCACAGGAGCCAGCAGTGATAGTCAATGGCCATCCAGCCAACATCACTGAGCAGGGCCAGATTAACAATTGGGCAGATGGAGCTACATCTCCAAGCCTCCACATAAAAATAGGCTCATGGTGCTGGCAGCAGGATGCTGACCAGGTGCAAAGCTGGCCAAACAATCATAAATCATAAGTATTAAAATAGAATTTGTAGTTTACTCACAAAATTATCCAATTTTTATATGTTTATATATTTAGGAAACCATTGGGGCACACAGTGTATAGGGTGTACACACACACATGACTCTGGCCACATTCAGTGGCATTAAGATCATGGGAGGACTGCGGAGAGAATTCTCTTATGAGATATCCAATAATTTACAGGTACGAAGAAATAAAAGAATTAAGACTCGGGTCTTCATGAAGCAGTGAAAAGTGTGGAGAAGTGAGCCAGTGGCGAAGCTGCCCATGGGAACCAATCAGTGTTGAGGTAGCATTTTATAAAATTAAAATTATATGTAGCAGCTGATTGGTTGCCATGGGCAACTTCTCCACTGGCTCACTTCTCCACACTTTTCACTGCTTCACGAATAGACCTGTCTGTACCCATAGCATATCCCTTATAGGCATACTTGCCTACTTTTGAAAAAGCATTTCAGGGAGACTGTGAAAGTAACACCTATCAGTGCGGACGTGGACTGCCACATCTGAGAGGCGTGTCATAAAAATGACTTACATCCAAATGTAAATTTTGTAAGATCTACTTGTTGAAGAAAAGATATTTTTCAGGAATTGTTAGTGTGTTGTGTTTTACAAGAGGCTCCATATACTGTAAGTGGCCATGAGAAACCTTATTTAAAATGCATGTAGCCATAGATAGCATTGTGCCTTATAATCAATGCAGGGAAATGGTAATAAAGAGCTCATTTGAATATATGTACCCCTGAATTCTTTTTTCCCCCCAAGAATGTAACAGCTATATAATGGTGGTAAGGTGGAATCAGGGAGATTGCTGGACTATTCAGGGAGTGAGGGAGATTGCTACTATTTCAGGGAGTCTCCTGTAGAATGAGGGAGGGTAGGCAACTGTGCTTATAGGAATAGAGGGGCAGATTTATTAAGCTTGGTGAAGTGATAAATTGGAAGGTGATAAAGCACCAGCCACTCAGCTCCTAACTGTCATTTTTCAAACCCAGCCTGTAACATGGAAGTTAGGATCTGATTGGCTGGTCCTTTATCACTTCACCAAGCTTAATAAATCTGCCCCAGAGTCTTCTCAACAACTTGGGTTATTACCAATGGACGACTAAACATAGGATTCTACAACGATTCATCATCTTAATACAGCATATGAGAGGACTATTATCTGACCTGAAATTTTTATGCTTTATACGTGTATTCCCAAATAGTTCAGATAAACTGTCACTTACACAGACTGCTTGGTTATTTTTAGATCTAGAAAACTTTAAATTGAAATGTTATTATGCTTCACATGTCATTGAAATGAATGGCATTCTATGCATTCAGTGTAAAAGTAGGTGCTGCTATATGTTTGTGTTACTTAAACTATTCACATTTTAAACCTCAGTTGTAAGAGTGTGCAGAATGTTCCAGGGAGGGTCACTTTGAATAGCAACAGAAATCCACATAAGCTATTAAAAACATGTGGCCACAAAGTAAGTAACTTAAACAAAGTAAACATACAGTAGGTCCTGATTCTGATTTGAAAGTCAAACAAAAAAAGCAAGTAACTCTGAGTCTGGAACAAACTATGGGGGTCATTCCAAGTTGATCGTAGCTCTGCCAAATTTAGAACAGCTACGGTCATCTTCCCAGACATGCGGGGGGATGCCCAGCACAGGGCTAGTCCGCCCCGCATGTCAGTCTGCATCCACCCCCCCCCCCCCCCTCCGCACAAGTACAAAAGCATTGCCCGCTTTCGTACTTGAAGAGTAACTCCCAGCCATCGCAGCTCCTATGGTTGGCTGGGAGTTACTCGTCGCTGCCCTGGTTTGCAGCGGCTGCGTGTGATGTCACGCAGCTACTGTGGCCTGCCCCTCCGCGTGGTCCGGCCACGCCTGCGTTGGCCGGACCGCGTCCAAAAACGGCAGGCAAATGCTGCAGTGCCGCCCCCTCCTGCCCAGCGACCGCCTCTGCCTGTCAATCAGGCAGAGGCGATCGCTAGGTAACGACGGCGGGCACATGCACAGTTCCGACCCGATCGCTGCGCTGCGAACAACTGCAGCGTGCGATCGGGTCGGAATGACCCGCTATGTTGCAAAGCAAGGGAGGCAAGTACATTTATATTTTTTCTGTGCAGGGTAAATACTGGCTACTTTTACATGTAGCCTACAAATGTTAGACAGACTTATTTTTGCACTACAAATTTCAGTTTGGACACATTCCTCTCAATCTAAATCTGTCTCCACATGTTACATCTGCCCCACCTGTAGTAACATAGTAACATAGTATTTGAGGTTGAATAGAGGCAAATTGCCCATCGTGTTCAACCTGTTTTAAGTTGTGATGATTCTACATACTTGCTAAATAATGTTTATGTCTAGTTAGCTACTATAACTCATGTTACCCCCGGATTAACCACGTTGATATTTTAAGTATTATAACCTTGGTTAGCTTTTTCATTCAGAAATGTATCCATTCCTTTTTTAAATCCAATTACAGAGTCCGCCATTACCACCTTCCCTGGCAGGGAATTCCACATCCTGATTGCCCTAACAGTTGCGTTCGGAACTTTCTCTCCTCCAGTCGCAGCGAGTGCCCACGTGTCCTAAACTGTGTTCTTTTAATAAATAATTCCTCTGATAACTCTTTGTGATGTCCCTTTACATCAGTGATTTTCAACCTTTTTTTTTACTTGCGGCACACCGAACAATATTTTAAAATTGCCAAGGCACACCATCAGTTTACCCACAGGAAAAACAAAACAAAAACACACATTGGCCCTCACAGCAAAAAAAATAAAAAAATCCATACATACATTGGCCTACACAGAAAATACAATCACATTGCTCCCCACATAAATCCTATTGCTTCCCACATTAATTATTCACATTGTTCCTCCCATAAATACTATTGCTCCCCACAGGAGAAATAACATAACAAATATTAGCCGCTACCGGTCCGTTGTCCTCCTCCCTGTCCATCAGTAGAGGGGGTTATTCATAGTGGAGTGCTGCAAATACTGAGCAGCGGGCGGTCGGGCAGGTGTGGATGTGGGTGGGCAAGGAAAGCTGTGGATGCAGGCGGGAACTGGAAGTTGTATATGCAGGCGGTGGTCGTGACCTAGGATATCACGCCGCCGCGTCACAAAGGCATAGGTCATGGTCGGAGCATGACTGATCCTCTAAGAAGAGCCCGGGCCAACAGTTCAATCTGAAGGTGCAGGAAGCTGCTCTGGCTCCGCGGCACACCTTGCAACTGGTCGCGGCACACTAGTGTGCCACGGCACACTGGTTGAAAAAGACTGCTTTACATATTTGAAGATATTAATAATATATCCTCTTAGGCGCCTCTTTTCTAGTGTATACATATTCAGCCTAGTAAGTCTTTCCTTTTAGTCCTTCTAGGCCTTTAATCAATTTAGTAGCTCGCCTTTGAACACTTTCGAGTTCACTGATGTCTTTTTTATACAATGGTGCCCAAAACTGAACACAATATTCCAGGTGCGGACGTACCAATGCCTTATACAGTGGCATGATTACATCCAAGTCCCTTGTCTCAATTCCCCTTTTTTATGCACGCTAGCACCTTACTTGCCTTCTTTACTGCGTTTTGACATTGTGTACGGTTATTAAGCCTATTATCAATGAATACCCCCTAATCTTTTTCCAACTCTGTTTCCCCTAGGCGTTCCCCATTTAATATGTAGGAAGCAAGTTTGTTTTTAGTCCCACAATGCATAACCTTGCATTTGTCTGTATTGAACCTCATTTTCCATTTAGACGCCCAGAGTTCAAGTTTAGATAGATCATTCTGCAAGGACTCCACATCCAATTCTGAATTAATTACCTTACACAGTTTAGTATTATCTGCAAAGATTGACACTGTGCTTCCCAGGCCTATTTCTAGGTCATTGATAAATATGTTGAACAGTAGTGGTCCGAGTACGGACCCTTGTGATATTCCGCTGACTACTGGGGACCAGGTTGAGGACTTCCCATTGACCACTACTCGCTGTACCCTGCTATCCAACCAGCTGCTTATCCATGTGCAAATAGTTCTTCCTAGGCCAATCTCCTTTAATTTGATCATCAGTCTCCTGTGAGGAACTGTATCGAAGGCTTTTGCAAAATCTAGGAAGACCACATCCACTGCTTTTCCTTGATCAAGATTATTGCTCACTCCCTTGTAGAAGCTAATTAAGTTAGTCCGACATGACCTGTCCCTCACAAAACCATGCTGGTTCTTGCTAATAATCCTAGCTGACTGTAGATACTCCTGTATGCTGTCCCTTAGAATTCCTTCCAATATTTTCCCCACTATAGATGTTAAACTAACTGGTCTGTAGTTTCCCAGAAGATTTTTGGATCCCTTTTTAAATAATGGCACTACCTCAGCTATACGCCAATCCTTCGGTACCATGCCTGATCTAATTGAACTATTGAAAATCAAGTATATGGGTCGTGCTAGTTGTGAACTAAGCTCCATAAGAACCCTCGGGTGAAGTCCATTAGGACCAGGTGATTTATTAATCTTAATTTTGCTAAGTCTCTCCTGGACTACTACTTCGCTTAAACAAGTATCTAACCATGAATCATTACTGTCACAATTGTTATGCTCTACTCCCACCATCAGTTCTTCACTGGTAAATACTGATGAAAAGAATTTGTTCAGTATTTCCACTTTTATTTCGTCATCATTTATCAATTCTCCTAATTCATCTTTTAATGGACCTATAGTCTCCTTTTTTAACCTTTTACCCTTTATGTATTTAAAAAACTTTTTAGGATTGCTTTTCATTTTCCATTTTAGCTGCTCTTATTGCTTTTTTGAATTTCTTATTACACTCCTTGTAATACTTGAAAGACTCCTCCTTTCCATTAGATTTAAATGCTTTGAAAGCCTGCTTTTTTTATCCATTTCTGCCTTAACCTTCTTGTTAAGCCACATCGGTTTGAGTCTAACACTCTTGTGTTTACTGGCCACGGAATAAAGTTATGAATATTACTATCCAGCAACCCTTTTAAAACATCTCACATTTCCGAAGTGTTCTTGTTATTAAACAGAACCTCCCACTCTATGTCGTTAAGTGCACATCTAAGCATACTGAAATTAGCCTTCCTAAAGTTAGAAGTTTTGGTGGAACCCCTGTAGCTATGTTTCCTGAAACTGATGTTGAATGTGATCATATAGTGATCACTGTTACCCAAAGTCTCCCCAACTTTAGTGTTTGATATAATGTCCACGTTATTAGTAATTACTAGATCCAGGGTAGTTTTACCCCTAGTTGGGTCCTCGACTAATTGAGACAAGTAGTGATCCCTAAACATATTTAGGACCTGCTGCCCCTCGCTTTAGCACAAGAATCGTTACTCCAGTTTATATCCGGGTAATTAAAATCCCCAATGACAAGGATGTCCCCCAATCCCGCAGCCGTTTTGATTTGCTGCAATAGTTGTTCTTCCTCATGTATGCTAATATCCAGCTGTTTGTAGCACGTGCCTATGACTAGTTTTTTTGCATCAATTCCCCCACTTGAGATTTCTACCCATAGTGACTCCACATTATCGCCAGTCTTCTCATAGATAACCTTCTTTAGGTATGGTTTAAGTGATGGTTTAACATAAAGACATACACCTCCTCCTCTTTTGTTAGCCCTGTCCCTCCTAAAAAGAGAATACCCCTCCAAGTTAGCAACCCAGTCATACTCAGCCTTTGATACTAACAATTCCAATTCCCCCATTTTACCGCTAGACTTCTTGCACTTGCAAGCATACATTTTAGTTTATCGGTTCCTTTATTTGTTTGTTTTCCTAAAGATTTCCCATCCTGGTTAACTAGTGCATACGTAGAGTTACTGATACAGACTGTCCTTCTCGCTCCCTCTCCAACCCCACTGTACTTAGTATTGCCCACCTTACTTTTCTCTTTGGTCAACCCAATGTTCCCGTCTAAATTCACCGCCCTGACATAAGTATTTTCCCTTAAGTCCCGTACAACGTTTTCTATAGTCTGTAATGATGACACATAATTGTTATTATTTAATGCTTTAGCAATACCTTTCTTAACACCCTTAATCGAACCTATGTAAATACCCTTACCGGCTGCACTTTCCCTCCCCCCTTCTTCACCCCAATTTATCTCACTACCACCATCCCTACTATACTCGCTGCATGACCCATATTTTCTAGCTAAACCCTCCCCCCAGGCTCCTAGTTTAAAAACTCCTCCAACCTACTAACCATCCTACCCCCCAGCACTGCAGCCCCTTCCTCATTCAGGTGCAATCCGTCACGAGAAAAAAGATGGCGCCTGACTGAGAAGTCCGCCCAGTGTTCCAAGAACATAAACCCCTCTTTCCTACACCAGTCTCTGAGCCACACATTTACCTCCCTAATCTCCCTCTGTCTCCCTGGGCTAGCGCATGGCACTGGTAATATTTCAGAGAAAATTACCTTAGATGTCCTTTTTTTTTAGTTTCTTGCCTAAGTCCCTATAATCTTTCTTAAGGACATCCCACCTACCACTAACTTTGTCGTTGGTGCCAACGTGCACCAAGACCGCCAGGTCTTTCCCAGCCCCTCCCAACAATCTATCTACCTGGTCCGCGATGTGCCGTACCCGAGCACCCGGGAGACAACAGACCGTACGGCAATCATGGTCCCGGTAGCAGATTGCCCTATCTGCCTTCCTACTGATAGAGTCCCCTACCACCACCATCTGCCTGGGCACCTCTCTAGCTTTCATCCCATCTGAGCCAGAGGGACCACTCCTCGGGTTGCTAGAGTGAGCAGTCTCCCCCAGCTCCGTCATTTCGTCGCTATCATCCACCGAATCTTCGTCCAATCGGGCAAATTTGTTCGGGTTTGATAGATCCGAGATGTTGTGCCTCCCCCTCTTTTTCTCCCTTCTAACAGTGACCCAACTGCCTACCTGATTTTCCTCATCTACCAGTGACCCCTGCTGCAACTCCTCCACCGTTCTATCTAAACTTCGCTCGAGATTGTAAATATCCCTCAGTCGTGTAACGGTCTGCTCTAGATCAGTTACCTGGGCTTCCAGGGCAACCGTTCGCTCACATCTCGTGCATATGTATTCGCCCTGGGTCGGCTGCTCTAGGTGCGCATACATCTTGCACGACACGCACAGAGTGAGACTCTCAATTACGGCCCCTCCCATTGTTTAAAAACTCAACTCCCTATTACCTTTCGAAAGTACAATAAAGAGAATAAAAACCAACTAACCAACAGTGCAGCATGGTTTTGCAGGAGAGACATGGGCAGAGAACTGCTGAAGTGACAGGCAGAGATGTGTACAAGCAGCACTTCTGTGGGCATTATGTGCATAAGCGGCACTACTATTGTGGGCATTATGTGTAAGGGGCACTATTACTGTTGTGTATATTGTGTGCAAGGGGCACTACTGTGGGCATTATGTATAAGTAGAGATGAGCGGGTTCGGTTCCTCTGAATCCGAACCCGCCCGAACTTCAGGTTTTTTACACGGGTCCGAGCAGGCTCGGATCTTCCCGCCTTGCTCGGCTAACCCGAGCGCGCCCGAACGTCATCATCACGCTGTCGGATTCTCGCGAGGCTCGGATTCTATCGCGAGACTCGGATTCTATATAAGGAGCCGCGCGTCGCCGCCATTTTCACACGTGCATTGAGAGTCATAGGGAGAGGACGTGGCTGGCGTCCTCTCCGTTTAGAGAAGAGAGAGACACAGTATTTTCGGGGAGCATTATTAGGAGGAGTACTACTGTATACTATAACTATACTACTTGCTGAAGTGATATATAGATTAGATAGTGTGACTGTAACTAAGTGTATTATCTGACTTGTGGGGGAGACACTGACAGTGGGGAGCAGTTAGAGTCTGAGAGCAGGACTCAGGAGTACATATAACGTACAGTGCACACTTTTGCTGCCAGAGTCAGTGCCACACTGCCATTGTTGTGACCACACTGACCACCAGTATAATAATATATTTTGTGATTGTCTGCTTAGGCCTCGGAGTACTAGTTGCAAGTTGCAACGTGACCTGTCCTGAAGTGACCACCAGTTTAATAATCAATCACCACCAGTTTAATATATATATATATATATATATATATATATAATATTGTATACCACCTACCCGTGGTTTTTTTTTTTTTTCATTCTTCTTTATACATACTACTATAGTAGCTTACTGTAGCAGTCTGCGGTGCTGTGCTGAGCTGACAGTGTCCAGCAGGTCCGTCATCAGTCATCATTACCTAATAAATATATTATCTACCTGTCCGGCTGCAGTACTAGTGATATTATATATACATACATATATATATTGATTTCATCTCATTATCAATCATCCAGTCTATATTAGCAGCAGACACAGTACGTTAGTCCACGGCTGTAGCTACCTCTGTGTCGGCACTCAGCAGTCCATCCATAATTGTATACCACCTACCCGTGGTTTTTTTTTTTTCGTTCTTCTTTGTACATACTACTATAGTATAGTAGCTTACTGTAGCAGTCTGCGGTGCTGCTGAGCTGACAGTGTCCAGCAGGTCCGTCATCAGTCATCATTACCTAATAAATATATTATCTACCTGTCCGGCTGCAGTACTAGTGATATTATATATACATACATATATATATTGATTTCATCTCATTATCAATCATCCAGTCTATATTAGCAGCAGACACAGTACGTTAGTCCACGGCTGTAGCTACCTCTGTGTCGGCACTCGGCAGTCCATCCATAATTGTATACCACCTACCCGTGGGGTTTTTTTTTTCTTTCTTCTTTGTACATACTACTATAGAGTATAGTAGCTTACTGTAGCAGTCTGCGGTGCTGCTGAGCTGACAGTGTCCAGCAGGTCCGTCATCAGTCATCATTACCTAATAAACATATTATCTACCTGTCCGGCTGCAGTACTAGTGATATTATATATACATACATATATATATTGATTTCATCTCATTATCAATCATCCAGTCTATATTAGCAGCAGACACAGTACATTAGTCCACGGCTGTAGCTACCTCTGTGTCGGCACTCAGCAGTCCATCCATAATTGTATACCACCTACCCGTGGTTTTTTTTTTCCGTTCTTCTTTGTACATACTACTATAGTATAGTAGCTTACTGTAGCAGTCTGCGGTGCTGCTGAGCTGACAGTGTCCAGCAGGTCCGTCATCAGTCATCATTACCTAATAAATATATTATCTACCTGTCCGGCTGCAGTACTAGTGATATTATATATACATACATATATATATATTGATTTCATCTCATTATCAATCATCCAGTCTATATTAGCTGCAGACACAGTACGTTAGTCCACGGCTGTAGCTACCTCTGTGTCGGCACTCGGCAGTCCATCCATAATTGTATACCACCTTCCCGTGGTTTTTTTTTTTCTTCTTTGTACATACTACTATAGAGTATAGTAGCTTACTGTAGCAGTCTGCGGTGCTGCTGAGCTGACAGTGTCCAGCAGGTCCGTCATCAGTCATCATTACCTAATAAATATATTATCTACCTGTCCGGCTGCAGTACTAGTGATATTATATATACATACATATATATATTGATTTCATCTCATTATCAATCATCCAGTCTATATTAGCAGCAGACACAGTACGTTAGTCCACGGCTGTAGCTACCTCTGTGTCGGCACTCGGCAGTCCATCCATAATTGTATACCACCTACCCGTGGTTTTTTTTTTTTCTTTCTTCTTTGTACATACTACTATAGAGTATAGTAGCTTACTGTAGCAGTCTGCGGTGCTGCTGAGCTGACAGTGTCCAGCAGGTCCGTCATCAGTCATCATTACCTAATAAATATATTATCTACCTGTCCGGCTGCAGTACTAGTGATATTATATATACATACATATATATATTGATTTCATCTCATTATCAATCATCCAGTCTATATTAGCAGCAGACACAGTACGTTAGTCCACGGCTGTAGCTACCTCTGTGTCGGCACTCGGCAGTCCATCCATAATTGTATACCATCTACCCGTGGGTTTTTTTTTTCTTTCTTCTTTGTACATACTACTATAGAGTATAGTAGCTTACTGTAGCAGTCTGCGGTGCTGCTGAGCTGACAGTGTCCAGCAGGTCCGTCATCAGTCATCATTACCTAATAAATATATTATCTACCTGTCCGGCTGCAGTACTAGTGATATTATATATACATACATATATATATTGATTTCATCTCATTATCAATCATCCAGTCTATATTAGCAGCAGACACAGTACGTTAGTCCACGGCTGTAGCTACCTCTGTGTCGGCACTCGGCAGTCCATCCATAAGTATACTAGTATCCATCCATCTCCATTGTTTACCTGAGGTGCCTTTTAGTTGTGCCTATTAAAATATGGAGAACAAAAATGTTGAGGTTCCAAAATTAGGGAAAGATCAAGATCCACTTCCACCTCGTGCTGAAGCTGCTGCCACTAGTCATGGCCGAGACGATGAAATGCCAGCAACGTCGTCTGCCAAGGCCGATGCCCAATGTCATAGTACAGAGCATGTCAAATCCAAAACACCAAATATCAGTAAAAAAAGGACTCCAAAACCTAAAATAAAATTGTCGGAGGAGAAGCGTAAACTTGCCAATATGCCATTTACCACACGGAGTGGCAAGGAACGGCTGAGGCCCTGGCCTATGTTCATGGCTAGTGGTTCAGCTTCACATGAGGATGGAAGCACTCAGCCTCTCGCTAGAAAACTGAAAAGACTCAAGCTGGCAAAAGCACCGCAAAGAACTGTGCGTTCTTCGAAATCCCAAATCCACAAGGAGAGTCCAATTGTGTCGGTTGCGATGCCTGACCTTCCCAACACTGGACGTGAAGAGCATGCGCCTTCCACCATTTGCACGCCCCCTGCAAGTGCTGGAAGGAGCACCCGCAGTCCAGTTCCTGATAGTCAGATTGAAGATGTCAGTGTTGAAGTACACCAGGATGAGGAGGATATGGGTGTTGCTGGCGCTGGGGAGGAAATTGACCAGGAGGATTCTGATGGTGAGGTGGTTTGTTTAAGTCAGGCACCCGGGGAGACACCTGTTGTCCGTGGGAGGAATATGGCCACTGACATGCCTAGTGAAAATACCAAAAAAATCAGCTCTTCGGTGTGGAAGTATTTCAACAGAAATGCGGACAACAGGTGTCAAGCCGTGTGTTGCCTTTGTCAAGCTGTAATAAGTAGGGGTAAGGACGTTAACCACCTCGGAACATCCTCCCTTATACGTCACCTGCAGCGCATTCATAATAAGTCAGTGACAAGTTCAAAAACTTTGGGTGACAGCGGAAGCAGTCCACTGACCAGTAAATCCCTTCCTCTTGTAACCAAGCTCACGCAAACCACCCCACCAACTCCCTCAGTGTCAATTTCCTCCTTCCCCAGGAATGCCAATAGTCCTGCAGGCCATGTCACTGGCAATTCTGACGATTCCTCTCCTGCCTAGGATTCCTCCGATGCATCCTTGCGTGTAACGCCTACTGCTGCTGGCGCTGCTGTTGTTGCTGCTGGGAGTCGATGGTCATCCCAGAGGGGAAGTCGTAAGACCACTTTTACTACTTCCACCAAGCAATTGACTGTCCAACAGTCCTTTGCGAGGAAGATGAAATATCACAGCAGTCATCCTGCTGCAAAGCGGATAACTGAGGCCTTGGCATCCTGGGTGGTGAGAAACGTGGTTCCGGTATCCATCATTACTGCAGAGCCAACTAGAGACTTGTTGGAGGTACTGTGTCCCCGGTACCAAATACCATCTAGGTTCCATTTCTCTAGGCAGGCGATACCGAAAATGTACACAGACCTCAGAAAAAGAGTCACCAGTGTCCTAAAAAATGCAGCTGTACCCAATGTCCACTTAACCACGGACATGTGGACAAGTGGAGCAGGGCAGGGTCAGGACTATATGACTGTGACAGCCCACTGGGTAGATGTATGGACTCCCGCCGCAAGAACAGCAGCGGCGGCACCAGTAGCAGCATCTCGCAAACGCCAACTCTTTCCTAGGCAGGCTACGCTTTGTATCACCGGTTTCCAGAATACGCACACAGCTGAAAACCTCTTACGGCAACTGAGGAAGATCATCGCGGAATGGCTTACCCCAATAGGACTCTCCTGTGGATTTGTGGCATCGGACAACGCCAGCAATATTGTGTGTGCATTAAATATGGGCAAATTCCAGCACGTCCCATGTTTTGCACATACCTTGAATTTGGTGGTGCAGAATTATTTAAAAAACGACAGGGGCGTGCAAGAGATGCTGTCGGTGGCCAGAAGAATTGCGGGACACTTTCGGCGTACAGGCACCACGTACAGAAGACTGGAGCACCACCAAAAACTACTGAACCTGCCCTGCCATCATCTGAAGCAAGAAGTGGTAACGAGGTGGAATTCAACCCTCTATATGCTTCAGAGGTTGGAGGAGCAGCAAAAGGCCATTCAAGCCTATACAATTGAGCACGATATAGGAGGTGGAATGCACCTGTCTCAAGCGCAGTGGAGAATGATTTCAACGTTGTGCAAGGTTCTGATGCCCTTTGAACTTGCCACACGTGAAGTCAGTTCAGACACTGCCAGCCTGAGTCAGGTCATTCCCCTCATCAGGCTTTTGCAGAAGAAGCTGGAGACATTGAAGGAGGAGCTAACACGGAGCGATTCCGCTAGGCATGTGGGACTTGTGGATGGAGCGTTTAATTCGCTTAACAAGGATTCACGGGTGGTCAATCTGTTGAAATCAGAGCACTACATTTTGGCCACCGTGCTCGATCCTAGATTTAAAGCCTACCTTGGATCTCTCTTTCCGGCAGACACAAGTCTGCTGGGGTTGAAAGACCTGCTGGTGAGAAAATTGTCAAGTCAAGCGGAACGCGACCTGTCAACATCTCCTCACATTCTCCCGCAACTGGGGGTGCGAGGAAAAGGCTCAGAATTCCGAGCCCACCCGCTGGCGGTGATGCAGGGCAGTCTGGAGCGACTGCTGATGCTGACATCTGGTCCGGACTGAAGGACCTGACAACGATTACGGACATGTCGTCTACTGTCACTGCATATGATTCTCTCAACATTGAAAGAATGGTGGAGGATTATATGAGTGACCGCATCCAAGTAGGCACGTCACACAGTCCGTACTTATACTGGCAGGAAAAAGAGGCAATTTGGAGGCCCTTGCACAAACTGGCTTTATTCTACCTAAGTTGCCCTCCCACAAGTGTGTACTCCGAAAGAGTGTTTAGTGCCGCCGCTCACCTTGTCAGCAATCGGCGTACGAGGTTACATCCAGAAAATGTGGAGAAGATGATGTTCATTAAAATGAATTATAATCAATTCCTCCGTGGAGACATTGACCAGCAGCAATTGCCTCCACAAAGTACACAGGGAGCTGAGATGGTGGATTCCAGTGGGGACGAATTGATAATCTGTGAGGAGGGGGATGTACACGGTGATATATCGGAGGATGATGATGAGGTGGACATCTTGCCTCTGTAGAGCCAGTTTGTGCAAGGAGAGATTAATTGCTTCTTTTTTGGTGGGGGTCCAAACCAACCCGTCATTTCAGTCACAGTCGTGTGGCAGACCCTGTCACTGAAATGATGGGTTGGTTAAAGTGTGCATGTCCTGTTTATACAACATAAGGGTGGGTGGGAGGGCCCAAGGACAATTCCATCTTGCACCTCTTTTTTCTTTAATTTTTCTTTGCGTCATGTGCTGTTTGGGGAGGGTTTTTTGGAAGGGACATCCTGCGTGACACTGCAGTGCCACTCCTAGATGGGCCCGGTGTTTGTGTCGGCCACTAAGGTCGCTTATCTTACTCACACAGCTACCTCATTGCGCCTCTTTTTTTCTTTGCGTCATGTGCTGTTTGGGGAGGGTTTTTTGGAAGGGACATCCTGCGTGACACTGCAGTGACACTCCTAGATGGGCCCGGTGTTTGTGTCGGCCACTAGGGTCGCTTATCTTACTCACACAGCTACCTCATTGCGCCTCTTTTTTTCTTTGCGTCATGTGCTGTTTGGGGAGGGTTTTTTGGAAGGGACATCCTGCGTGACACTGCAGTGACACTCCTAGATGGGCCCGGTGTTTGTGTCGGCCACTAGGGTCGCTTATCTTACTCACACAGCTACCTCATTGCGCCTCTTTTTTTCTTTGCGTCATGTGCTGTTTGGGGAGGGTTTTTTGGAAGGGACATCCTGCGTGACACTGCAGTGACACTCCTAGATGGGCCTGGTGTTTGTGTCGGCCACTAGGGTCGCTTATCTTACTCACACAGCTACCTCATTGCGCCTCTTTTTTTCTTTGCGTCATGTGCTGTTTGGGGAGGGTTTTTTGGAAGGGACATCCTGCGTGACACTGCAGTGACACTCCTAGATGGGCCCGGTGTTTGTGTCGGCCACTAGGGTCGCTTATCTTACTCACACAGCTACCTCATTGCGCCTCTTTTTTTCTTTGCGTCATGTGCTGTTTGGGGAGGGTTTTTTGGAAGGGACATCCTGCGTGACACTGCAGTGACACTCCTAGATGGGCCCGGTGTTTGTGTCGGCCACTAGGGTCGCTTAGCTTAGTCATCCAGCGACCTAGGTGCAAATTTTAGGACTAAAAATAATATTGTGAGGTGTGAGGTATTCAGAATAGACTGAAAATGAGTGTAAATTATGGTTTTTGAGGTTAATAATACTTTGGGATCAAAATGACCCCCAAATTCTATGATTTAAGCTGTTTTTTAGTGTTTTTTGAAAAAAACACCCGAATCCAAAACACACCCGAATCCGACAAAAAAAATTCGGTGAGGTTTTGCCAAAACGCGGTCGAACCCAAAACACGGCCGCGGAACCGAACCCAAAACCAAAACACAAAACCCGAAAAATTTCCGGCGCTCATCTCTATGTATAAGGGACATTACTTAGTGACATAGGGGTATATTCAATAAGAGTCGGGTCCATTCCGACATGCAGTTGTTGGAATGGACCCGACAACCCCTATTCAAAAGAGCGGCCAAATCCGATAGTCGGAATTGGCCGCACCCGGTGTCCTGTCCTGCTGCTGCTGCTGTCAGCAGCAGGGGGAACTGTCAGTGGCGCCGGGTGCCGGGAGGAGGTGATGTCTGCGGCGCGGGTGGGGGGGGAGCAGCGGAGGAGTCGGAGCAGAAGGGGGAGGAGAGGAGGAGACGGGGGGTGCAGCAGCTGCAGTAGCGTAACAACAGGAGGCTCACGGCAGCATCAACCCGGCTCCAGCAAGCGGGACCTTGCTTGCTGGAGATGGGTGGACGCTGCCACTGGGTTCCTGCTCTCCCCGCTGCTCCCCCGTCTCCTGCACTCATCTCAATCCAACTTTTTTTAAAGTCGGATTGAGATTGTCGGAAATGGGGCTAAAACCTGTCGGGTTTGTCCCCGTTTCCGACAACGCACACTGATTGCGGCTGAAGCCGCCGGCCGTGTATGCAGCTCCTGGACGACAGTCCAGATCGAGCATGCATGTACTGCCGACAGTGATGATCATTGACGACCGACGGGGCCATGCATCGATCGTCGCTGGCGGCATACACACTTGCCGAGAAAATGTGCGATGCCGCTCAGGAATGGGGAAAATTAGCTATGTTGCTTATTTTCTCGGCAAGTGACTATGCACCTTTTATATTGGTAGTAGAGAAAGTAATGGAAACACTATTGAAAGAAAGAGTTGTGGAATATTTTAAATAAAACAACTTACCGGATCCCAAGCAACATGTATTTACTGTGGGAAGATCATGCCAAACAAATCTAATTGATGTTTTTGACTCCATGACTAAAATCATAGATCAAGATGGGGGGAGGGGTGTGGATGTAGCATATCTAGACTTTAGTAAGACATTTGCCACAGTTCTACAGCGCAGACTGCTGAATATACTTGAAAGTGTGGGACTGGATTATAAAACAGTTAAGTGGATAAGATCTTGGTTTCAGGATAGGAAACAGTTGTAGTAAATTAAGTATATTGACAGTAGGGAAATGTTACCAGTGGAGGACCCCAGGGATTTGTAGTTGGACCAGTGCTTTTTAATATTTTTGACACTGCAAATGGTATTGAAGGGAAACTACTGTATGCCTTTTTACAGATTTATTTAGTTATTACCAGTTATTTATATAGCGCATACATATTCCGCAGCACTTTGCAGATAATATTTGGCAATACACCTCAATCCCTGCTCCACTGGAGCTTACAATCTAGATGTATATACCTGGAGAAGGGATAAAGAAGTGATAAACCAGTGATAAGCGCAAGGTGATAATGCAATAGCCAGTCATTACGGGTTTGAAAAATGACAGTTAAGAGCTGGCGGCTGGTGCGTTATCACCTTTCACTTATCACTGGTTTATCACTTCCCCAGGCTTAATACATATGCTTCATATTCCTTATCACATGTACAGACACATTCATGCTAGGATTAATTTTGTTGGGAGCCAATTAACCTACCAGTATATGTTAGATTGTGGGATGAAACTGGAGTACCCGGAGAAAACCCACACAAGCATGGGAAGAATATACAAACTCCACACAGTTAGGGCCATGGTGGGAATCGAACCCATGGCCTCAGTGTTATGAGGCAGTAATGCTAACCATTACACCATCATATACCACAGGGTAAACACACCAGAAGGGGTAAAACAAATGATTTACGATCTACGTAGACTAGAGGAATGGGCAAGTACGCAGCAACTACAGTTTAACAATAAAAAAAATTCAAAAACATGCACTTGGGTCTCAAAAACCCAAAGGCTAACTACAGTATCAAGGGTACTATAATGGAAACTACTGAGGAGGAAAAGGGGTTTAAGAGTCATTGGGGCAGATTTATTAAGCCTGGTGAAGTGATAAAGTGGAAGGTGATAAAGTACAAGCCAGTCAGCTCCTAACTGACAGTTAAGAGCTGATTGGCTGGTGCTTTATCACCTTCCACTTTATCACTTCACCAGGCTTTATAAATCTGTCCCATTATTTCAAGTGACTTAAAGGCAGGTAAGCAATGTAACAAAGCAACGAGGAAGGCAAATCAGAAGTTTGGTTGCATAGGAAGAGGAATCAGCAGCAGAATGAAAGAAGTAATGTCACTGGCATGACTAGTGTGCCCGCGACTAGGAAGCACATGTCTATAATAAATTTTGATAATCTATTAATGAGAACATCTCTATGTGTGAGAAACTCTGGGTGTCTCCCAAATTGTGGCTATAGACATATTAAAATTTACATTTTCATTAAAATACAGGTCATTAATGTTATACAGTTCTGTTACTACTTGTGTTCACTAAGCCATCAGGATTATGATGGGCGGCTCCTTAAATCATATTTCAGGGTTAATAACACCTAGGTGTGGTCAGACCAAGCCTGAGATCTCAGCAGAGCAGAAAGAAGACAGTAACTGTGCAAAGATGAACAAATATTACCTTCTGGTGTATATATATTGAATGGTGTAGAGAAAAATAGAACAACTGTTTTCAGGGGCTTAAGTATCCAAAAATCTCAGAAGTTTAAGTTAGTGTAAAAATGTTTTAATATATCTGCTAAAGTTAGTTCTAAATTAGTTCTATGAGGAGCATGCTATTCATATATCCAGGGGCGTAGTTAGAACTTTGTGGACCACATAGCAATATTTTTAAGAGACCCCCCCCCCCCCCAACTCAGGTCTTCACGAGAGTGGATTTGGCTATTGCCCCCATTGATAAAGCTAACTATTTATCTTATTACATTCACTATAAAATGGGTAAGAGACTCAGTACGCAATTGGCGTATGGGGTACCGTAAGGGTACGCACTTAGCGTAGCAGACGCTTAGCCGTGGTCGAGACGCACATGCGACACGCTCGCTCACAACTTAACGCGTGGTGTCGAGCACGCTATAGGCGGCCGACTACCGTAATACTACGCTACTAGCGTAGCGTACGCTCGTGACCACGAGGAGAACACGAGCGGCGCAGACGCTCACGGGATGACACTCAGTAAACCTTGTATGCAACACAGTGAAAGATTGAGTTTGTACTGTAAACCTTGGTTTTGTAATGTGAGCACAATGCAATTCTAATTAACCTCTATTGTATGAAAGCCTCTTGAGCGATTGAGACACTCTGAATACTCTCAGCAATGTAATAAACACACAATACCTTGCTAAGGTTCCAACACCTTTACTAACAATATCTAGCTATGTAAAAGTTAAAACAGTTAACGGTTCATACACTACAGGCTAACATCAATATCTAAGCAGACTAACTACACATAAATATACAATATCGTCACAATCTTATACAATAACAGAGAGAGAGAATATGGCAAATACAAACAGAGATTTAGAATGGTTACAGAGAATAATTTACACACATGGGAATGAATCGCAGGCGCAATCTGGAAATCCAGCCCTCAGTTAATCAGTGATGAAAACCTTGTGGAGAGTAGAGTCTTGTGTCCCCAAGCCTGTTGCAAACTATATTTATGTACTAGCTCAAGACATACTACAATAGATACTGTTGTGCCCTCTTTCCATTGGTTAGGGGGTGGGACATGTACTGCACCTGGGATCATTGGTTAGTTCAAGAAGTGGGCGCTGGCTAGGACTTTTTAGTATTCTAAATTCCTCTCTGGTTGTATTGTGGAAACCTATTGTTTGGATCTTCCAAACAAACTCTGTCTCTGGGCTTTGTTTACCCCACGGTCACCTCTTTCAGTTGAGACAATGACATCTCAGCACTCATTATTCTGGAGAGAAACCTGGACCTATTCATAAACAAAGGTGTAAACCCTCTTCATAGAATCTCAAAGCTTAGTGTAAATAAGGCTATTTGTTTTCAGTCTGTGGGAAAGAGGTGACTGAATTCCAGTCACCCACCCTGCATTTATGTGTTATTTATTCTGAATGCAATTAATCTTATGTTCTACTTCTGTGCATAACCATGAGCAGGAACTATGCGAATCCCTCCCAACTGTCATAGACACAACACCTCTTTCAATACCCCACAGCTGGACACCATACACTACCCTCCAACCTTTGTCTGAGCCCTCCCAGCATGCAAAGAGGAATCTCTCTGTCTAAGAGGTTTTAAACTTACCATACTTGCTGACATTATGAAGGGGGATATTAACTATAAAACGCATTATATTGGTTAAATATGTAGCGATCGAGTCGCTCGCTAGTCGCACACAAACACCGCCGTAAATACCCATCTCCATGCGCAGGCGACGTCAGAGCGTCCCCTACGCAACCTGAGGGGATGCGTACGCATGGGGGAGTCGGTGCGTGAGCAGCGGGCACGTGCATTGGGGTTAGTACAAGGCATCATAGGTCGCTATATTTTTCGACCCTTTGGCAGTCATCAATAACTTCCACTTAACAATTCAAACAGAAAAATATATGTCATCATGGAATACCTTTTTATGATTGGGTAGAGGGAGGAGAGGAGAAGGTGGGAAAGGTATGACCTAGTGAGATAGTAGAAGCGTGTGTGTATGAATCCATGTTTGAGGGGTCATGTATCATCGTGCTGTACGTGTTTTAAATCAAGCTTCGAGGTATTGCGAAGTATACATTTGAATCCTTCTTATCCCGTATCAAGGGTCTGTGGATGGGCTGTCAAACTCTACCGAGCTCTTTTCGGCTTTTGGTTGCAACAAATGGGGGAGCACATTTAGTTGATGATACATGAATGGGGGGGTATGTGAGTGCTGATATCTGTGTCTATATTCCCTATCGACTATGTGTGTCATTACCTGGAGGTTGTAGAGATGAGGATAAGAAACAATCGTTATAAATGCAGTCGTAAACTATGTGAGTTTATATAAACAGTCGCCGATTGAGGTCTTGTCTGATGTCTTGTCTTGATGTACATGTTGTCTGATGTCTCTCGGTGCTTTTGCTATAAATAGCGAGCAAAAGTTGTTCCATTGTCCATAAAGTTACAGTCTCTAAAGTATTGGGCTATCGTAAAAGTTAAAGTCACTAGGGAAATTGGGGGCTTGTAGCATAGTTCATCAATGATCTGTATAAAAGAGGTTGTCAAATTCTTCTTCCAAGCGGATGTCTTTGTACCTTGGAGGAAAACAAAGGAGAAACGGGTAAAAGAAACGGACCGTGGAATCACATTTTCATCACAACATTGTCTCTATCGTTGGGTCATAAATCAGATTAGTTGTTATTACAGTGTCTTCGCTCCTTAAACTCATCACCCTGGTATTACTTTTACACTTCGCTAAAACCTGGACGCATCTAAATATCAGGCCAACCAATATGACGACTCCTAGAATACACAAAAGAAATTTCCCTACATCCATAATAATACTTTGGGCCCATTCTCCTAAACCAGAGAACCAATTTCGTGGGTTCAACCATGACACCCAACTGGTCAGCTCATTACCCACAGCAGCGAGTGTGAGATTGTGTTTCCTCCGAAACTCCCACTTCAATTGCAGAATGTCATCCATCTTTTGGTCTATGACCTCGGCTGGGTCCTCCGTGCTGTTTGTGATATACTTGCAGCACTTTACACCATACTGAGTTGCTAGGGTAACACAATACCCGCCTGTCACAGCTGTGAGGTAATTAAGAATCATTCTATGCTGAACCAGTTCTGTTTTGTAGGCTTGTAACTCTTTCCCAGTGTACCTGAATGTGTCGTCATACATTTCGGTGATATTGTCTAACAAATTTGCAAGCGCAGATATATATTTATAATTTATCACTCCTCTGGCGGTACGAGTGATATCTAACGCGAGTAGGAATTGAATCCCGGTGGATTCATGGATCAGATCAGAGGCTGAATGCTCCGTCCTCTCTATCAGGTGCCGTTTAACAACGTGCTCGTAATGAGTGTGAGTATAAGGAGCTTGGGCACTGCGGTGAATATCTTTCATTTTGTTATGGGTTACAGTCATTACTTCAGGCAGTACTTTTCCAATATAACACAATCCCTCTGAGTTTGGGGCTAGGAACCTATACACCTTCCTCCCGCATATGAAATATGCATCATCGGGGAGAACATATGGGACTGAGTATGACATAACCATGTTACAAATTTTCCATGTGAAATCTCCTAACCCTAACTCTCACATCTGTTTAGTACACGTATCTGTTTGTACGATATGTGCACAGTATCCTGGTGATACTTCTGCAACTCGCATGGTCCTACTTCCTAGAGTGTACCTATACCGGAAATATTTTCCATGGTCGGCTATCTGGCGTATAAGTTCTGTGTCTATGGGCATTCTGTCGGGTCTGTATGAAAAGGTCATGGTTTGATTACTCCATGACACTTCCCAATTTCCCGGCTTTCGGGGATTGGAAATGTTAAAGCACACTAAGGACCTATCCACATGATATTGGTGGAGCTTCAAACTAGGAGGACTAGAGATATTAAACCTCTTGTCCACCGGCCTCCCACCACTTAGCTCAAGTACCTCTCCTACAGTTAAAGGGAATGGTACTAGTCCTGATTTGCTATGACCTTGAGGTACTTGAGAGCATACCCAACAGTCGGTCTCTTTTAACACTTTACCCACTAAGGAGTGATAGTCACTCAATGGATGCCGGTCCATGTGGACATTAAAACTGGACTGACACTTCTTTATGCACCCATCCTCAACTATAATTGTCACAATGCCTACAGATGCAGTTCTCTTTAGCTAACAATCCTTCACAATGTCTACAAATAACATGGCTGCTAGATCGTTTTCTGGTACTCGTCTTTGCTTGGTGATTGTGTTGCTATTGGAAATTTACGCCTCCGTCTCAGTCATCAGAAACCCATTCCGGATCCTTTCTCGACCTCACTTGTACTCTCACCGAAACAGACTGCTCTGGTCAACATCATGGTTAACAGGAAAACACGGACTGCAGTCTCTTGGGGCGAGTCCATCTTACAGGAGGAGAAAGAGAAATTTGTAATGGGGGTACAAAAAATACTTTGAGGGGAAAGAAAAATGTTACGATGTCTTATGTCCTCTAGTCTTGTTGTTCTTCTTGCTCTGCTGTTATCTCAAAGGTGCTGTCCTCAGTCTTCCAAACGAACACTCGGGTGATACAATATTCCTTCCAAATCAGCGATCTCTCTGTAAGGAGCAAAAATCTTGCATTACCATTTGTCTAACTGATGTGTGACATACCATCTTTAAAACATGAGAACATGAGAGAGAAGAGAGGAGAAGAAAAAAAAAAAAAAAACGAGAGAGAGAACAATTCATCACATTTTACATTAAACAACAAACAAAAAAACATTGTCAGATCTTCCGTTCACCATCAGGCTGTCACACCAACACATCCATTGGTATCTTTGCGCAGTCCCCTCCCCACCAGTATTTCCACACTCCACCCTTTTGTGCCTGGCCAGGACACACCGATGTCGGCAGGTCACACTGG